>NW_027272302.1:700000-1118477 GCF_040938485.1 Diadema antillarum | reverse complement strand
AGTCTTACCCAAAGAATGATCTTTCCTTGATCTTCTGCCATTTAAATGCCGTTACCATGGCAACGCAGCTTCCGACACGTCCGAAAAATATGTCTTGCACATCTTCCCACCAAGACTATTGTGTGTGCCACATTTCATAAGCTTTTGTCAAAAACTGAGGAAGTAGTTCAATCCACAAGATCTTTCCTTGATCTTCCGCAATTAATATGCCGTTACCATGGCAACGCAGCTTCCGACACGTCCAAAAAATATGTCTTGCACATCTTCCCACCAAGACCAATGTGTGTGCCACATTTCATGAGCTTCAGTCGAATACAAAGTAGTTCAATCCGCAAGATCTTTCCTTGATCTTCTGCCATTTATATGCCGTTACCATGGCAACGCAGCTTCCGACACCTCCGAAAAATATGTCTTCCACATCTTCCCACCAAGATCAAGGTGTGTGCCACATTTCATAAGCTTTGGTCAAAAAACTGAGGAAGTAGTTAAATCCGCAAGATCTTTCCTTGATCTTCTGCCATTAATATGCCGTTACCATGGCAACGTACTTTCGGGTACTGTCGAAAAATGCGTCTTGCACATCTACAACCAAAGGCACACATCTGTACCAAGTTTCATGGAAATTGGGCAAAAACTGAGGAAGTAGTTTGCAACACAAAATTTTCCATCATTTTGGTTCATAATATGTGAGCTGTTACCATGGCAATATACTTTTTGTCACTGTCAAGAAATGTGTCATGCTGACCTATATCCTAAGACAAACATTCAATATGAATTCCATGAGAATTGGAAGAACACTGATGAAGCAGTTTTGCCATGAAGCATTTTGCCCTATATTTTACCAATAACATGCCGTTACCATGGCAACGCACTTTTTGCCACTGCAGAATATGTGTCTTGCACATTAACATATTCAGATGAACATCTGTACCTAATTTCATAAAAATTGATCAAAAACTGTGGGAGGAGTTCGCGACGCAAGATTTGTACCCATTTTTGCCCATAATATGCCGTTACCATGGCAACGTACTTTTGGGTACTGTCAAAAAATACGTCTTGCACATCTACAACCCAAGGCACACATCTGTGCCAAGTTTTATGGGAATCGGTTGAAAACTGAGGAAGTAGTTCGCGACGCAAGATTTGCAACGGACCGACCGCCCGACCGCCCGACCGCCCGACCGTCCGCTGATTCCTATATACCCCCTTCAAACTTCGTTTGACGGGGGTATAAATATGGCTACTCCTCTAAAAGGATCACTGGAATTTGACAATGTGAAATTCACCGTTTCCTTCATTGAGTAGATGTTGGCAAGGTAAGAAACCTCTAGGTGCTTAAGGGTTTAAAATAGCAAAGTTAGCAACAATCACCTTTATATGTTTATACTGACAACATATTTGGCAAGTGTAATCCAGCCATGCACTGATAATGGATGAGACAGAGAGAAAGAAAAAAAATGGCTCTACTGCTCTCCATGTAACAAAACACATAATTGCTTATTGATATCAGAATAGTTTAACAGAGGTTTTCATTTCAAATCATCACCAGTGAGGAAAAAAATTCCGCAGATAAGTACTCACCTGGTCTTCTCTGCTGGACCCCTTCTTTGCTATACTCTTCTTCATGGCTTTAAACTTCTTCTTCTGCGCATGGAACTCAGACAGCTCATCTCCACCCTGCGATTTGCTTTCGTCTGCAAAAAAATCCAAGAATTCCACAATTCTTTTTGAGCATCTGATTATTGTTTCATCAGTCCTGAATTATCCAGTCCTCTTTTAAATTCCTACAAAACACACGATTGCTATAGCAGACCCAAATAATCCAGATGTTAAGATAATTTTGCTTGGGAGAGTCAGCTCAAAGAAAAGAGGAGACCTCAAACTGCAGATCAGTAGCTTTGATGTTGGAATCATTATAATATGATGAGAAAGACTTCAAAGAATGTCTGAACCACAAAATAGTCATCATGGTCATGCAAGCAGGATGGCACTTATACCATAATTTCTATTTGTTTGTCTGAAAGAAAGAAAATTTCAGAGAAATCAGTAAACTACACAGAAATTTATCTACACTGTAATTCTTAACCCGTTGAGGACGGACTGATTTTGATACAACACGCATTTAACGTACACACTTGCCAGTCACCCGTGTTTACTCGGGACTCATTGTCAAAGGGTTAATATCAGTCAAGATATCAGACAGGGTGAAATCTCTTACGGCTAAAATGTCTCAGGAGTAAATTTCTTATTTTAAAAAAAGTAAATTTAATACACTGCACAAAAGTAGATGTTCAGTGTACTTTGGACTGGCATATGGGATATATTGTACAGTAGTGTTACAAATACTCCATACCAAATACACACAGCTATACTAGTATTTGATGGGTGACTGTTGGCTACAATGTATGTTATCTCCAAAATGACTTCTAAGAATATATTTAGATACCATTCTCCTCTTTGTCATTGTCTTCCTTCTTGCCATTCGCTTCTCTCTCCTTCCTCTTTTTCCCCTCCCTCAACTCTTTCTGAAGTCTTCTGGATTCTTCCTTCAGCTCTTCTCTGTCGGTGAAATTGAGAAGAAAATAAATCAACTAAAACCGTCAAGTTAAGGCAAGCTCCTCCTACTAGTGAGCAGGTCAAAAAGAAAGAAAAGTTTTGACACAGAAGAAAAGAGCCAAAGAAAAGGTCAGGAAGGCTGATATGGTAATGTAATTGTATCCATCTCCTGATGGAGGATTACAATTCTAAAACAAAAAGTTTATACAGCTTGTGACTCTTCTCTTTTTTCCCCCCTTCTTCTTCTGGTTATTATAATTTCATTATTATCACCAGCAGCTGCTTCAAAATCACTATCATGACAGCAGCATCATTGTTATTATTGAATAATGGAGCTTACAGAGGTAGTTCACAATTCTGGATTTCTTCTTCTACTAACATCAATGTCTACACATTACAGTCAATTTTCTTGCATACATGTAATGTGATCATGTACAACTGTATATAAACGTATACATGATGCCATGCAGATATTATATGATATATGTTGGCTGGGTACAGCGTACATCAAAGTCATTTCACTTTATTTTCATTATTGGTGTCATCATCACCACCACCACCAACATCACCACAACCACCATCATCATCATCATCACCATCATCACCATCATCATCAATAATATCACACTAAAACAAATATCATTGAAAACACAGACACACCAAAAACTATGAAGATTATCTAGCAAACCAAACCCACTTTCTGGACATCATCTGATCCCTGGGCGTGGCAGACTCTTGCTCTTTTTTAGAGTCCTTCTTGTCCTCGGAGAGCCTAGCTCGGACCCTGTCTGCCATCTCCTTGGACTCCTTCTTTGCTCCTCTTTTTCTTTATCCTCCTTCAGATGGGATTTCTCTGTCTTCTTACTCCCTCTAAATGGCATTAAAAAAAAATAGAAAAGAGGAGGTATGTTTCTTGAAGCACAAAACACAATGATAATTCAATTCAATCCAATTCAATTTATTTTCATATTTCTCAATGAAGGAATGTACATCAAATTGGTAGATGGGTTGCTAGCATCAGCAAAGTGACATTACGCTAAAGACTATCAGTTAAAATCCCCCCCCCCCCCCAACAAAAACAAAGTATACATATATTCAAGTGTTAAGAAGTATGTACACACCTAGCTTAATTGCTCCAGATGTGGTTACAGCCATGAATTTGTAATTTCCTGTGCTCAGTTAGCACAAGAAATAGAAGGCAATACAAAGATAAAAAACATACTACATGTGACCCTTTAAAATGATTTTGTTTTACCCGCCATCTCGCAAGGCCCCACTGAGTCTGTTATTCTTCAAGGTTTCAAATACCACCAATCCCCTGCTGGCATCAAACTCACTGTTCCTGCTCCACGGCTGGCACCGAGCTCAGCCTGGGGTCATCCACCAGGTCATGCATACTCTTGCTCTTATTCTTCATGGCCTGGCTGGCCACAGAGATCTCTTCCTCATTCTCCTCCGCCTCCTCCCCAAAGGACAGCAGGCTGAAGTTCCTGGGTGGGTGGAGGATGGATTTCAGGAGGACTTATTACTACTTGCAATTTTCAGGCATGGGACGAAATAACTTTTGGAGGCATAACATACAACTGTATATAAATTAGAAATGACAGAGGTGAAACAGTGGGTAGCATTAGATTCTGAAGTGAGAATATCCCTGTTACGAAATGTAAAAGGCTTGCATTGGGAGGTTACGCAGACAGTGTCCTCGTCTGTAAAATGAAGTGGCATCTGTGAGAGTTGGCTAGAGAATGGAGTAAAATCAGATACCTAAAAAAACAAACCTGCATCCACTGAAATGTCTTTGCATCATCCAACACAAAATCCTTTGGTCACCTCATAAGTGCCACATTAAGTATTAAATCATAAGACATGTAACCTTTCAAGCACAATGAATAAACCATATCTGAGGCCTTCTCAGTCGTACACTGTGAGCTATGCTTGAAAACAAGACTGAGCTGGTGACATTTCTTTCCACGTTAGTGGTATTCTTCTTCTTCTCAAACAACAATGACATAATAACGTAATTCTATTCACGTCTTGTGCTAAACATGCTTGGACTTACTTTGTAGCCTTTGACTTGCTCTTCGCTTTCTTCTCCTCCTTATCATTTTTTGATTTCTTCAGCTGACGAGGTTCAATATCATCAAAGGGGTTTGCTAGGACCTGGAGAGATAATTGGATGTGGTGAATCAATATGGGAATGTGGCACATTGACTATGTCACACTTGGTGATGTCTAATTTCCTGTTAGAGTATGACACGATGATGTAATTTTATCCCGTTGAGGACGAGTACTGAGTATCCCGAGTATACTCGGGCAAGTATCTATGGGCAATATGTGTTGTAGCAAAATCAGCCCATCCTCAAAAGGGTTAACTTCACCTGAAACAATATTTTAATGAAATCTGATGGCACTTCAGTCGCATAAAAGTGACCAACATTCTGAGCAACAACTCTAAATTATATGGTAAATTGTTAATTTTGATAACAGCATTGTAGTTTCATTAATTTCACATTTGTCCAAAAGCATAACTGGGAATCAGAAGATTAAGCTTACCTCTAGGGGTACGGAGAAAAACTAGAGTTTAGGACTTTTTATTTGAATTCATATACATTTGAGAAGGTGATGATTTTGGCATGAAATAGGGGATGAAACAATACAAGACTGGTAGACTAACCTGGACCCTGTTTCATAAAGCTGTTCATAAAGTTATGCATGACTTTACTTTACAAACGACTGGACTATGAAGTGCCAATATGTGTGCCCAGTTTTTTTTTTCCTTACGTTTTAACAAAGTAAGACTAAATTAATGTCAATACGTCATCTAAATTGAGGCCAAAATACTTTTTCAACTAAAAATGTGTGTTAAAATGTAAGAATAATCATTATCATCTGAAATTTAAACTTTAGCTATTGAAATAAAAAAAAAATGATTGGGAAACCTACTTGGCCTGCCATATTCAAGTCATTTGTAATGTCATGCGTAACTTTACGAACAGCTATATGGACTCACTGAGTGAGAAAGAGAGGAAGAAAGGGAATGTAGTTCACTTCACATACCTGTGCGGATTTGATCTGTGGTGGATAGAGCGGCCTGTCATCTTCCCCAATCTCAACCTCTCCAAGCTTCATAGCATTGAAGAGAGTGTCACCTGCAATCTGTACGTCATTGGTGTAAAGGCGTTTTAGTACACTGGGAATACACTACTCTGAACACCATGCACAACACCCTAGAAGTTACACTCCTCATCTGTGCATCATCATACGCACCTTGTACACTGGGAATTACACCACTGTGAATGCCATGTGCCACATCCCTAAGGTATCTATGACTGTCTCATTCACAAGTTTAGTCTTTGGGGTACTTTCATGGCAGAGGGGATATATATGTAAGGACATACGAAAATTTGGAAATGGTAATCATTGTCTAAGTATACATATACACATGACAGAGCTACAAACTTGTCTGCAATAAAATCAATGAGACTGAACTACAAATGTAAAGAACTCGATATTCACAAGTACTGTAAAGTCTAAAAATTTATAGGCTATATATTTGAACACATATTGCAAGGCAGGCATGCTATCCTCCTGAAAGATAGTTAAATTGCAATTTGAGTTAGGTATTTTTACACAGTCGGCCCTAAATAAAATCTATAAACTGGTTACCTTGCCAAATAAGGTGTGCTTGTTCCGCAGGTGTTCACAGGGACCGAGTGTGATGAAGAACTGGCTGCCATTGTCATTGGGACCAGCATTTGCCATGGCGATGAGGCCTCGCCTCACAAACCTCAGTCTGGAGTGGAACTCATCCTAACAGCACATGGATTAAAGTGTGAGGATAAAGAGTTTACAATTTATGTGTCTTGAGGTTGCTACATGGAGTCCCAACACCACAGTGCACCAATGGCTACAGGGCTACCAACAACAACAAAAAAGAAAAAGACATTTTGACGGCACAAATGATATGTTAATACTAAACATGCTATAATCCATATTTCTCATATCAAAATCTAATTTGCTGTTAATCTCTGATGAAGAAAAAAAAATATCATAAAAACATATAAGCTGGCAGCTTTCCAATTATCCAATATCAGATGTGACTCAGTACAGTAGAAAGGAGAGCAAGTTACAGCTGTAGCTCAGTGAACAGCATGTCTACTTTATAATCAAGATGTTCAAGGCTTATTGAGGTTAGTTAGGACAGTATTGTGTATCTTTAAATTTATGAGGCACTGTCAGTAAAACATACAATTGTAAATGTATATCATACACACACAGCCTCTTCTCTAAATGGGTAGATAATGCCCAGGCCAAATCACATTCCATTCTTCTTTTTCTTCCCAATATGTGAAGAAATTCCCTATGAAAGGTCCTTATCTTACATCCTATCTTGACAAAACTTCTACCATTCTGTTAATTTGTATACAAGTACTCTGTTTGTTTTTTTTTTTTTTTTTCAAAGGCAACTGAAATATCTGTCTGGTCTTTGAGGGATCCTGTTACTGTACATCTCATGCATGCAAACAATTCACCAACTTTGTGTGAAGAGCAGGATGCAAACCAAGCAAAGTGGTATTCCAGTGCACAATAAACAAGTGAACTATACTAACTTTTGGAGGCTCACTCAAGAAGAAAAAGAAGAAGAAGAGAGAGAGAAAAAAAAAGAAAAAGAAGGAGAAGAAGAAGATGATGAAGAAGGAACAAAAGCAGGAAGGAATATGTCATAAATGTTCAATGACAAAAAAACAACAACAACAACACACACACACACACAAGAAATTGTACTCTTTTACATCTGTGTTCCGTGGCTAAAACCATCCTTTGCTGTATAGTGTGATTTGATAATTGATCTGCTCCCTATTATAGGATTTTATATGAGCAATACCTTGAAAGGATGCCCATAGATAGACTCTCCTCCCTCTCCCGTCCCCGTAGGGTCTCCACACTGGGCCATAAAGTCCTTGATGATGCGGTGGAAGATGGTCCCATCGTAGTAACCCTCCATACACAGCTGCACAAAGTTTCTGCATGCCTTGGGAGTCTCCTTGGACCACAGCTCAATGTCAATGTCACCACAGGTGGTCTTCAGTAGAACCTGGGTTCATAATGCAAAGTTCATGGGATATTCATTAAAAAACAAATGCAGGATCGATGCACTGATTTGCATCAATTCGGTCACAACTGATACATTGTCTACTTCCCTCGATCCCCCTTTCCCCGGGGCCTTTGCCAGTGTTGAAATGCATTGATCTTCCGTACCACAATGTCCACATGAACTGATTATCTTGCTTGCGTGTATGTACATCTTTAGATTTCTCTGCTTCTTTTTTACTTGCTCTGTTTAACATTAACAAAAACAAACAGTAATTTGATAAAGACCGAATGCCTAAAGTGATATTCCATCATATAATCATAAGTTCCAAACAATCACAAGTGAAGTGGGCCATGGGAGTCCTAACAAGGTTACAATGACTGTATGCTTAATGCTATGACATGAGGTGTATGACTATGAGTACGAGTATAGCCAGGTGCCCGCACCTCGTCAGGGGCCCGAATACCGTCACCCCGCTTAAAATCGTTTTGAGCGCACTGAACAAAAATGTATGCCCGGGACTGTGTTCTGTACGCTTGAAACTTGGTAGGACTACCACAACCAAGCAAATTGTGGTGAAAACCGAACAGTTTTTCGCGAAAATCTGAAATTTTAATAGGGCTATAGGAATACGTGTTACATGTCACCCGCACGCATCTTTTACGTGTATGTCTATGGGAACATCACGGTCACCCGCACACGTCTTTTACGTGCTAAGTCTATGGGAGAGCGGGTGACGAGTTGCGGGTCCCTTCCTTAGCGCGCAACTTTTTCGCATCGTTCGCCTTTGACGACGATAGCTGCAAATTTTCAATATCGATCAGTGAACTTGTGATTCCATTGGAATTTTCAGCATTTTTCCTGTATGTGAGTTGGATTTCAAAGAATTTCAGTGGCGAAATGTGATTCAATCATGGGCAAACATTAACTATGACGAGGTGCGGGTCACCCAAGTATACTGCACACGGATAGGAGCCAGTTCTTGCAATACAAAATATAGTCACATAATACTAGTAAATAGGTTTAGAATCTATGTGCATTACACTGCAGAGCTCTGCACTGCACTGTAGCTAATCATACCTTAACTACACGCAGCCGCTGTCATGTCGCGAAGCGACGCGGCTGCACCTGTATTCCTTCGCAGACGTTGTCATTTTTCAGTAGGGTTGTGCGACTCCTTCATGAATATCTTTATTAATCATGGAAAACTAAAATACAAGGAATTATCGTAATCTATGATAATCATTCAATAATCGGTATGCGATTTTTTGTTTAATTACGTCAAAAACTCACCGAAATCTGTGGCTGAAATCAGGTCTGTAAACGTCCTTATTGCTTCACTCCTCATCTGCGTGTTATTTGAATAGCATTCACTCTCGTATACTACAACGTACAACGTAGGTAGTCGGAGAGCTAGAGGGCGCCTCTCCGACTACCTACGTTGTACGTTGTAGTATACGAGAGTGAATGCCATTCATAATAACACGCAGATGAGGAGTGAAGCAATAAGGACGTTTACAGACCTGATTTCAGCCACAGATTTCGGTGAGTTTTTGACGTAATTAAACAAAAAATCGCATACCGATTATTGAATGATTATCATAGATTACGATAATTCCTTGTATTTTAGTTTTCCATGATTAATAAAGATATTCATGAAGGAGTCGCACAACCACACTGAAAAATGACAACGTCTGCGAAGGAATACAGGTGCAGCCGTTGTCTCTACAGCGGCTGCGTGTAGCTAATTATACCTATACAGTCAAACCTGTCTATAGCGGCCACACAAGGGATACGGAAAAAGTGGCCGTTATAGACAGGTGGCCGCTATAGACAGGTGATCCAACTTTGTGTGCATTGCCTACATGTACATGTATGTGTGTACGTAGAACTCTATGCACACGTGTGTATCATGCATAGAACAATGCCGGTGTTTATGAAATTGTCGCACAGTAGTAGACCTCTAGCTCTAGATACATGTAGCATGTGCACAGTCATGAAGAAAGCTTAACACTAGTGCATTATTGTGACTGAATAAGTGATGAATGCAGCGGTAGCGATCACTGAACGCTGCCCAGTAATGACTGGCACGGCTAAAAAGCAGAAAAACACGCTGAATTATCGGCTCGGCTACGGCTCCATCGGGTTTTGGGCCGCTATAGACAGGTTAAAATCTACCGCGGGAAACAAAATTTGTGGCCGCTGGCCGCGTTAGACAGGTGGCCGATATACACAGGGTCTTTAACATGGCTTTTCTCTCGGGGGGATTTTTCAGTGGCCGCTGTAGACAGGTGGCCGCTATAGAGAGGTGGCCGCTAAGGCAGGTTTGACTGTACTAGCTAGATCTAGATGGTGGGGATATGATTCCTGTGCAGCTGTGCAGTCCAATCCAACACATATTTCACCGTATGGGACACGCTGTTTAAACTCCTCGTATCATAGGTCATTTTTTATGTTATTTTTCGAGCAATCAAGATAATACTTGAATGATTTGATATCGAACCTACCTTTCCATTAGTGGGAGGTTCTTGAATATAGATATTGCTCATGTCAAACTTGTTTACTTGAGACAAACTTGGAGGACATCCACTCAGTAATCAGCAATTTCCAAGGCACCAAATTCCAAACAGTGGAAGCACGCAGAACATAAATCCTACCCTGCTGAATCAGTTTAAGCAGTGACGTCATCTAATGCATATGCATGACCCTGCGGTCGAGCAGCGTGAACTTGCTAGCTGAGCCGCTAGAAATGACATGCAAGAAATTATAGAGCGAAACATGAAAGCAGGAGCGAACGAAATGATAATTTCCAAAAGTACATGACCATTTTACATTAACCCGAAACTTTATAAATTTTACAGGAAGGGGAAAAGTTATCATTTTGCATGTTGCGATTCATCAAAATCTTCCAGACATATTTTCTGCTTATTATACTGTATTTCCAACATGATTTTGAAATGGTAAGATGACACCATATTTGGGGTCTAGAGCAATTACCCCCTGAGCAATTACCCCGGACCCTTCCCCTGGCCCTAATCCTAACCCTAACCCAAACTCCTAACCCTAAACCTAACCCTAATCTATACTCTAACCTTACCACTAACCATAATTTAGCCGGGGGGTAATTGCCCTCTGTAGGGGTAATTGCCCGGATACGCATATTTGAACTGGAAAGTTCAGAGGGGAAACACTTTTATATTTTTCATAGTTGATGTATCATCAGCGATTGTTGGCTATTTTATGTATTTAGAATACAACAAACCTTATTAAGGCAAACGATGAAACAAATATAATAGTAAGAAGAATATAGTCTTCATTTTGTCGTTGTTGGTCAAACAGTTATCCAGTCACATCTTTAGCATTGACTGTAATCATCTACTCGAATAAAAAAAAAAGAAAAAAAAACGGAAATCATGGAGAAGTAAATGTCACCTGTTTTGATTTTCGCTCTTGTTAAAAAAAAAAAAAAGAAGCCTGTCATGTCACTGCATGCCCGTGATTGAATATCATGCATGATTAAATGAGAGATGATATAGACTTAGCTATCATTCTAGCCTATAATGTGAATCAAGAGGAAGATCTAAAAAAGAGTCTTGACACTATTTTAGTACCTGACTTTTCCCAATAAAAAATAAATAAAAATAAGTGACAAATGATAATCATAAGCCTAAATTTGTTTGTGACTCCGCTGTTTGTTACAATCCATGCACACATCCGGGGTTGAAAAGGAGAAATACAAGGCTGCTGAAATACATAAGTAAGAATGGCTCAATATGAATTTAGGGAAAATCAGGACCAGTTGACAGTTAGTCTGAAGAGAAAGTACAATTTTACACTACGATGTACAAAATTGAAAATTGATTCAAAATCGAGTAGAAATTAGGGAAATCATGAAATTTCATGACTACTTTTTTTTCTCTTTTTTTTAAACAAAATCATTTCTTGAACAGTCAAAATAAATATGCAAATGACGTGATGATGTCATCGCCTAACAACTTGTCATATTTCTTGTACATAAAATCTTGAAATTTCCATTGTTGTTTTTTTTTTCAACGCAATAATACTGTTGTGCCCATTCATCTCAGATCTGAATATCTCTTGCTGATAATTATCTTGAAGTGGACACACTATGAATAACAATAGCCCTATGTTTTAATGGTAGAAGAATTGAATTTTCGTCAGTTATTTTGTATGCGATAGAAAAAAAATATGCGAGGTGATGGTGACATCAGCTTACTCATTATACCATTTTAGAACTGATTTACTAAAAAAAGAAAAAATCTTGTTAATCCTATTTTTACAACAAAAAAAAAAATAATCTCTGTGCTTACATATTTTTTGATCAAGTTAATTCTAGTCAAGAATTGTCCTAAAAGATTGCAACTGCATTGTATTAGCACAGCATACTACCAAAATATCCTTACAAGAAAAACGGCAAGAGAAGAATAGGCCTGGGCCTATGGTCCCAATGTCAATGTGTGAAGGGGAAGGTGGTTTGCAAAAGTTGTCTCTTGGGTTTATATGATTTAGGCCTTCGAAATGAAAGTAACCATTCCTTTGATTTCACACCCATTTTGTATTTTCACCACAAGTAATATAATTTTCTGTTTGTATTACTAGTATGTTGAATTGCCAAACTGATAATATAAGATGATGATGATCATATTAACATAATAATAATAATAATAATAATGATAATAATAATAATGATAATAATGATAATAATTAATTAATTAATTGATAAAAATAACAAAATAGAGGCAACCTCACAGCTAGAGAAATTAATATTAATTTAATGACGTCTGAACCCATTCTGATTTTGCTCGTCAGGAACTACGATAGTACAGCCTGCAAGCAGGCCCACTCCGCGGGTAACACGTAAACTTTACTGCACTGCACTGGTCTAGACTGTAGTGGGGAAATAAGACGAGAGGGAGCGTGTTCTCACCGCATTGTGGCACCGTCCTTTTCCATATTTTGAAAACTATTAGTAATTGAATCAGTGAGGAGAGGGTTTCTGATCACTTTCCTACCGAATTCTGTGGTCTGTTTATGTTATTTTACAAGCATAGACGTCATATGCTGGCCCTCCATCGAAAGAGTTAAGGTAAGTCCCACATATGTCAACTGGTGTAAGTCGACACCAAGCATCGCACATTTTCATTTCTGAATTAATTTTTCAGTAGGCCTACTCAGAGTAAATCCCAATTAATACATCCTAGTATGGCTTTGTAAGTGAGCTTAAGGGATTGGATTAGGGGGCCGAAATCAATTTACTTCCTACCTGAACATTGTCTGTTCGGGCATGAAATTGCTTGTTGAAGTTTTCTAAATAAATTTAGATTTAATTTACAAAGACTTCTTCTTTTCTTTTCTATTTTTAAAGAACAATCATGACCTAAATTTAATTGAATGTAAGATACATCGTTATTTAAGCAATTGTATTGATTTTATTCATCTTTTTTTTTTTGGGGGGGGGGGATCGAATTAATTGAAGAACTTAAGAAGCTAACATTAAAAAGCTAGTTTAAGGTGCATTGTACTTTGTACTGTACTACAGGTACCGGTAGTACATGTAATATTTCTCTTTGTAGGGTCTAAATGTCATTAGATTGTTATTTTCTCACAATAGAATGTAACTGTAATGTTGTTTTACAGAATGTAAATAAAAGCAAATCCATTTTGAATCTCGGTTGCCCGATCAGGCCACCAAAAGATAAATGTGGTGGCCCGACGTCAATTTGTAGTGACCTCCAGCCACCGGGCAACCGCTAATATCGAGCCCTATACTGGTGAGCTGATTATCGGAGTAATGTGACTCTTTTTCTTGTTTATTCTTCATTCATATTTTCTTCCATAGTATCTGGCGGTGATGACTCAAGCACGCACCCTAATCCTTGTCGTCTGTGTGGTTGGAGAATTCCTTGGCTTTGCCATCTTTCTGAAGGGCTTTTTCCCACTCACGACAGCCCGCTATGGCCATGCCACATTCAAGCACCTCCCTCCCGAGCCAACTGCCAAAGCTGCCGATAACTGGTCGAGAAAGGAGCTTGACAGTAATGATATTGGGGATGACTTCCTGAGACCTGACGTCGACCTCAACGAGGATGAGCAGACTGATGCGGGGGCGGAGGAAAATGCAGAGATGGCCCCGCCCATTCCGCCCAAGTTTGGCCAACTTGTCATCATGCTGATTGACGGTTTCAGAGCAGACTTTGTTCTTGGGGATAGAGGTCCAACCCTGATGCCTTACACCAGGGAGTTGATTGACAAAGGGGAGACCAAGAGCTTTGTGGCAAAAGCTCATGTTCCCACTGTGACAATGCCAAGGATAAAGGTTGGTATCTTGTTTGTTACATGATGTAACTTGTTTGAATATCAACCCGTTGAGGATGGACTGATTTTGCTACAACATGCATTTCCCATAGACACCTGCCCAAGTATACTTGGGACTCGTCCTCAATGGGTTAAGTCTTTCAGACACGCAACTTATGAGAAAGCTTTCTTGATAATTACTTGGTATCTGTAAAAAATGCTTCCTGCCATTGAATACCTGTTTTTAACTTTTCCTGTTTTAGTCAAAGTCAGCAATAAAAACAATCTTGCTTCGACTAGGAAAATGAGTATAATTATTCATTGTGTTGATATGTTCTTGCTAGATGCTGGTTGAGATATATATATGTTACTACGGCACAGGAGCAATTGTAACTATAACACGAGTCCATGAATACTCTTTTTTTTTCATCATCACCTTGAGTGCTCCAAGTGGTAGTCCTTTGATGGCTTTATCAAATTTTTAGATTTTTATTTGGCTGACTATTATATAATGTGATATTCCTGCATTTTTTTATTTTGATGCACACATGTACAAATTCATATTGACAGGAGTATCGAAAGTCTGGCTAAAAGAATATGATGCATGGCGAGTGAGATAGATTGGCTGGCATGGCGTGTTCAAAGAACTACGCTGATTGGTACTTGCATATTTGTTCTCAGCCACACATGTTCTCCACTTCCATTTTTTTTTTTTGTATACGGTTTCTTTGTTTTTTCTAACAAGGCCATTACAACAGGAACAGTGCCAGGGTTCATTGACTTCGTCATCAACTTGGACTCCAAGGCGATCCACGAGGACAACATCCTCCTCCAGATGTACCTTAGCCAGAAGAGGATCCATCTCTATGGCGACGACACCTGGCTGCGTATGTTCCCGGGTCACTTCCACAAGTCTGACGGCACAACGTCCTTCTTTGTTACAGACTACACTGAGGTTAGTTTGTCAGACTACACATTATGAATGCATGCTGGAAATGTGAATATAAAATTCAAGAAAATGTTCACATTATTTCCATTGCCTTAGTTTTTGTTTTCATAGAGCAGAAAGAGAGTTTTCTCAATGCATAGTAGACATTGTGGGCATATTTAAGATTACAAAGTGCATGTGAGAAATAGATTGATTGATTGATCAATTGGAAACGAAGTGATTTCATTACATTAGTTACTGTCAACATGTTTAGAAGGTAATGATAAGGAAAAAAAATCCTTGTTCTTTCGTAGCTCTTAAACTAAGAAGACTACTACCTCGCATCAAAATATTTCTCTGATTTTCTGTCCTCATGCAATTTGTAGAAATGCATGTCTTTCTCTCATTTCATCTCATATATTTTCTGAATCCTTGAGGGATCTTCTTGTTGCTACGATATAAAAATTTTAAACCTACAATGTACCGTGGCAATTTTAATAGCATGATGACCACAAGCCCAAATGCCACAATGCTTTTACCAGACAGTTACCTTGTACCAGACAAGTAACAACTACCCGGCAGTATGAAATGGTCCTGTCCTCAACTTTTTTCTAATGTGAAGTGGGGCGCTGTTTCATTGTGGGCGAGATTCTTGACCTCCAATTGGAGGTCCCAAGTTCAAATCCCATCAAGTTCCTATGCATCCCTGGACAAGAAGTTTTCACCTATAATGCTCTCTTGACCCAAGTGTTTAAATCTATACCCGGCAATGCTGGGATTATAATAACGGCAGGGTCCTCTGGAAGAACAGTGGCAACACTGAAGAGGCTACCCTGGATAAAGAAGACTTTATTGTTATCATTATTATGAGTATCATTGTGATGCATTTGCTCTGATCACAGGTTGACAATAATGTGACCAGGAATGTGGAACCGGCCCTTAAGAGTTCAGACTGGGACACCATCATCCTCCACTACCTTGGCCTGGACCACATCGGTCACCTGGGTGGACCTTACAGCCCACTGGTCCAGCCCAAGCTGAAGGAGATGGACCTGATAGTCAAGACCATCCACCAAACCCTTGTCCAGCAGGTTAGGAAATTTTACCCTTGTAAGTCCCCAAATAGATTTATTGAATGAATGGTATGTACTTTGGTACCATTAATAATAAATTAATAGTTGTCTGCACTTAGCTGCGATACATTGCAGTAGTTTTTCTCCGACATTGGTGTTGGGCGTCCGCGTGGAATCTTGCAAAACTGGCTGCCACAGAATTAAAATCATGTTACCATTTTCTAAAACAAGTAATGTCCATTACATGGTCGGACTTTTGTAGAATTATCCACCCACCATATCCTTTGAATAGTCCATAACACATTCGGCATCATCTTTACTATGAATTTTTGACTGTTCTGAAGTTATTGTCCGGTGGACGATTCTTATTTACTGATGCCCTTCATAATTCACATTGTATACTGATGTTTGTATGCAGAGAGGAAATATGAAACAGTCTGTCCACCGTGTACCAGAAAATATGACGTTGAGCCAGCTACAAGCAGCTGTTGCTTAACCCCTCTGAGTACTCTTGTATGTTTGGCAGGACTTGGACAACACCCTCCCCTCCCTGCTGGTCCTGTGTGGTGACCATGGAATGAGTGAGGGTGGTAGTCATGGAGGGGCCTCACAGGGGGAGGTCCTTACCCCTCTGGTCTTCATCAGCTCTGCCTACTCAGAGGGTCGAGGTATGATGTGTTCTCCTTTGCTGTGACCTCCAGGAAAATTAGCTTTGAAGCAAACAAATGAACAAAAGGAAGAATTGCTTTAATGTAAAAGCTTCATGGTTGACATTATAATTAAGAAGAAATTAATCTTTCATCTTTCTGGCACAATAAAAAACAGGAGTCATATCTTTTTTTTTCTCTCTTACATGTACCTTGTTGAGAACGAGCTGATTTGCCAAAATGCACATTTCCAAGAGACACCTGGCCATGTATACTCAGAATTAGTCTTCAAAGGGTGAAACACTGTAAATCTGTTGTGCCCTGCTCATCTTCAATTGCCTTTTTGTTTAATTTTCTGAACAAGGACTTTATTGTATCACTGGTAATAATCTGTTGTAGATACAGTAACAAATGAAGGTTTACAAACACAGTGATAGTAAAACTAACACTTTTGTGTCAATCATTTACACAGTGCAGCTACAGATTTCTAGGTCACTCTACTCATCAGCTGATATCTGGTTTGATGAATGTGTAGGAGAGTTTACAAAAATAACCATTTAAAGTGTAGCCATTAGTATTTGGCTGCACGACATATCCTGCCAAAACATCCCTGATTTACCTCTACCTCCAATATTTTACTAATTTGATCATTTCCCCTTTATATCAGGAATGCTAGAGGCGAATCTCCAAGTGCAGCAGATTGACTTTGCCCCAACCATCTCTCTCCTCCTGGGCCATCCCATCCCCCAGAACAGCCTGGGGTGCGTCATTCCGCAGGCCCTCGATGGCAGCCTGGCAATGCAAGAGCAGTTGAGGGCGCTGCAGCTGAACGGGTATCAGCTGATGGCTGTGCACCAGATAAATTCAGGCAGGGTTGATGAAGGTGAGAGGTCAGCAAATGGGCAAAGTAAACAAATGAAACAAACAAAATTAAAATTAACCCGTTCCTTATGGGAACCTGGTATACCAGGTTCCTGTGGGAGCAACTGATATACGGGAACCTGGTATACCAGGTTCCCAAGATAAAGACAAGAGTGCCTGCTTTTGTGGCCTAAATTCATGTTTTTTTGTGTGTGTGTTAAAATGCCGAGAAATGTTGGTTTGATAAAAAGATCAGAGTTCATTCTATCAGCATTTGTTCTCCTTCTGTTTGAAAAGTGCATATTCCACCGTATTATTACCTTTTTTTCTGATTTAGTTGGTGCTTGTTCTGCTGTAAACTCGTACGAACATGTACATAGCGATCACTGGCACATGTAGTTGACTGTGGAAAGGGGGATACAATGTACAGCTTGACTGCTTTCACACAGGTGGATTACCGACCTGTCTGCCTTTTCTGTCAATGGGCAAAAAGAATCTCGTTTGGAGGCATTAAAGGCACTCAGAGAATTGTGGAAGGAATGGGTTAAATGATGCAGCAATTCCCCCTGAAACCACTGTGTCACGCTAGTGAAGAATTAAAAGAAGACATAAGTGTTTTAAAAGAATACTGCAAGATGGAAAAGATCATTTTCTGTTTCACACGTTGAAACTAGCGTATTGTGAAAACAAGAAAAGTATCTGAAATGTTGTGATAACTAGAATGTTGGATGTTTGTTGCTTTTGCTTTCATGGCATTTTTTATTTGTCAACCAACCCTGAAATGTCAAAATTTAAAGTTTCATTTTCAACAACTCACTATGGATACTACTGAATAGTGTGGTCTACTGCAAAGGGAATCATGCATACAAAAACTTTGATGAGAAACATGATAGGTTATTAAATTAACGTGTGAGTACAATGCATTACTTTTCTCCCTCAAAGACGCCAAGCTACAGTTGATGCAGGCTGTCCGTCTGCACGCCAAGTGGCTGCAAGTAGAGACTGGTGTCACATCTCAGGTCCACCGTGACCTCGGGGAGAGAGCCGTGGAGCAGTATATGAAAGCACTACACACCATGCGAGATAGGATCATGGCATCACTCTCCCAGTATGATATGCATGCAATTATCTCTGGCATCCTACTACTGTGGGTGGTGAGTCCGCTTTCTGATTCTTTAGAGCTTACGGCAAAGTCTGCAAGCGATTAGTTTTCTTCACCTGGGAACTTTTTAGATACAGCATTCTGATCTTGTGTGAGCAGCAAAGCTTAAAAAAACCCCAGAAAGATGGCTTGCATTTGTTATAGATTTTTCGGGGGGGGGGGGGGGGGGGGGGGGGGGGGGGGGGGCGTGGTGTGGGTAGCCACTTGACACATGATTGCTAGCAGGTAAGACAATGGATTGCCCAACTGTGTTGTAAAATTATGCAGAGTGGCTTCTGTTTACATATGGATGAAAAAGAAATTTAAAAATTCCAAAATTGACTTTGTTACCATAAATTCAAGTTGTTTGTGGAGGAGGAATGGATTTAAAAATACTTACCCAAAACTCACCAACTCCTTTTCCTTTTGGACAGAATCTTTCAAATTTCTGTTATGTGAACAATGATGCACATTTACATTTCTAATTTGCTCAAAGATGCATGACTTGGTTATGGAAATAGAAAAAGGAGCTCTTCTCTGATGTAAATGTGTATTAAAATCTCTCATTCTCATTTCAGTTTTTATTTGCAATCTATTATTTCCTTTTGCTGTTTTTCTTTTCTTTTTTTATCTGTCAGGTTTTCTTTGTGTTGATCCTTGAAATGGCATCCTCCCAGGCCAATAGACCCAGCTCTCACCTCACCAATATGGCCGCCGTCTTCATGGTTTGTTGCCTGGTAACCGGGGTCGTCCAGGTCGGGCTGTGTGGTGGTGTGGGGGGCACCCACAGAGACGTACTGTGCTCGTCATCTGGAACTTCCATCTTTTTGCTGGTCGGCTTTGTGGCGACGTTTGGTTTTGTAGCCTCACTTTTAGTGTCCTCCCCGCCCACTGTCTACACCCACCTCATTGCCATGTGCAAGGTTTGTCATTCTCCATCTTCTCATTTGTGTTTTCTCAGAAGTCTGTTTCATTCTTAGAATTACATTAAGAGTAGTTAAGGTATCTCTTCATTCTCAATGTGATGGAGATACACAAAGGTCAAAGCAAACAAAAATTCACATTGTCTTTTTTGTAGTCTGTGGAACTCTCTACCAGTCCAGCTTCGGAATTGCAACAGCCTCAATACCTTCAAGTCTGAACTGAAGACTTATCTTTTCCAGCAACTTTGTGAATGATGTGTGACACTTTGTGAGAGCTGGGCGCCTTTGAATGTTTCTACAGATAAATGGCGCTATATAAATGCTGTCATCATCATCATCATTATTATAGTCTTCCCAATTTTCCGTTAATACGGATATTGTTGTTGTTGTTGTTGCTGTTTGTATTGGGCCTATAAATTATATGCATGTAATTACAATTGAGGTGTATGACCTTTCATAATACGGCGACAAATTATAGTAATTGTTGTGCAAAGACACAAGTAATGATGTAATGAGTACATGTTTGAACATTTGATAGAAACGAGGTCTCTGTTTGGGAAAGAAAATGTTTCCATAATTGTCTATTGGTTTCAAATTTGATGTTTCACTAATATGTCAATCTCCAATGGGAACAGTTAAAAACTTTTTTTCTTTTGGTGCATGCAAAGCAGTTAGCAAACTGAATGTGCCTACCCTGTATTTTTCTCAGAAAACATGAATGAATAAATGAATAAATATATCAAATGAAACCATAGCCATATATGTAAACGATTGTTCCTTTATGTTTCAAAATCTTCTGTCAGTACCCCACACAGACTGGCACGGAAATCTTTTTCATATTGGGGAGTGTGCTCCACACGTACAGCCTTGCATCCAGCAGTTTTGTGGAGGAGGAACACCAGACGTGGTACTTCCTGACTACTACCCTGATGCTTGGGGTTTGCGTGTCTGGCTGTATTTCCTGGCAGCCAAGTCTAGTTGGGGGTGCCCTGGCTTGTGCCGTCCTGCTGAGGTTACTGAGAGGTTGGAACCAAACAGGGGTGGAGTGGATCAATGAACCAGACATAGGGGACTGGTTTGTCAGGTTGGTTACTATTCTAAAGACAATATATTTCACAGAGATTATTTTAACAAATTTGGTGATTTTGTAGATTGAAATTCATTGATTGCTTCTTAGCAATAGTGACAAAGCAAGAAAATATTGCCTCCCATAATGGAAATGTAATGTGTATAGCCTTCAAGGTGAGAAATAGCTCAAGATTCTCTATAAACGGACAATAGCGTTTTCTTATATGAATATAATTGCAGTGGTTCTTGAATGCATATTCAGCCTCTTGTGACATTGTCTTAAGAGTCTGGAAATGTTTGTATGCTCACAAACATATATGGTGAATACAGTATTTGATTCTTTCAAGCCAGTGTTAACAGGAATCTGGCTTCATGTTAGGGTGCTGTGGTCTTGTGGTTTGCACATATCAATAAGGTCCTGGATTCAGTCCCTGCCACAGCAGTGCTGTTCTTGAGAAAGACATGTAATTTACGATGCTCATTTCTACCAAAATGTGTATGCGGTATGATACTGAATGGTATTCAGTGTGGTTGAGTCTAGCATGTGGCCACTTGGCTAGAATAAGGTGGAGTCGTGTGAGACATTATTGATGTATTGTAAAGCATTCTAAACCTGGTACACACTTCCTGTAAGGAACGGGTTAATGACACAAACTTGAAGAGCACAGCCCCAATCAGCATTCAACTGTTAGTTTTTTAACCCGTTGAGGACAGACCGATTTTGCTATTGCGTGCATTTCCCATAGACATCTGCCCGAGTATACTCGGGACTCGTCTTCAACAGATTAAATCAGATAATTTCTTAGGCATATTGACCATGGCGCGATTGTTTTAGAGAGGCAATTGTCCAGTCAGTAGCCATTCAAGCTGTGTTATTGTGAGATGGGAATTTGTTTTCCACAGAACGAGTTACACTGTAAGAGTGATTTTGACTCTATCTCACAGTATATTCATTTGCTTTGTTTATTCCAGGCCAGAGAACAAGATGTACCTAACTCTCCTCTTGGTGATATCACTGACTATCATCTACGTAATGACTGCTCTGGACAGGGGCAGACAACAGCCATTCCTGGCAGCATCGCTGGTGGGAACACTCCTCTACAGGAATGCTGTGGGCACAGTTGCCTTGCCCATCACTCTCCCATCGTCACCCAAGTAAGATCATGATTTTATATAACTCTGTATATTAATAAGCACTCCAGTGAGATATAAAGAGAGGTTTTAGCTGGTTTTTTTTTCCCCAGAGTTATCCCATATGATAAATCTCTCTGTTTACTAAAACAGTAAAGGAGTTAAATGCAAAAAACAAAATAAAAAAAACAACAATTGGATTTCTTTATTTGTGTGTTTGTGTATGAGTCACAGTATGACTTGATATAGTCAACTTCTGTTCCACATAACATTTTTGTGAGCAGAGTTGTAAAGAGTAGAATGAAGATATCTTAAAGTGTTCTTTACTACCCATAACATCAGATTTTACCATTAACTATGAGAGAAATACATGTACATGATCTTCATATGTAATAACAAAAATTAAGTGATTTAGTAATAAACGTTTAGCAGTAGATGTTGTGGTTGTATTCCAAAGAAACAAAAACTAGGTCCAGGGTCAGCAAACCCATAAACTCCTCAGAACTCAAAACAAGTAACAGGTGTTTCTGTGTCTAAATATATCTACATCCATGAACTTACCCTTTTGTCCCTCCTCAAAACTGTAAACAGGCAACAGGTGTTCTGTGTGTATGTGTTTGTGTAAAACAAAAGAAACAGATCCCCAGACCCTGCCATTGTTTCTTTTGATTTTTTTTTTTTCAAAAAAAAAAATCCCCAAACAATAGAAGTCACAGGTGTCTTCACCAAGTTATGATCTCTATCTAAAATTATGACCACAATTTCCATGCAGCTGCTAAGGAATCAACAGAAAATCAATACCTTACCTGTCCATCAAAGCCAAACACAATTAGATATTGATTTTCTTTTGTTCCTGCCAGTCAAACTGAGCTAAGAAATGAACATTGTTTTCTTGACATATTTGACAAACAAGTGTAAGCAGGCTTGTTTTTGTTTTGTTCTTTTTGTTTGATTTTACAACTACATGATTACATCTATATGGGATTCTGACAGACTTTCAAAACAAATCTACTAAGTTTGTCAACCTTTTAACCTCTTCAAAAGCAGGATCTCTTGCATGATCTCTTGAACTGATTCTTAACCCTAAAAAGACTGGGGGGGGGGCCTAAAAGGCCCCCCCCCCTCGACATTTCGCGCGATTACTCAGCAACACGCAATGCTCTCGCCGCGATGCTCTATGACTTTTTTCTTTCGAGTTTCCCGCACATTTTGACATGAAATTTGTGACGCCCGGGGGTACGGTTCTGAAGTTACATAACTTTTTGTACATGCATGTGAGACCGAAAATGGCTCAAAAATGTGATATTGTGTACAAAGTCAATACAAATTGAGTTTTATCACATGGTTCATATAAATATGCTTATTTTTACTCTCAATGGCTAAAATCAATTTGTTTTAGTAGTATTATGCTTCAAAAAGGGTCTGCCACAAATTTTGCTGAAAAAAACAACAAAAACAAAAGGTCAAAAAAACAGAGAAATACATAAGAAATTCATAAAACAATAAAATTAAAAAGAAATTAATTTTGATACCAAATTTTTTTTCAAGTACATTTGCTAAGAATGCTACAAAGAATATCTAGACCAAAAATGAGCACTTTTGGAGCTTTATTTACTGATTTAGATAAAAAAGTCTGATTTCTCGCATAAATTAGCATGATTAATCAAAATAAAATAAAAGAAGACTATTTTGGAAAATTAAAATATGCGATCTTGTAGATTACATCGCACACTACCATTGTGCAAATTTCCGCGGCGATCGCGCGATCCACGGCCGAGATCTTAAGGGGGGGCCCTTTAGGCCCCCCCCCCCCAGTCTTTCGAGCTACCAAAATAGCCCAGTCTTTTTAGGGTTAAGCAACATGATTTTACCTACTTTTGACACATTTATCCATTTCTGTGCAGACATGGATATGATCTGTATATATCATGTCATGCTGTAATGATAAATATGCTTAGCATTTTCAAACTTATCCCTTTATTCATCTGTGGTGTCAAGTACGTGTAGAACATACACTACTCAATATTCTTAGATTATTATTCTTATATTTGGCATTCATGATGCAATTTTTTCTGAATTCATCATATTTATATCCAAGTATTCGCGCATTTTGGAGCTTCTTTCACCTTCCACAAATTGAACATTGCTACCGTTAATATGAAATCATCCTTATTCTGTGTTTCTCACTTTAATTCACCCTGCAGTGGAATCTTAGAAGCATGGTTTACCTACGCTGTGATCATATTATCACTGGTGGTCAGTGTCGTAAACTGTGGTAGGATCTTTGTGTCGAGTCCCCTCGCCCCTCGGACACACGCTGACCGCCTGAGAGGGTTTCTTGACTCAGAAACCCCGCCCCCATCAGGGTTGGATGTTGCTAGTATTCCAACACTTCTCCTTGGCGATTTCCACATGGCCCTGACAATGCTTGCTGCCCTCATACTGCGGCCGCACAACAGTGCTGTACTGGCCATCTTGGTTCTACTGCAGTACGCTGTCCATTGTTACCTGTTGCCACGGTTACAGTGGAAATTGTGGGTGGTGACACTGCTGCATGTTTGGATGGGGCAAGCTGCTTTCTATGGACAGGTATGTCTTTGTCTCCATATTTGGCTATTTTGAATCTTCCATAGCTGTTGATGACTAAGTGGCGTATGTCACTCGAGCAATAATTGCTGATTTCACGGCTGTGTGTGTCAACTTAACATTGCGTAGTAGCAAAGTTGAAATGAAAGTGACCACCATGTAGATACTCTGATTAAAGTAAGCTTGCATTTTGAGTAAGAATGAAAAGCAAACATAAATACAAACAAAATTAATTATAACAAAATTGTAGTCAATTTACATTATTTGAAGAAGAGAGTACTGGATGTATAAAAAAAAAAAAAAAAAAAAAAAAGAAAGAAATTTAGCTTTGCGATCTGCCTTTTCCAGTGTTCTTTTTTTTTTCAGACACACTGAATAAATATTCCTGTGGGGTTTTTTTTTCCCCTTGTTCTGTGATTTTACCAGGGCAACCCTACTTGTTTATTATGTAAGTACAGAGTACTGGTATTAAAGAATAAACCCCTAGTTTTGTGATATGTTTTTTGTTTCCAGACAAACTGAATAAATCTTCCTGTGTTTGTTTTCTCCATGTTCCATAATCCTACCAGGGCAACTCTAATAATGCAGCCACCATGGATATATCAGCTGGATATGTTGGTCTGGAAGGCTATAACCTGATGTTGGCCAGTGGTCTCACTTTTATTGCTACCTACTCTGGTCCTCTGTTGTGGTTGATGAGGCTAGCTGTGTATGTGGTCACTCAACACCTAGATAGGTAAGGGTCACTCTCTATGCGTGCATCAGTGGTAATTCATTTCTCGGCAGAAACGTATTTGTCAGCAGAAGTGTATTTGTGTTTTAAATGTTGCAGGACACTTTTAGAGTTGTGGCTAAGTACAAAGTACCTAATATTCGCAGTAATTCTAGTTTTGTGGCTTCAAAACAATTGAAACTCTCTCGATTGTCCACTTTGGCACAGCCCCTTATGTGCCCTTGTACGAAGCCCTGGCTTGACGAAGGTGTTTTGTTGGCATTTTTGCCTTAATTCCCTCCCAACCATGGCAGTAATGTAAGGTAGACACACCAAGTTAAGTTAAAAAAATAAGAGAAAAATGAGATCGGGCTGGTATTTGCCAAATTCACAGTATGCTAATATATTTCTTCTCGCAATCCAAGTGCCATGTACAAGTGTGTATATCATTGCCAAGGTGGGAATTTGTTATTTGTGTGACTTGAAAAAAAAAAATGCTGATTGCTCTTTCTTTTGCTGCGTTTTTTAATTGCAAATGTAGCCATGCATGAAATTGTCTAACAATTTCCATTTCATGAAATTTGCTCACAACATGTGTAGCATCCTCATTAGTGTGTGAAGCAAAGTATGAATGAACACAAAGAAGTGTATGACAATGCTCTTGATTGGTGGGATAGACCAACAATAGGACTCTTTTTGTGTATGTGTCCATCTACAGACTGTCCAGTGCTGTGGAGGAATCATGTTTCACCCTGGCCTTGAGTAGGGCCCTTCCCGTGGCCTCCTACACCGTCCTAGCAACCGTCCAGCGATACCACCTGTTCGTCTGGAGTGTGTTCTCTCCAAAGCTCCTCTACGATGGCGTGCACACAAGCCTCGTGTGCGTCTCGATATTGGTGTCCGTTCTCTTCTGTACGTTACTGGAGAGAGTGGGGATACTGCGGACTTTCAAGAGTGACCTACATTCCAGATGAGAGTGACTGTAGAGGTGGTTGAAAGCCAAGATTAAGTGTCACATGGTGGTGGTTATTTAACCTGTTGAGGACAGACTGATTTTGCTATATAAACACACATTTCCCATAGACAATTGCCAGAGTATTCTCAGGTCTTGTCTTCTTCAACGGGTTGAAAAGAAACCACAAATACTGAAAACATTACTGTGTGTATGTGAGTGTATGTGTGTGTGGGGGGGTGTGTGAAACAGAGTTGCAATAATATGTTATAGAATGATCTGTTGACTTTCAGTGAATTCACCATGTTTTCATTCCAAATTTTACTACATTTATCCTTAATACAAAGAGTAATGTTGCAATAGTTCCTCATACTTGTTTATTTCACATTTCTTTTACAAATAATTTATTTATGCTTGGTTGGTTAGTGTTTACTTCCATCATGGTGGAGAAGAACAGAAACTTGGTTTTTTTTGTATTTCCTTTACCTATGGGGAACACAAAGGACCTTTGATCCTTTCCCCATCAGTATCAGTCAAAATTAATTTCTTGTTTTTATCCTTCTGACATTGCAACAATCTTGAAACCAAGACAGGATTTAATCACACAGAATCAGTAAGAATGATTTCACTCTCTTTCAGCATTCATTTATTTATCTAATTTCTGTCTGTTTGACATCCATTGCATGGAGAGTTGAGGTCAAATAGCATGATGTACAACTTGAGTGAAACCAGCTTGTGTTTCATTGCAACTCTCACAGTCCATTATAATTTATACAGTGCACTTCCATTATAACAAACACAGTCATAATGAAATTCTCCATACAACAAAGTAAAAACTAAGGTCCCAAAAGTATCATCTACAATGTATGTACTGTATAATGAAATTTTGATGTAAGGAAAGAAAACTGGCAGTCCCAAAGACTTTGTTGTAATGAGAGTGCTCTGTACTTGAAACCGCCATGAGATGGGACATTTGTGCAAATACAGCATGGCTGGTTGTACCATAACAAGGTCACACAACATTGAACATTCTAATGCCAGTTACATGATCGAACTATGAAGAGAAATCAGTAGTCACACTTGTCTTTCAGCACACTGTAAGTAATCAGTGGAAATACAGGTAATGATGTTGCTGTGCATAATATTCAGATAAAACTGCAACATAAAAGAAAGCAATTGTGAACTTTTAGTTTCTCAGTTTGTCCTACCAGAAAAATCAACTTAGTTCTATATTAGTTAGTTGCACATGCTTGGCTCAAATTATGTTTCACATTGATATTTAATACTTTGATTTCATGGGAAAGTTCGCCATTTAAGCTGTACCTCCAGAACTATTCTTTTTGTTTTACATCACTTTGATACACCACAACTTAAGCCAAATACTACAGTCACGTATTTTGTTTTTATTACAAGTCCTCTTACTTTATCACAAATAATTTCACATGTAGACAGCTGTATCACAAAAGCCAAGCTTTTGATATGTTCCTTGAATCTAAAGAGAGAAATAATTTGATGTTTTAATTTTAATTTTGGGTACACAGGATGCCACACTATGATGAATTGATTGATCATCTTGTTTATGATTTAAAATGAATTCAGAATAACAAATATATCTGTTTCAACAGCAGTATAATTATTGACTTATTGATTGATTTATCATTATGATTATTTTACAGTTGTGATGATTCAATGGCGGCAATCACTATTTGAATGGAATCATAGTTGAAATATTGACCAAACAATAATTCTTGTACACAATAAACCAATGGGAGAGTTGCAAAACCATGTCATCAGGTAATCTAACCTAATCTGTATATCACATGATGGTGGTACAGTATTACTGTTTCATACAAGCATATGAAAAGTTGTAATAATTTTGCACCTGTCTCATTCATTTGTTCCATTTAGTTAGAACTCTTACTGCTATGTTCATTTAAGTTCACTGCTTGTAAGAGGAGATCAACATGCCATGGAGTTAGCATGTAGTGTCACAGTACACCAAATTACTGCTCAACGGAATACATTATGTACGTAGCCTCTTTCCAGCCACAAAGCTAATTGGTCTTCTGTCCAAAGTAGCTTGCAGGTTTGGTTGTACATGTACCACTTAATAGCCAAGATGTCATCTTGGTTCTGACTCCTGTTATGTGATTGAGAGAATATTTGGACACATTCCAGTGTGCATTTCCTTTGAAATTTGATGTACATGTACAGCTGTAATTAAAATTCTGGGGACATGTGCACTTCAAAAATGGTGCTAGGCCTATTTAATAGTTTATGTATATTTTTGTTGATTTGCAGAGGTGCCTTGTAGAGTATGATTTAAATATTGCGCTTTATAAGTGAATTAAAGGCATTACTTCCAAATCGTGAGTCTGTTTTAAAAGTTGCCCTTTATTTACAATGTACTTCTGTACCTAACCCATTCCGTACGGGAACCTGGTGGCCTGTGTATTAAGTCTATGGGCATTTCAGAATTCAGTATGGAATGAGTTTATTTAAAAGAAATGAGACAAATGGTTGCACACTCCCGAGAACCCATCAATAAATTGTTTCGCTTTCCTTTGCCCAATAAAATGTGTGAATAAAAGGTCATATCCAGGTAGATGAAAGATACATTTTATATCCAACAACTCATGATGTCTCCAAAATTAGTACAGAAGAGTTCCACGCTTAGCACTGATTTGGGCAATACACATATATTTGTTGCACATACACAATATTTAATTGCATCTTCATACAAAATTTCGTCAAATAAGCACCAACGGATGTTTTATGGTCACAGGTGCAATATCTCTGTATGCTCTACATTTTGTCTATTCTTTTTCCCACTGCTACAAAAACAAACACTGAAAACTAGTTTACCTTGGCTGATGCTTGAACAAGGCAGAGTTCAGCTACTGCTTATAGTGACAACTTGTCTAAGGAAGCAAGGAACATACTTTAAAACGAGGAATGTTCGCATGCATTTTAATTTCACGAGCGCTAAAATTCGCAAAATTAAAATGCACGCGGAAGTTCTTGCCTGACACAATATGCATTGGATGCCAGTGGCAATTCATGAAAATTTCATGCTGCGAGAAAGGCCATCGGCTCCAATTCGCAAAATTTTCATGCTGCGAGTATATCGTGTTTTACAGTATCTTTGCCTTTGGTTGTTGCGATTGTGACAAAAGGGAGTAACACGCCTTGACTGATACATTTTAATTTACTCTGTACATGCACAGCATGCATTTTTTTGGCTAGCTCAAGTACGAATCTAAATGAATGATGTCAATGCACCCTGTGCCAAACTAACAAACATCCAATCATATCATTTCTCTCTTTCTGCTATTAGAACATATACATGTTTGAATTAAGCTTGTATCAAAGGGCTATGAACTCAGGATTATAAAATGATACCAAAGCAGACATACTCCACTAAGTGACGATGCTTATGACTGCTAAAATAAACCAAATGGACTATCTAGTAGAATGCTGCCGGGGATTTCCAGTGATTATGAGTTATGTGCCGCAATAAACCTTTAGCAGTCAAAACTGGAGCTCAGAAAAGGAGAACAACATTTGCAATGACTGTGTACTGCTAGACAAGCATGACCACTCATTGATGAATGGAGTGCCATTCTTTGAAAACTGTACTAATTATGGCATGACATAGATTTAGACATATAATTCCATAACTATGATGTGATATCATGAAATAGCATCACTCTGTAAATTCACTTCTAGACAGAAGTACGGCAATTTTCACGGAATGGAGAATTTAAATGCTTGGCCCTCCATGAATTCTTTAACTTATGTATGATAAGATGATTTTAAGCTGGTCCACTTCCGAGGATAAAAGCCACAAAGTCTTTTGATTTTCATAGTAAATGGCTCAAAATGAATCATATCATCCTCAAATTGCATCATCCTCAAGTCCTGCTGCCACTTGATTACAATCTGTCACAATGTTCTTCTGCCCATTAACAAAATGAGAAGTCACACATGTGAGCTCAATGTATCTGCACAGTTTTTTGAAGCAAATATTTGCCATCCATGCCACAGAGGTGTGTCCCTGCAATCCTCCAATCAGAGAGAAGGTGGGCGGGGCTTCATTCATCCCATGGACTCATGTCAGTGTCAATGGCTACACAGTTGTAGGCAGCATACCGCAGCTTTTCCTCAGTTATCTTTGCACTGAAGACAGAAGGAAACAAAAAAAAAAAAATTGCATTGCTAACGTTAAACTTCAGACCCTAACACCCCTCGGGCAATAAACAATGTAAGACTTGAAAATAGATGAATATGAAATGTATCCCTCACAAAAAAGAACAAACAAAGAAAAAGACAAAGGAAAAAGGGATGACATGCATTAATTTTTTCATCAAAAGTTATTTTTGAATGATGTGATAGAGTTCACTGTACTGCTATACCTGCTATAACTTGACTACTTTTGAATATGTATTCTTCACTATTTACCATTCATTTCTCAAATATGGCTTGAAAATATCATAACAGCAACAATTTCAACTTGAAGACACCGCCTATACATTTTTAGCATTTTGGAAACAGCAAGCAATTATATGAACAATTACCTTGAATATACTGGCAAGAATAAGGTGTTGGAGCAAGTTGAAGATTCTGGTAGGGCATCAACCTTATCCCTGCACAAGAGAGAGAGAGAGGGAGGCAATTACAAGTATACTGTAAAATTCATCGAAGCTTTTCATAGTCTCATACCCATTTCAAAGATCTTACATTTGAGTATATACCTCACAGCACACAAATCCACCTAAATATCTTACTTCTCATCCTAATATTGTGATCTTTACACTTTTCCCTACCAACAAAATACCCAGTGTTTACTACTTTCCAGATTGTGAACTAAGAATGTCACAGATATTGCTAACATGTAGAGAGTTTGCTGATGGAAAAAAAAAAGAGAGTAAATGCTGGTATGTTCTGCCAAACACTTCTTTGTGGCTTTCAAGGCCTCAGTTCCACATCTAATACTGATGATAATACCATCTATTATTAATAAAGCACAAATTTCAATAAAGTCTTTAAGTGCTTTAAATAAGAGGAGGTAAGCAATTCAAAGAAATGAAAGCTTAGAGTAGAGAAAGTACATAGATTTGCAAAACATGTCACATAGAGTGAAAAGAAGAAAACAAGAAATAGAAATAGAGTAAACAACCCAGTTTGCGGTAGGGTGCCTATTTCTGGCAGGGGCACTTTCATTCATCAATAAAACAGCTAACGAACATCATGTGTGCTTAGTCCCACTTTAAAACACAAGCAGGAGTTACTCGCAAGTGTTCAAGGAAGTGACACCTGATTGGGCCTTTTCATCAATGAATAAAACGGCCCCTCCCGCAAATAGGCACCCTATACATAGCCTGCGGCAAACGGGGTGTTTTACTCCAGAACAAAAGAAAATGAACATTAGATTCTAGACGATTTATTTGCAGGTGCCTAACATGATTGCCAATTTCAGCACACATACGTAAAGCATAAAGTATATCTGGAATTACTTCAGATTGTTTTCTTGACATTTTGAGTAATATCAACTTCATAACGTCTGCCAAGAAACATTGCTTCGAAGAACTTTTTTTTCCCCCCATGTGTTGCTCTAATTTTGGAAAGTCAGATTGTGACTTTTAACTAGAGTAAATATAAAAGCAGTAAATATAAAAGCAGTAAATTGTGTGTCACAGCCCACCGATGTACCTGACATTTGTGGTTTGATGTGATAACATTCACTGCTCCTAAAGCTATGTGAAAGGCACACTGGGAAATATTAGACAAAATGATCTCAAGATGACAAAAAATCCACATAAACCATATTTGTAGACTCGTTTTCAAATAATCACTTTACATGTGCCAAATGTTATGGAAATATGTAATGAAAATTTCAAATATATAGCAAGGAACATAAACAGAAAATCAAGTTTTAAGACAGTTCCCATTGACTGTGGACACATGTCCAAAATCTGATTAATTCACAAAAGGGTGTTTTTGAATGACTAATCAGGCAGAGGCCAGTGTTTATTATAAAGTTATCATAAAAAGCAAGACACAAGGAGTATAAAGACACTCAGGATGAGAACCCAAATGCCTCAGTGCAAAGATATACATGTATACCACCAATGAGATATTGAGACATTGCAAAGCACAGAAAATCACGAGCAAGAACTCACCCTCTGTCTGGGCAGATATAAAGAGGAGCTGGAAGACGTCTTCTACCAGTGACAAACCTCAGGAAACGACTCCTGTCCTCTGTGAGGAATAAAGATAATGGGATTTCCAATCTTCTTTGGAGTTTCCTCATATACAAAACATTTAGAACTCTTTGGTGTGTGCTTGCTGGCTTGCTTCATTTCATTTTTTTTTCTTTTACTCATATATTTCTTTCTAATCACAATAGAATCCTCTGAAGAATAAATAGCAATGATTCGTATTGCTACAGAATAAATGAGAAGAGTCTTTTCATAATACAAAATATCAATTAATGATGACAATGCTGATTTTCTGCTTTGTACAAATATCACATTTACATAAACATTGTTATACCAGAGACTCCAACTCTCCCGCTTTCGACGGGAGATCTCCCGCCGAAAGCCCATTTTTGTAAAATCTCCTGTTCTCCTGCTCGAGATTTGATTTCTCCCGCTTGAAATGATTTCTTACTTAGTGTCATCGTATGTTGAAAAATAAGACTCAGATAGCACGAGGTAACATCTAAAACCCTAAAGCTGGACCCCGGCCACAAGGAACTTTGTGCTTCGCGCACATCAAGTTGGAGTCTCCCGTTTGCTAGGGGTTTCAGGCGGGAGAATCTACAGATCAGAAGGTGCTTGGGGTTGGAGTCTCTGTTATACTTTTATGCCACATTGCATCATGGATTCAATGACCATTGCATTTTGCATGCCAATAGTGTCCTTGGTGCCTGCAAAGTAATTCAGAGAATGAATGCAAAGGTGCTATTTTCCAAATGTATTCATACTATCTTCTGAATTACAACATTGAGATTATGACAAACTCACCGTGAGTGAAATTACCGAGTGCCTCCCACAGATACTGAACTCTGATATCTGACTCTTCAATGTCTTCATAGAAAGCTGCAAATAATGAATTTGAAAAGAAAAGAAAACAAACATACATTCAGCAATTGACAGTCATCAAATATCTTATTTCTCCAGGTGACTCTCCTAATCAATTTCATATTACTATTGCATTTTCATTGCATCTACTTATCAATGAAACTTTGCCTGTTCCATTATACATACATTGTACATGTAATTACGTGTATCCTTTGGTTATGCTACCATGATATGCTTTGTCTGCTTGGAGCCATCTTCTTTTGTGGGAAAAGCTATATGGTGCTATCAATATCAGGCATACTGTTGAATACAATATGATCTTCTTTCCATGAAAAAGCTATTCAAACTGTAGTAAAAATACAGAACACAATACTTGGATGATATGCAATTATACTTTTTTTTTCCTCTCTCTAGTACTCAAGTGGCGCTCCATTACATGAATTCTTGTATAACTTGTTGAGGACGAGTCCTGACTGTACTCGGGCAAGAGTCTATGGGAAATGCATGTTGTAGCAAAATCAAACCGTCCTTGAACAACAGGTTAAATTAGTGGTTTGGAGAAAATTGTTGTTGTTGTTGTTGTTGTTGTTGTTGTTGTTGTTGTTGTTGTTGTTGTTGTTGTTGTTGTTGTTGTTGTTGTTGTTGATGTTGTTGTTGATGATGAGAAGTAGAGCCAATGATGGACTATAAACTCACTTGTCTTCTTGAGGTCCTCCACAGTGATCTCTGGGTCACCACATATCCTTCTCTCTAGCTCCTGCCAGGTCAAGAGGTCAAGGACTGCTTGAGGGATGACCTTGAGTAAACCCTGTCGCAGCGACTCTACCTGTGGTCAACACATGTGCCAAGTACTGTTACAGAATCACAATAACAAACTCAGTGCATAGCTGATACTTTGCATGTACAAGTGAATTACACTCATAAAATGTTACTGACAGATATGCACTTTTTTGGTTATTTTTTGAGGGGAAAGGGTAAGAGGTGTAATAGTCATTGCATGAGAGACCACTTTCAAAAACACACTGCCCATGTACTGCATGAGCTGAAATTTTTGCTTTCAGATGATTGCTACTCATCAGTTATTCTCGCATGTAATTAATTTCATGGTTGTGAGGGTTTAGTGATTGTTACTTCACCTTTCATGAAATATATAAGAATGAGTAGCAATCGACAATACTAATGCTGAATGTTTCTACCTGGTGATTTTCTGTACATGGACAGGTGAGGAAGTAGTATGCTCTGCATTTGAAGTACTAGCGTGTTGCTGTGCCCCGATACTGTATACGCCATATATTGTGCGAATCGGGAATTCCCCACGATTTCGCGAGTGGTTAAATTCGCGATTGTGGAGTCCCGTACTGAACGGAGAAGTGTACACGCATACGTCACATTCACATCGGGATCAGAGCCAATATTTTTGCGTGTCTTTAATTTCGAAAATAGCACCTGACTCGCGAAATTCGCAAAAATAAAAGCCTCGCGAAATATTCGGCGTATACAGTAAATTATGCTCATGCAGCGTGCTATACCTCCAGTAGTTACTAGTTGCGCACAATCCAGCTGTGAGTACAGCCATGGCTTTTTTTTTTTTTTTAAAAGAAATGATATTTTCACGTATTGTTATTTTTGCTGCTCAAATGCAATTCGCAAAATTCACAAAAATAAAACAGGAGCAAAAATTTCAGCTCATACAGTATCTATCCCTTTACAAGGGGAATGTAATCAGCCATTGTGGATACTCATGACAATGAACTTTCCTGTTCCATGCACTCAGACATCCTAGCCTCTTTCACCAGCCTGCAGTACTCCAGCCTGTCCTCATACTGCACGTGGGTGTCAGTGCAGCCATCCTTGAGGGGTACAATTGTCTGGTCACTGAGGCTAGTTGTGTAGGTCAGTTCACCAGCAAATGAAGCTTCAAATGTCTCCCTGTCCATTGATTCTATCAGCTCTATCATTTTCACCTGTGGAATATATCAAATATATTTTGCATATTTTATATTTTCACTGTCACATAAACTATTGTAACACCAGAAACATTCACGAATTGGAGCCGACAGCCTCTTTTGCAGCATGAAACTTTTGCCAATTGCCACTGGCATTCAATGTATTGTGTAGACAAGAACACTCGCAAGCATTTTACTTTCGCCAAACTTGGCTCCTCGCAAAATTAACATAAGTTTCACGCACATGAAAATTTCTGGTTTCACAGTATATAACAAAGAGAAAAACATGGCATGTATATAAATACAAATGACCCAAAAGAAGATTCATAGAATTGACGACTGGATTTCAGAATCTTGGATGCTTGGATCCAAGATGCTTAAATGCTTGGATGCTTGGATGTTCCCAAGCTATTAAAAAAGTACGGTAATGATTTATGTTAAATGCTTGTAGGAATGGGCAGGTATATGGCAGAAGTAAAGAGAAGCATCCACAGGAAGTATTATGGTACTTTGGCTGAAATTGGAAATGCTTTATGAGCTACAAAAGCCCTTTCATTCCATTCTTGAGTCTTGATTCAGTTTGATTTTTCTGTTTCTTTGAATGCCTGGGAAACACAAATTCACATCTGTCTGTACTATCACAAAAATTCACAAATTAAAGAAGCTTCATATATGGCAACCCTCATGCACAAATTATGCTGAAAACTAGGAATGACAAATCCATGTCACCTATTCAAATAATATCACCTGTCACACAATCATGTATTTTTGCACTGAACAACAAAATAGACATCTACTCAATTTCTGATAACAGATAGATCACTTGTTTGCTTTTGTAGGCATTCTCTTATCCTGGCTTTATATACAGAGAATAAATATCAGAAACAAAATTGCAGTTTATGGAAGAAATAAGGGTACTCACAGCTGCGGCATCAACTGTCTTGTAATCTCTGGACCAAGTCACATGCTCTCGCCCCAGCAACTTCCACATGAATGCTGGAAGGGAGAGCACCTAGAATTGTAAAATAAATAAAGTCAGAGACAAAATCTTGCCCTATCAAAACAGAGGCTCTGTGTCTGGTTGAACAAGAGTGAAAGGGGCCCGGGTGAATGTGAATGGTTGGTGGTGTTGGTAATCTAGAAAGTTGTGTAGGAATATGTTGAGCGACAGAGTGTATGCTGTCACACAATAAACACAGGGCAGATGGGGCTGGTACATAAGAGTTGTGAAAAGAATGAAAGGACAAAATTTACAATCCTCAAATAATGTTATCAGCACTATAATATCTAAGGAAAACCGTTTTCCCCATCATCAATTGCTGTGAAAGAAATATACAGTAAACCTCGCATGAGTCGAAGCTCTCGGGACTGACAAAAATGCGTCGACTTAAGTGAAATTCGACTCTCGCGAGAGTCGATTTTTTTTCGACTCACAGTTATGTACATGTATTATAGTACATTTGCATGCATGTGTGCATGTGTGTGTGTGTGCGTGCGTGTGTGTGTTTGCATTCAAATTTGTCTGTTCTTGAAGATAATGTTCTTATTTTGTTCTGAATTGAACATGAAATTTGTATCAATACTAGTAGTTAAACGTAGTTCTGAGAATGTCTGCGCTAATGTGGCAATGTGCATGTGCTATGTCTATGGTGCAACATAAGTAGCCATCTCTGTCAACCTACCCTGAGACAAACACTCTCCCAGGTCCATCCCACCTCCATTGAACAAAACTATACAGCCAGCCGGGCACGCACAAACAAGCTCCGCCCACTTGGCCTGTCACTAAAATATTAAAGCAGTGATTGGTTGACCAAGGAGTTCTGGCTTGACATGGATAAAGTATGGATGTGCTGTGTGTATGGATAAAGTATGTGGATCGATGTGCTGTGTGTATACATGTATACATGTGTATGTATTCGACATGCGTGCAGAGCGGTACGGTGAGTGTGCATGCTTACCTGCAGCAGGCCAGGGACGGGGTTCTGCGACATGCCGATTTTTTTGTTCTCCTCTAAATGTAATGAGAATGCAAGACAAACCTTCTTCGGCTCAAGTGATGTAAACTACGTGTATTTTGTACAAAAGGCACTGAATGTTTTACTTCGACACAGCCGAAATTCGACTCTCGTGCTTCGGCTTATCCAAATATTTCTTAGAGAAAATACATAGGGAAAAATCGGGACTTTTTATTTTGCTTCGAGTTAAGTGATTTTCGACTCACTCGACGTCGACTTATCCGAGGTTTACTGTATATTTCTCATTCAATTCACAAACATGAAAATATTGGGATATTTAAACATCATAACAAGAAAGCCATTAGATTTCATTTATGCGTCCCACTCTTTTTTCCCCTACAGTTATGGGGCCAATGAGATTTGACAAAGAAATGAGATCTCCCCCCCCCCCCCTCTCTCTCTCTTACCAGATGTTCCCTGCTTCTAAGACAAGCACCCATCAGCATCCCGATCCACTCGTACTTGGCAAACTGCCGACATGATGGGTTGGGAAGGTACACATCTCGGTTGATGTTGGAGTCATCATTGTTCTACAACCCAAGAAGAAATGAAAGAGACATGCATCCATTTGTTTTCTTTGCCCAACAGTCCTTAAAATTATGGGTTCAAAGCCCACAAGACACAATGATTGTATCTTCTTCCAACATGCCTCATTAGAATGTCGTTCCATTTCTCATAACGCATAAGGGTAGAGATAGGTTTCCTGAGCCAGTCTTTTTTTGCTAGTTGTAGTAGACCAATTCCAGATTTAGCACAGAAATGGTATCATCAGCAATTCTGGTCTTCCTCTTTGACCTTCACTAGATATACCCTCAAATAATTTACTATGTTGTAGATTATTCTTTTGTAAAATCAAATTTGACCGAGCAATTCTTACGCTTTCATGCAGGTAATGCATGTCCATTGTTTGATCTTTCCTTGTGACATTTGGGTTTACTGTCTCCAAATCCAATCAATTCAAGTTTGTATGGCCAGTCATCTTGAAGTTACAGTCTTTAGAGAATCAATGATAATGGGAAAAAACAATGGCATCAATGAATGATAAACTGCTTTTATTATTTCATGACTTACTGGTTTGTCTATTTTCCTTCATTTCTATACTTTCCTTCCTTCAATGTGCATTAGAGTCTTTAATTTATTTTCTGTGATATGTGCTCTATAAAACTGGTTTAACATCATTACAATTATACCACTAGCGACAAACACCACCTGATTTTTGCCTATCCAAACACACACCATGCTTGGTGGGTAGACTACGGCGCCCTCACCTGGTTTGGAGACCTGATAAAGAAGGGAAGAGGGATGGGGTCGTCACCTCCAGTGGGGCAAAGCTCCTCTGCGATGTCAGCCAGACTGTCTCTGAATCCACCTCCTTCATGTCAAGCAATTAGAAAGTGTACAGGAGCAGTTAATTCAAATCAATGAATTCTTGTTTTATTGCCACTGATTGACAAATTACCCTTCATCGACATACAGTATGAAGAAGCACTGATTATTTACATGTAGTGTTTTAGTAGTAGCCACAACAGAGAACTATGCGCATACAGCTGTACATACCTTGGGCTGGATTTGAGCCAACAATCTCCTCATTACCAGGCAAAAGTCGTACCCTCTAGACTACAGAGCTGCAGCCTTACAGCCAGTGCTGGGTTTAATCCCTACAGCATGCAGCAGGTACACTGGTACTGCGTATTTAATCAAACCACTTAACACAAGTCATAATGCAGTACCCGCTGTGCTGCATGCTTACTTACATACCTCAATGAAGGGCAATTTGTCTTTCAGTGGAAATGAACAGTTATTCTATTTACTGGCTTGCTTACTTGCAAAAAGAAAATGCCATCCTTACAGTGTGTATCAATTTTCCCATTTTCAATGAATAGTAAAAACATATTGTATATTCCAAAATAAGAAAAAAAAAATCTTCAGAGGCACAGATGGTTCTCAGTTAATATGCAGTTAAGGTATTTTCATGTAATATCCAATGCTTCCAAACACCTAGTCAATAAATTGTTAAACTATTGTAAATATTTTGTTTTTTCATTCATCAATATCCAACACACTCACTCTCATCTTCATTTTGCAACTACATGTACCTTTAGTTCTCTAACAAACAGAATATTTGTGTACTGCCCAAACAGAAACACACCACGTGTGCTCTTTCAGTTAAGACATGTGCAGCATCCCAAACCAAACAAATGATGCATGGAATTATCCTTTCATGAACCTCACCCTGGTCGATGATTCCCTCTGAGAGAAACTTGCATTCCCACCACTGGTCGTACTGCTGTGGCCACCTGAAGTCCAGCGGCTTCTCATACTTGTCCTTGGGTTTCAGCCCCTCATACATCTTTAACAGTGAGAGAAGTAGAAGTGGTGTTCAGCATATATTTCTTATTATCCATGTGACCAAGGCATTTACAAGATCAACAACAGAATTGTTCAATTAAAGTAACTTGCAAAATGATTCACATGCATTTTTATCAAAGATACAATCAGTACATACCTCTTCATCTAATTTATAATTTTTGTTTCAATGTACTGATACTGTCCACTACACAAGGAATAAAAGAAGAATGTAGAAGCAGTCATTCATAATTACATGTAAATTCATCATTTTGAATGCAAAAAAAGTAAGATAAAGCAATCTATCATCCACATCGGTATGTATGCTACAAACATTCCACTCAAGTACAAGTATGCAATGTAATTTTTTTACAAAAGTTTGTTTACAAATCAGATCCTGTACATGAAGCCTTTTCAAGGTGCCCTGTGCTGGATCTAAAACATGTTCACACAACCATACATTTTCAGATATAACAAAAATAGACTACATAAAATAGCATCAACAAAATGAGCAAAACTTCATATATCCATATTTTCACCTGAGAGAAGATTGCATTCTTAGCTGAGGGGTCCTTAGATGGATCTACCCTGTGATCCGCTGCACTTCTTCGATTGATATACAGCTTGGGCATCCTAGAGGGTCTCCTACAACAAGTAAACAATGCAATAACATTGAAAGTATGCTACCAGACCACACCATATTTCCCCTGCACTGGATTTTTGTCTTTTACCTGTTATTAAGAATAAAATTACGTATTGAGAAACGAAAAACATTGTGCATTTCATTAAAAAGTCCCCCCCCCCCCCCCCCCACTTAATGCTCACAAGGTCCAACAATCATTACATCAAGGCCCCATTTGATGAAGAACGTTCCTATTGCAGCCTAACCGAGGTTGATATGGCAGCAGCATGGCAGGAACTGAACAACCACAAGAATTCTAATCACTGCCATGGCATGTCAGTGGAATCTTGGCAACTGACGATAATTGAAACCCTCTTTACAGTATTGACCAGTGGCATCTGACTGAATGTGTGCTCTATTATCCACAAACCGAAGCTGTCAGTGTGCATCATACGTGCATCTGTCAGAGCACTCCTCATTTCATGCTAACAAAGAGGAAGCTGCCCCAAGAAATAACCAGAAAATGCATTGTAAATGATAGCAATACTAGAGAAAATCATAAGTACGAAAACAGGACTGAAGGGCGAATATCAATCACCACTGTAGTCTTGGCCAGCATAGGACTTTAAAAAATTTGTTTGAATGCATCAAGTTAAAAAAAAAATTGTGACAATCAGAAATACTAACCCTACCCAACACTCTTATTTCCATCTAGATGAGGGAAAAGTGTCAGTTTATTGAATTGGCCTTACCCAGTCTCAGACTGACTCAGAAAGTGGTAGATGAGACCGTTCCTCTTCTTAGAGAGTGGCAGGAACTGACGGACCACCTCCAGGGAGCGGAACGACCCCACGGAGTATTCCCAGGCTGGCACGATGAAATGGATGACGCTGTCCAGCAGCTTTATGAATCTGTGAATGATGACCATCACATGCAACAAGGGTCAGCTATGACTATGACCTTCATTTAGGAACAAAAAGGACAAAGCTTCCATTTACATTCCATCATTCTTTCCTACTTTTGACTGGTGAAAAATAGCAATATTTACAGGGAAACAGGAGATTGACAGATTACATTGGAAAAGCAATCTATTTTCCTTCAAATGGGAAATTACATTTCCAGTTTATCACATGATACTGAAAATATGGATCACTGTGATAGTTATGATGATGATAATTCTAATAATCATCATCATCAATATCCTCATCATCATCATAATCATCATCATTATCATCAAATATTCACAGTATAAGATAATAACAGATGTCATCAATTATTATCAACAAAACCAACTAACATGAACAATTGTGATCATCATAAAACGGTTTCACAATTATAGATGTACCTTTGTAGTACTAGTGCTCTTCTGTATAGCTTCTCCTTGTCCACAAGCTCTAATCTTGGGTACCTGTGGGAATCAGAATCAAAACAGGGAAAGTGTGATAACATGCCATCAAGGAACACAAAATGGGTTAAAAGAAAAGAGATGGATGGATCATTTCCAGCGAAGACTGAGGTTTTTTGGTTTTCTGAAATTGACTGCATGTCACTTATACACATTTGTTCCTAATGACAGTGGAAATTATCGTGATATTATAGTTATTGGCAGCATGTCATAACTGGTAATGAAAATCAAAAGAAATCTTTTCTTGCCACGTATCACTAACCTCACTAGCTCCTTCTTGTCAAAGAGATCAATGTTGAGACCAAGATCTCTCTCCTTCAGTGACTTTATCTTGATGCCATGTATTCTTGTATCAACGCCATCGTCTGTGGTACAAAGAATGCATACATCGCAAAGGATTTATTGGAACTCTATACACAGTCACAAATATTCATATAATAGTATTACATTGCTTACATCTTTACATTATCATGCTACATCTATTGATATTGTCGTCCAATTAACAGAAGGAGTTGCAAAGAATGAAAGAGGATGCAGTGTGATAGTTAGAGGGATGTTGTGTTTCAAAGGACACATTATGACGGTCATACAACAAATACACAAAACAGTGATAACAATGATACTGAAGATAGTGATGATCAAAATGATAATAATAATGACATTAAACATCATCATCATCATCATCATCATCATCAACATCATCATCAATGTTTTCAATCATGTTTTCAAGTTTGTTGAGTGTGTGCTTTAATTGAACACTGATGTCTGGCTGCAATAACTGCTACGTCAATTATGACAAAATCTACTTTTACCTCAGTGCTAGTTCCAAAAGTGCCCTCTGGTGGTATTGTAAATACTATGATAATTTCTGCTCTTCTCCTCTCCACCTTCTTCTTTCCTTCTTTTGTACCTACTGTGCTTGCCACAAATTACTCATTCTAACAAGTGTCCATATCTGGTCGCTACTGCTCTACACCCTATGCAGCCAGAAGGCTGTGAAAAACACTTGACCACTATCTCCCTCCCCTGTGAATGGAAGTTGATAGCTTTAATATACAGCTAAAATTAAGCCATCGTATCGCTGTCTTACCTTTGCACGCCTTTATTCTGATTTCAATCGTAGAGTAGAACTGTGTCATGTCCTCTAGTATACACATGTCGCCAGAGAAGGTCCTGCATAGGGTAAGATGAGATGCCACAAGGAGTGTGAGTACATGCCATCAAAATTCCTTCAATCTTAAACTTCCTACCATCACTTGATCTTTTGTCTAAAGCAATCCTGCCAACCCAGCCTCTTCCCACCCCCAACTCCACCTCCCCCCCCCCCAAAAAAAAAGAAAGAAAGGGGAAATGCCACATTTTCTGTTAGAAAACAATATATCATATATTCATTTCAGTATCTTTATCCTCAAACTATTATCTGATACTGTCAGATAGTGAATTCATCCCTGAACATTCAAAATGGGTTGAACAATAATGTTGAAAGTCATTGACATCACGCAGTGTTTTTTGAGTACCAGTACTAGCACCAATGCCAGGGTGTCCAACTAGAAATTTTCACTAGTTGGTGAATATCTTTTCTGCCTACACACTATGAATACAGGCAGGAACAATAACAATGAAACTGATGATTATTATGACAAAAATGGTGAAAATATCAATAACAATAATCATCATCATTGCCCACATTATCAGAACAATGACAACAATAACAATTATCATAACTGTAATCACAATTTTCATCAATTATCGTAAGTTCTTCCACTGCAGCTACCCTGTGCCTCCAACAGAACCATCAGTAACTTCTACGATGATATCATCAAGCACAATTCTGTTGATATTTTCTGCTGATATTTTCTACTGTGCTCTGCAACAATGAGGAGAGACCCTTACTGTTCTATGGTGATGTCGCTCAGCTTCATCAGGTTTTCCACCTCACCCGCCATCACCACCACGTGGGTAGGCATGTAGTTATCGTCATGGGCGTTGACCGTGATGTACAGCTTCCTGTGTTCAGATGAATGATGAAGAAGATGGACACAGAGGTAACACAGACTTCATTCTGAAGATATGAGTTTGCTTGGGTCAGTCAAGAAGCCATTTCAAATGCTGCTCTTTATTCAGTGAAATGATGTTACCACACAAGCACAATCTATCTCTTATGGTGTATAGAGAGTTTGGGGAATTGAAATGAGTTTGTGCCAGTAACAGTCTGCTGTTTGCTTAAACAAAAGTTCGAACAAACAAAAATCCTCTTTTGAATCATGGAAACCAGGCTGGGCCAGACTTTAGCAAGACTGACAAAATTTTAGTTATTTAGTTCATCCATTTATATTGCTATTGCTATCGTACAACATACCAAGAAAAAACAACAACAACAACAAACAAGAAATGAAAACCCCTGACAACCATAATTAAACATTACAGTAGGTTCGGGACCAGTAGAAATACTCAAGAAGAATAGCAACAAAATGCATCTTGTTAATGCATACAGTGCAAATGAAGTGGAGAAACTACTCAGTGTGATATGCATACCACCCATGCTACTGTGCATCATGTAAAGAGCCTGCAAGAGCAGCTCTGTGTTTGTTCATCATTTTTGGATTGAGAATCCCACTTGAGACACTCACTTGATGATGGTTCCTCTTCTCATCCTGAGTCGTATCCAGTGCTGGCCTTGCCTCCCGTCACTCTCCCAGTACGTCGTCGGCTCTCCATCTGTCAGACATGATGCACTCTCATCATCCTGTTGTCAAGGTAACAGAGGTACAGTCAGCTAGGTGTGTCATAAGAGTCAACCTTACATTACTCTCCAGCACAGCTACAGCTGTAACTTAGAGGTCCCATCAACAACAAATGAACAAGGACAGATATGCATATAAAACTCTCCCATATTTTGGATTAATATTCGACTTGTGCACTGTCAACAGGAAGCCTATTGATTTGGTCCTGCTACATTTGACTTTGGCAACATCATCCACAGAACATGCAAATGAATCTGGGCAAAAGCAAGCCTGTAACTGCTTCTAAAACAAACTCAAGGTTCAAATGTGCGAGCTTAGGCACCTACAGTGCCTAAGTGCAAAGCCCAGAAAAGTTACACAATATTGTCAAATACCCTTCACTTGTTTAAATCTACTTGTATGTAATGTACAGCTTCAAATTCAATGAAACATTTTCTTCTTCATGTGGCATGGTTTATAAAATCAGTAGCATGATGCATCAGAACACCTGTCTCACTACAGATGAGAGTCCATGTAAAAACATAACATAGTCTATAAGAACATCTACTTGTCATGGAATTACTGCAATTTGTCAAACAGTTTTTTTAATACATTAGCAATGTGTGTGTCCAACTCAATTACAGCAAAAAGAATTGTACATCGGCCACCATTTTGGAAGTTGAGAGTGAGAGATGTGGTAATCTTGTCAGTGGCACATGCCAAATTCCTCCAGGAACTCTTATACGAACCCAGCTAGACGATACATCCACAGCCTCCACGTACTGCTTGACGCTTCCAAGCTTTTCATTCTCGTGGTCTGTGTGTTCCCCGAGGAAGCGCGCCAGCTCCTCGTCACATTCCAGGCTCCAGTTTGGCGGCACAGCCCGGAGATCCTCCACACCATCCTTATAGACCGGCCGGATCTCTGGCAGCTTGCCGATGCGGAGGCTGTAGCTCACCTCGATTACTTCTTCCCAACTGAGATGGGTGGAAAACGTATTAAAGGGTAATGGGAAACAAAAAGGAAAATCACTGCTGTAATGAATCAACCTCTTTTTTTTTTCTTCAATTCATTTAAAATGCAAAAATGGGGAAACTTCTGTAATCACCTAATGATTTCAGCACATCAGACCACACAAGAACAAAACATCATAGGGATTCTAATTAACTATTGAGAACTTGTTTATTCTGAACTTCAGGTCATTTCATTCACTTTGTTTAATGCTTTCAACAAGCTATAATACTATCTAGTATAGTGTATATAAGGTGAAAAGACATCATGCTACCTCAAAATGGTGTTAGCAAAATACATGACTTTGAGTTTCAAGTTCAATGTGGTTCAAACCATCAGTCTGTCAGATTAATAACTAACATTTCTTAAATGTCACTATTCCCACTAAAAATAAAAACCAAACAAATCTCAGTCAAGTTTACCCATTGTTTATGGGATCAAGGTGAACCAAGTGTTATCCCCACTGATAATTCCAAATTTAAATTTTAATGGGTTAATTGTTGGCAAAGACTTTTGACACTTGTAAAGACGCCATACTCACTCATCGATGGGTTTTGCTCTCTTCCCAAAGAGCAGCTGGGCTGCTTCACTTGTTGGATCAGGTTCCACTGCCTGCAGTGATGGTGGGTCTTCTTGACTGGCTTTGCTGTCGTACAACAGCACCCAGCCTTCCACGGGACTCTGGAGAGTGCATTATCCATTCCATGAAAATTAGATTTCAGCTCAGTCATGTACTCAACTGGTTAACATTTCTAGGTTTGGATAGTTCCTACTGTACCTGTACATTTACACTTTTTCTACTGCAGTGTCCTCTATCATCCTAACATTTGTTTTCAATCAAATACATTCTCTTTCCATCTTACTAATATTTCTGTTTGAGATCACAGTTCAAGCAGTAGTGGAATAAGGTTGCTTTTACTTGTATTGAAATCCTTACACAAAACCTCCACTTAGGTTGGTTGTTAACTACGTACATGCATAAGGTCCTACCAAATTTGTAAACTCTTCAAAATGAGTTTCAAAGATTAAGTTAGAAATGCTTGTTTACAGGCATTTATTGATTATAACGCAATTCTAAGAACACAATTAATATCCCAGATTCAGGTATTGTGTGACATTGATTCAATTACCAATTCAGAACCACTAAACAGATATGGATGTACAAGACTAGTTGACTAATTAATGCTTATTCAATTGTGTAATACAATACCAACAACTGTACATACTGTACGATACAGTCGCTAGTCTATTTGTCTCTGCCCCAGAATTCCTGTTTTTCCACAGATCTACTCCCTGTATATGATATGATGTGCCTCCGCCTGTCTGTTTGTCAGTGTCTTTATGCGTTCATGTGCGGTGCTCGAGGAAGCCTCAACTGACTTTATTCAACTTGCCATAAATCATTCTTACTTAACCCCTTTAGCTCCCAGGTAGTCTAGAGATATTGATTATTATGAATGACGCATTATAAAAATGGCCATGGCTATAAAACTACATCGTGCATGTGTAGGTCTGCTGTAAGTTTCATATTGTGCACACAGAGCAAATCACGATCACTTGTAAAGAGTGAGATGTTATGAGTGATGTCATGAAAGTTGATATCAATATCGACATTATCCCATGGTCATATACATGTATAGGGCCAATTTACATGAGCGACTGGAAATAAGCTCTAGACTAGTGAGAAGTATTTCCTGCATTTGACGATTGTGGAAAATGAGCTATCAGTATCATACAAACTTAACCCGTTCCTTACAGGAACCTGGTATACCAGGTTCCCGTGGGAGCAACTGATGTACAGATGAAGACAAGAGTGCCTGCTTTAGTGGCCTAAATTCATGTTTCTTTGTGTTAATATGCCCACAAAAGTGGGTTTGATAAAAAGATCAGAGTTTATTCTATCAGCATTCGTTCTCCTGTTTGAAAAATACGTATTTCACAGTATTATGTACCTTTTTCCTGATTTAGTTTTTGCTTGTTCTGCTGTAAACTCGTAAGAACATGTTGTATGTACATAGCGATCAAGGCCGAGATCGGTTAGATATCTGTGTTCGCTGACCCCAGTCACCCCATTCAGGTACCTGGTTTTGTATAGAACAAAAGATTTTGTGAGCTCATCAGCGCATGCTCTATTTATACCTTACACCCGATCGATATTTCCATTGACATTGTTCACTGGTACATGTAGCTGACCTTGGAAAGAGGATACATGTACTAGTGCCTCCTGACTGCCTTCACAGAGGTGAATTACCAACCTGTCTGCCTCTCTGTTGACAGGCAAAAAGAATCTCGTTTGGGGGCATTAAAGGCACTCAGAGAATTGCGGAAGGAATGGGTTAATCTAGCCAGGGACAGCAGGGTCTAGACACTAAATCTGTAGACATGGTAGAAGTATGTATTGTTATATATGCAAGGACGTAGTCATTTGCGCCAGCCCGTAAACACGGTAAATACCCATAAATTTACCAATATAGATATGTGTAAATTTTGATGTATAATATGAAAAGTTGGAGTATAGTAATTGGTATCATTGAAACTATCAACCTATCAATCAATGCCAGGAAACTGCCCCTACACGCAAAGGCAATGGCACAGCACATTAGCAGTAGCCATTGACCACTGTTTTGGTGGTATCGAATTGGGTGTGTGCTGTTAGTTGGGCGCGTCGAGAATAATGTAGTCCCACCTATTCATTGTCATGATACCATCACGACTTTTGCTGTGTCACCGTTTGTAGCTGATTGGGGATAAATTTACATTACCTCAAGCTTCAGCCATTGTCCTTGGGTATTGCACATCGACACTCCTGACGCAAGAACTACACTGTCCTTGTAATTTGCCGCCAACAAATTCGCAATGCATTCTGCATGTTTATCTGGTTGGGTGTACACGTTCAGAGTCAACGAGGGAGATGCAGCCTCCTGCGAGTGACGAGGTGGGGGAACGCGAAGCTCGGCGGCGGCAGCGGCGGCGGCAGCCCAGCTTCCAGCAACATAGGACGGAGGTAATCCCTGCTGCTGCTGCTGTTGCTGATCCTGCGATGGTGTTATCGTGTATTCCAACTTACTTGGTACATAACAGAGGGCTTCCGGTAAATGTTTCGCATCCCGAAAGCATTCGACACATTCTTGTAGACATCGTATTCGGGCTAAAGTTGCCCTAGTTGGTGTGTAAACTGGAGAAAACATGATCTCCTCCAACAAATTCGCGTGTGTTTAGTAATTTCGTGAGATGACCACCTGTCGTTGATGCGTCAAGAGAGGGCGGAGTACCGCATACTACTGAGTAGTTCAGTGGAGTTCGGACTTCAGAGCGGGTGATTAATGTCCAGATCACTAAGTCAATGTCCGCGCGGTGGCAGGAAAACAAAATCATGTTTAGCATGATTACCTTTACATAATGCTATTTAAAGCCGAGCGCATGGTCATGAAAACGCTGATGCTCATGTTTTGTGCGTTCACAAAATGATTCTCCTTCCACAGATAGTCAAGTATCATAATACCCTGGCACAGGTCAACACTGAAAAAAGTATAATAATCGTTGAATCTAACGTCACATCTTTGGATTCTCTGTAGACTCTGTTTGTTTGCTTGTTTGTTTTCGGGAAGGGGGTAACATTTAATGCAATACCTGGTAATGTTGTACACAATGATATATGATCCATTCTTGCAGGGAATGAAGACACATCTTTCCATAATAATAATAATGATTACATGTTTTGTTTTTAGATGTTTTTTTATTATAATGCGATGATTATTACAGACCGATATGGACAAAAACTCAAGTAACCTACGGGCTACAATAGGCCTACTGACCAATGATAATAGGGCTTAACCTCCGATGACAGTATGGTATCAGGGGAAATTACCGACTCTTTGAGATAAATGCATTTAAGTTTTTTTTTTTTTTTGAGCGATCATAGTCTGGGTGCAAAATCATATTTTGGGCCTATAACCGCGTTTTATCATCCCGCTGATGTTTTTCATGGTTTTACCTTAATTTCGAGGATACTGAATCACGAGTCTCGATATTGTGCACTATTCTTAATCCTTGAGGATTTTGAGAGAATCAAGGTGGCTGCCAAAATCTAAAATTCATACATAATTCATTTCCTTACAAATGGTGAAAAAAAAAATGACAATCCACTTCCCCTATTCCGACGTGTTGAATCTGAATCTAGCCGATTGAATATTCATCCTTGAAATGTTGAGAATATTGAAAATGGCCACCAATATAATTGCAAAGGATGGCCGCTAAGATGTGACTGACGATTGAAAAAAAGAAAGTTGGCTTTCAAAATGACCGCCAATAAGTACAGACTTATAGAGAATTCTCATCACTCAAGTCCGATGAAGTCCGTCACTTTTCATTTATTCTTCTCCATACTACTTCTACTCCATGTAACTCACTGTATTGCCTATGACTGATCTTTACAACCACGGCTACAATACCTCTTAGTCTATGCAAAATCACAGGTCCACAACGGAAAATGCCCCATGTTAACGTCACTATGTCATTCTAGTCTAAGGCCTCCCAAACTATTTTGGGAGGCAAAACGAGTTTTTGCCCCCCCCCCCCCCAGTGCCCCCTGTAACAAATATTAATTAAACAATTATTCAAAGACCAAAATGAACAATAAAGGCACTTTTCATGTCTAAAAGATTTCAATTTCATAACTGAAAATGCGATTTTTTTTTCACGATGTTTAATTTCCTAGAAATTTGCTTTTAAATGCTCTATAAACGCGACTTTTGTACTCTGTTTTTGCAAAAAGTCCCTACTGTGGGAGGGGGTATCCTCCTCCCACACCCTTGCCGAGGATCTCACACCGTCACATAATGTGCCCCCGTCGAAATTTTGCCCCCCACAAAAAAAGAACACAAACAAACACAACAACAACAAACAAAAAAAAAAAAAAACAGAAGTGCTCCGGCGCGCTTGGAAACATGCTTTGCGTGTGTGTGTGTGTGTGTGTGTGTGTGTGTGTGTGTATGTGTGTGTGTGTGTGTGTGTGTGTGTGTGTGTGTGTTTGAATAATTCGTGGGTTCACATGTTGGTCAATGTAAAATGTTTTGCTTTGTTTTTGTGAATGTGAATTTTGTGGCATTGAACAAAATTCGAAATAAAGAATATAAAAAAAGTGTTGGTCAAATAATATTATCAATATTAGAATAAAACTCCAGAAATGGACATGAATCATATTTTCAATACTAACACTTTATTTAAAGAACACCAAATAATGTTTGGGCTACCTGCCGTTTAAGTGATTATAATTCTGATCGAGAGAACAATCATTTCAGACATTAATAATTGGGATATATACTTATATATTTTTTTGTTGTTAAAACAAAAAGATTTATGATTGGAGATTTATGATTGTAGAAGCCATTTTGGATACCATTTTTGTTGATTTGACAAATTCGCTCAACTGAACTGTTGTAAATGAAATGGTAATTATTCAGGTTCCATGACTCGAATCACTTTAAAGGAAAAGATTTTTGCAGCAGCTATCTTGAGGATCTCAAAACCTTAGGCAAGGATACATCATGGGTTGCATCATCCAGATTTAGATTCAGCTTCCTCGAAAAAGGGTTAAAAATAATCATAATTTTGTTCTAGTTTTCAACATTTACAAATATGAAGGAATTTCAAATATTGGCTCCGCTTAGCCCACCAATTTCACGGGTGATCAGAGTAGGCGGTCATCTTGAGTATCTCAAAATATTTAAGAATGAAAGAGCTAGCAGCATCATCCAGATTGCTTTGAATTTTAACCAAGTAGGCCTATAAGGAATATTATGGAATTTTGGTTTTTGACAGTTTTTGACAGCATTGAGCTTTTAACCGTTTTTTTTTGTGAGATATTGAGAAAACACATATGAAATATGTGTTTTCTACACTACACTTAACAAACTCGCTTTTAAGTAGGTTCGTATTTCTTTAGCGTTATCCATAGAGCCAAATCTACGAAGATTGACCGCTTTGTTTTATATTATGTTTACATTAATTTACTGTGCATCCAAGCCGGATATTATGATCCACTTCATTTTATCATATTTGATGTACATTCCTTCATTGAGAAATATGAAAATAAATTGAATTGAATTCAGTGAATTGAAATGTTTGAGAGCATAGGCCTACAATTCTGAGAAAAAACACATTTTTAAAAGGCTGCTATCCAAAAACAAATTAAAACAAAGTGGTCCTATTTAAAGGTGGGCTTCTACCTTTTCTTGAGATCCCTGGGATATCTCAGTCATTTCAAAACCAGGGCCCTGTTGCATAAAACCCTTACCGCTGGATTTACCGCTCCTTTCTATATAGCGACAAGTCTTCAAATTAGTGGTAAATTTTATAATCCTTGATGCTGATTGGCTGTGACGCCTAATTTTGACAGTAGTTACCATTGAAATTCAATGGTAAGTTTTATACAACGGGCCCCTGTTTTCATCAAATAAACTTTGAATCCATCTAGAGTTACATGTTCTTTCATACTTCGTATGGGGTTTTTCGATCATTATCTAAAAAAGTTGGAAACCTGAAGCCCCAACTCAACCCTATCTTTTCCCTATCTTTTCCTCGGGCCGGCCATCTTGTCAATCAATGCTTATAATGGCGGCCCTCTGCATAATCGCTTCTTAACTACAATTGTTATTGTAATCCCTGCTGCATAGACATGCATACTGTATAATAATAATTAATTTCCTTTTATATCGTTATTTATGCAAGTGAAACGACTCTGTGTTAAAGTTACTTTGTATATTTCCTATATGTTCATGATTATGTAACTTATGTATATCGTTGTTTATGCAAGTCAAACGACTCTGCGTTGAATTTACTTTGTATATTCCCTACATGTTCATGATTATGTAACTTATGTATTTTGATTTGCAGAAAATAAAGTATCTATCAAACAAACAACCCTTATCATGAGGCCCTTCAACCTATCCCTTTAATTTTTCTTCCAAACTTGCCAAACATCGTTATTAACATCGCAACATACAAAGATGACGCAGGTCCTCAACTCCATTTTCTATTTTAAAAAAAAAAAAAAAAAAAAAAAAAAATGAATAGATGCAGTCACCGTGTTTACCCTCCATACTGCCCCAAGAAAATCAAACAAAACATAATCAATTTTGAATTTATGGGAAGATTATGATGAAGGGCAATTTATTGAACGCAACTATCTGACACAACTGTGTTGCTAACAAGTATTACTTGTAGCAGACGTAGTACACTGTACCGGTATTTATGAAAGATTAGTGAGTCTAAATATCCCACGTGTTATTGCTGAACAGTTTGTATTCGAACATCGATCATGCTCTGCCCCCGGCCGCGACCCCGCCCATTCCACCCTGTTTGATAAACAAAAGCAAAAGAGCTAGACTCTTGAGTACAATAAGTACATGAACATGCGATGTACTCGGAAATCGAGAATGGGGTGTTCCACCATACACCTGTTACTGACAGTACCCAATAAAGAGCTATGTATGTGTACACACAATTCAGCATTAAATGAGGAGTCATGTGAAAAAAAAAAGTGATCTTACAACATCAACCAAACGCATCATAATTGGCATTGACAGTCCTCTCAAAATAGTTTGATAATTAATTAGGATCTTCTGCCGATAGTATCATAGTATCGATGTATCTATCGTGGGTTCGCTGTGTTACACGTCGGGGTGGTGGGATTCGGCGATCGCTACCGACCGGTGTCCACTTGTCTGTCGCCACCCTTCCAGCCAGGACGTCCAGCAGGTGCTCCGCTCGCCGGTTATCCTCCACATTTTGGTATACCAGAAATCCGTGCCTTTTCTCCTTCATACTACCGACCAGACTCAGCTCTACAATGGCGTCTGATCTTCAGCGAGTTTTTGTTGTCGGTGTTGGTATGACCAAGGTGAAAACTTATCTTTGCATGTAGGCCTAGACGTAGTTCTAGACTAGATTGGTTTTAGATGCGAGCAGCAAAATGGTGTAGACACTAACGTTAGTCCAACCTGTTCAAATATGTGTTGGTAAAATGTTTTTACTCTAACCCACGTCCACCTCAAGGCCTAAAGGCTAAACAATGATGATGGATAGGGAGGGCGAGGGGTTCTGTGTAACGTTAGACAATAGCTACAAACGTACAACATAATTTGCAGGAGTTCCTTAAATAAGTGATACCTTACCCTGGATTCCACCCTAGCGAGAGTAATACCGTCGCACTTAGTCCATAGAGTTCGTACCGGTATCGCGTAACGCGGTATAAACTCTATCATAGAGTAACAGATTTGTATTTCTAACAAGAATGGAAGAAAAGGTCACACTAACACTAATGTTAGATCTAACAGCAACGCGAATGGCGAGAACATGATCCACAATTTCTGTAAAAATTTAATTGTTATTTGTATTGTTTAGACCATTGGAAATGCAGACATTGATTTCTTACTTTTTGGATCAAAAGACAGCCGTACCGGCCATCGGCCATCTAACCAGTACCAGTAAATCTACCCTACCAGTAATTTAAATCTAGTTCTAGTCATTGTTGTGATGTTGTAATATGATTTGATGATGATGAGGCAATCATAAACATTATCATAGCAAGACTTCTATACAATACAATGCTGTTGTTTATACAAAACTTCTACCCTATCTGATAGCCATTTTGCAGATCTGCAGTGGAAAACTCCCATCAGATCATAATTTTGAGACATCTTAAAGGACAAGTCCACCTTCATATACATTGTACATCTTGGATTGAGTGAATGCATCAATATTAGTAGAACACATCAGTGAAAGTTTGCGGAAAATTGAGCAATCTGTTCAAAAGTAATGCATTTTACCTGCACAGTCGCTCCTGGATGAGAAGACTACTACAACCCAAGTATAGTGACATGCTTACAACAATATAAGTAGGAAATATAGAAGTCTAAAGAGAATTATACAATTTTTTTTTCCAAAAAAGCGCACATTTCCTTGACTTGAAACTGAAGTACATTGTATGTTAAGGGTATATCATTCAACCTGCTTTCTTTAGGAGGCAAGTCAAGCGTTCTGTTATTATGCGAAAAAAGTGAAAATATGTCAAATTTTCTTTATATTTTCTTTATGTTGTACAGTTGTACACATGTGATATCACAAGCTGTTAGTAGTCTTCTCATCCAGCAGTGACTGAGCAGAAACTTCAAAAAAACTTTTGAATGGATTGTCTGATTTTCCTCAAACTCTCACTGATGTGTTCTACTAATATTGCTGCATTTACTCAATCCACATGTCTATGAAGGTGGACTTGTCCTTTAAATATGCTAGGTAAATCTAATAGGTCTCTAATTTACTTGAAGTATGTACATTGTCACAACGAACCGTTTATTTTATGATGGCTATATAGACTACCTAGCATTCAAGAGTGTTGCTGATCCATGTGCTAAAATCCAGGGTGAATATTGTATTGTAACAGTTCTTCAAGCCAGGTAAGGCAGACGGGGACTACTACGAGCTTGCCACACAGGCTGGGAATGCAGCGCTGAAAGATGCTGGGCTCTCCTTTGGTGCAGTGGAACAAGCCGTGTGTGGCTACGTGTATGGAGACACCACCTCTGGCCAGAGGGCAATCTACGAGCTGGGTATGACTGGTATACCCATCTACAATGTGAGTGATTCAGCTCCTTCAATTGTGCTCATATATAGTACTTTTCCATGAGTGGCCATTTCAAAACTGATGTGCTTTCTGCCCTTTGTACATTATAGTAAAGAGTTTACTGAGCACTAGGTTTCTCTGTTGGTCATCTTTGTGTGAATGGTATGTACTGAGCTCTTCACATGTGGCTAATTTGTTTACAATTACTACAAGACATTGTGTCGATGTGGGGCAATTTGTCAATTAGTTGCAATTAAAAACAACTTGACGGAAGAATTTCATAAATTTTAATACTACATGACAATTATTCATGCTAAGGTGAGAAAATCCAAAATCTTATGCTTTAGTCCCTTTGATTCAGGTCGCACTAAATGTCGCATTTGCTGGATGTGTGATCATTAAAAAATCTGTGAAAATCATTGTTCAAATAGACACTGAGTATTGTGATGACAGTATTATGGCGATTGTGTGAAAAAGATATTTATAACAAAACATATCAGGGCAAGTCCAAGATAAGGTCCCCTCAGAAGGCAAAATTTCATCTTTGCTCAATATTGACATGTTTGGTATCATTTTGAAGCTTATGAGTTGAAGTTTTGATTTCCATGGAGGAAAATATGATATTACGTAAGTTTATGCAAATTTCAAGGGCTTCATTTGCATAAATGTGAAACACAGCGTTACGTATGGGACATTTATAAAAATTCATATTAATTCAAAGGAAAGCAAATTATATTTGATTAATATGTGGACATAAGAAGTTCATCAAATAGTTTAACTTGGTATAAAAATTTAGGGATTATGCAAATGATTATGCAAATTAGCTCGTGTCCTATCATGAGATGTCCCATACGTAACAAATTGAGGTCTTTTTTTTAGGTTTTTTCTAAAATTGCTAAGGATATTTTAATGCCCTTTTGGAAAGTTCTAATTTATTGTTTAGAGAAATTAAATACCAAAGAAAAAAGAAAAAACAGTAAAAGAAATATATTCTATTAGGCATTGAAATAATGTTACGTATGGGACAAATGCGTTACGTATGGGACATCCTCATACATATTGCATGTGAATGCATGTAGCTAGCTGGGAAGGGCTCTCAGTACACAAATGGTAAATCATCCTGAAGAAAGCATCCCAATATTGTATCTACTTTATGAATTTTAGACACTTGAAACAATGCATGCACTTGACTGAACAATTTTCAGAAAGGGGGAGGGGAAAATGGCAAAATACAAAATGAAATATCAGCATTAAAGGGATGGTATAGTTTTTGTAGAAATGGGGATTCAGTTTTCAACATTTAATGAGATGATTGGAAACCAATTATATGAATTACTAAAGAGCATACAATCCTAAGACTGGAGGAATTCAAAGTTTATGTGACGGAGATCCAATTTGAAATGATTGTGATATATACAAAAAAAAATATATAAAGTAAAATGATTCCTTTTTATTGCAAGTGATACACAAATTGCCCTTATTCAGTTTCAATAGTACACACAACAAAATTCATGGGTATACATACTGAGGTGTGACTCAAATCAATGACCTGACTGCTAGACAGACATCATATATCTACTTGATCGCTGGGGTTCCACGCAGCTGGTATTGCTTATTTATTAAAATTATTATTTCTTGTGTCAAGTCATTTTTTATTGAAACTAAATGGCAAACTGCCCTTCATCAATGGAAGTAAACACTTTAAACTATTCAATTTTTCAGTAGTAACTATCCTGATAAAAATAGGGCATACATACTCAGGTTGGTCATAAAAAAAATATAGAATATGATTAAATATGATTATGATGGTAAATATATGGGGAATATTGTTCCCTTGTCAATCTGGAACAGCATTTGAGTAATTTCAACTGATTCTACCTCAATGATTATGCAAAAACTTGTTTATGGGTATTTTGTAAAATTATTTTGCAAAATACCCATATAAACTTGGTTCTCCACACACTAAACGAATGGGGGACAAAGGGCATGCATACTCAGGTTGGTCATGAAAATATGAAAATATGATTGAATATGATTATGATGGTGAATATTTGGGGAATAATGTTTCCTTGACAATCTGGATCAGTATTTGAGTAGTTTCAACTGATTTTACTACAATAATTATGCAAAATACCCATAAACATGGTTCTTCACACACTAAATGAATGGGGGACAAACTGTCCCATACGTAACTGTCCCATACGTAACACGTCATGTCTGTCTTTAATTAGAACCTGTAATTAGAACTTTTTGCCTAATGACATGAAACTTAGCTGTGATAATCTTGAGTGTTGTGACTTTCATCATAGTGAGTTACAAGTTGTAGAATGAAATACTTTCAGAGAGTTTTGAGGTTGAAAAAAATGTTCAAAAAAACAAAAGTTTTCTGGTCCCATACGTAACGGCACATATTTTATCTTCTAGAATATAATTGTCAAGGTCATTTTTCTCAATTTTTTACATGTTTATACTTCTCCTAGATATCAATCACCATGATGAAGTTCAATATGATCAAAGGCCATTAACACTATTTTTCAGGTCATAAAAGTCTCTGAATGTCCCATACGTAACGCGCGCATTATCTTGGACTTGCCCATCAGATATTTATCCTCTAAGTGGCATGACTTATGACTGAGGCCTAGAATGAAAGTATGCAATGAAATTCTGGGAATAGATTCATTATCATTGTATAGACCGCTACTACACTTGCAGTCAGTCAGAACATACAATTTTGCAGATTATTGTGAGTAGCATCTACATCTTAACCCATTGAGAGCGAGTCCCGAGTATACTCGCGCAGGTGTCTAGGGAAAATACGTGTTCACTGTTGTAGCAAAATCAGTCCATCTTCAACGGGTTAAATTTTTGTAAATTCGGAAGGCTAAATAGAGAAAAGCTATGTTCTTCATCATTCAAAAGAAATCTCACTGTCATAACATTGGTATAAAAAAGAATGTCAGAGTTACCGACTTACCAGTATGTTCATAATGTTCAAAAGATCTACTTCAACAGGTTGTTATGGGGGGAAAAAAAATCAATCATAAATCAATTGATATTCAACTATTTATTCCCAAACTAAATTTGATGTAACTTAGGATTTCACTGAAACTTCAAGAAAAAGCATTGAGATTTTGAAGGCTTATGATACAAATGAAAACCAGATAGTTGCAACTTAGTTATATGTGGCAGTGCCTTAACTCTTTGATGCAGACAAAATAGATGAAATAAAGAGCTACATTGTATGTATATTAGGTTGCCCCTTTCTATTGTCATAGGTGAATAATGCCTGTGCTACTGGATCTACAGCGCTCTTCCTAGCCAAGCAGCTGATAGAAGGTGGAAGAGCCAACTGTGTGCTTGCCCTTGGGTTTGAAAAGATGCAGCGAGGATCTCTCTCATCCACTGTAAGCATGTTTACTTCTTCCTCTACTGTAAAACCACAAATTTTGGCGTGCATGAAACTTGTTCAAATTTCGTGAGGAGCCAAGATTTGGAAAAGTAAAATGCATGCAAAATCTCTTGTCTACACAATGTATTAAATGCCAGCAGCAATTCTCATAAACTTTCATGCAGTGAAAAAGACCATTGGCTCCAATTATTCCCCAAAGTTTGGTGCTGCGAATGTTTGTGGTTTTTACAGTAATTATCATGTGTTTTTATGTTGTATTGCAAATTTAAATGCCATGTTCTTGTGTGTGTGTGTTTTTTTTTTGTAGCAGTTTAGTCAATTAGTTTTTATTTTCATTGATGGAATGGTTTTGTTTTACTGCTTATCTTCAAATATAATCCTCTCCCATCAAAGTGTGTTATTGCAGAACCATTATTTGGTATCTTTATATAATTATTTTATGCAGTTGATATATTGACTACAAAGCATTTTCAACATTGTGTAATTTGGCATATGAATATATGAGACAATTGAAATGATATGTATTGTGTATATTTCAAACTTCAGCGCATCAGTGATGTTCTACTGGATTTACAAGCATTGTTGTACTGTACTTCCTGTGCATACAATATAAGTAATGTGTTTTGCTGATGACGGCTCTCTGGATGATTGATATGACAGGCATGCTTGCAATGGGATTCTCATTATTAATATTTCCTTCATGTGTGTAAGTGCCTTGCATGAATGCCTCCCAATTTAACATTGTTACCATCAGAAATCAAAGGCATAATGCACCATGATAAGTGAACTACCTGTAAATGAAGTTCATGAAGAATTGTGGAATGATAATTATTCAAAAGTGAAAAAAAAAAAATTTCTCCTGCAAATTGTCTCCTTCTTTAACAGTGAAATCATAAAATAACAGTTGTGAAGAATTTCTTTTTTTGGAGCTACTACCTGTAGGGGTAACCAGCCAATGTAAATGAATACTGTAAATGCGTACATCCAATACTGGCCCCAAGAAATCTGTAAATATACAACAGGTGGATTTTTAAAACAAGTTTTTGTCTGCCTGATTTTGTCATTTGTTGCTGAAACTCTCTTCCCAATCACATACCACATACACCCGCGTACTCGCGCAGACATGCACACATACGTATACACATCATGACATGCACACAAAAGTACCCCTCCAGATGTAGATTGTTAAAGTTTACAAGTTTTTTATCATGTATTCATATCAGCAGATCATGCAGTCTTGTTCTGGGTCAACCTCCACTCCTCTTACATCGCACCATTGTTTGTGTGTTGATACCATATATTTCTTTCTTTCTTTCTTTTGGCGAGGGGAGGGGGAGGGTTTTTTAAAGCGTGGTTTAACCCGTTGAGGACGAGTCCCAAGTTTACTTGGGCAAGTGTCTATGGGAAATGCGTGTTGTAGCAAAATCAAACCGTCCTCAACAGGTTAAGAGTATGATTATTTCATCATTTCTTGTGAACAGTACACGGATCGCTCCAACCCCATGGAGAAATTTATTGAAGTGATGTCGGAGACCCACGAGATCACAGCGTCCCCATTGACAGCCCAGATGTTTGGGAATGCAGGGAGGGAGCACATGGAGAAATATGGTATGAACATACTCTCCCCAACATGATGCAACATATATTCCCTGTCTTGTTCTCTATCAGTCTCGCTCTCTCCCCCTGTGTCTCTGCATGTGTGTTTTTCTGTTCTTCTCACTCCTCTGTCTGTTGGCGATAGAGTGACGAAAAAAAAGAAGATGATTGATACACATTTTTCCTAAGCTTGTAAGCTAAATTGTGATTTGGGTTTGTAAGCATTAGATAAACTATGAAATAGGATGCTGAATAGAGGACTTTATTGGCAAGGTTTGTAAAAGAAAAACACAAAATATGTTATGTGCAATAAAAAAAAAATAATAGTACATTGAAAGTACCTGGAACAATGGGGATATTTGGTTGGGTCAATGTAACTTTACACCTCTTCCCCTCTCTTTTCCTATCATCTCTTCTGCAAACTGCAGGAATTTTATTTCTAATTTCTTCTAAAATGGAACAGAACTCAAACAAAAAATGTGATTTAGTTTGGCTATTAAAGGATTTTATTTCTAATATCTCCTAAAATGAAACAGAACTAAAAAGAAATGTGATTTAGGTATTAAGGGATTTTATTTCTAATTTCTTCCAAAATGAAACAACTCAAAAAAAAAAAAAAAGATTTAGTTTGGCTTAAAGTGTCAAAAGGGGCTTATCCATGCTTCCTATAATGCACTTTGCTCACGAAACCATTGCTCTTCCTGTATGGGATGTCATCATGTCAAAAGGTGAATGATTAGCCCATTAGTTTGACTAGAACCCAATTGCAACTGGCTTGATTTATAACATTTTGAAAAAAAAAAGTAATGGAGGAAATGTGATGTTGAGAACATAAGATGTGATCAGACCCAGACCATGAGGACACACTGTTACAATAATAAGTTTAACACCTCGCAGTCAACAGACCAACATGTTCCTTTTTTTACCATTGGTCTTTACCTGTCATTACAGTGATTGCATGGCGTACCAGTAAAATGTATTTATCAAGGTGTCAGTTTAGCACTTAGATGTGCACAAAGAGTCATGGCTGTTTGGCATGACTGTGTCCAAATGTCCTGGTATATTGTGCTTTTATCTTTGCCTCCGTACCAGTGCATTAATTCAAATCCTCTTGCCCAGACTTTTTAATCAACCTCTCGTTTCTCTTTGTTTGTCTGTTTGTTTAATAGTTTGTTGTAAACTTGTATTTGCCAAATGTGTTAACCAATACATATTGCACAGATGAAACTCATCACACTTTATTTTATACATATCATATACCACTGAAGGTTCAAACTAGTGCCAGCTTGGCATTGAATAGCAGGCTTGCAAAGCTGTAGATTTACATATGACAAGTCTTTTTAGCACTTCAGGCATTTAATCCGCTCTGCTGCTTTTCATCCCGGAGTGAATACATAATACGTTTGTGTAAAATTAAAACAGTCAAAGTGCAAAACAGAGTGTGGGGTGTTAATGGGCCATGACATCTTCGTTATGTTTCTACATGACACAACATTGTATATTGGCAGGCAAACTTAATAAACTGTACACAAGTGAGAAAAAAGTACCCGTAATTGTTTTATGCAATTCTTTAGCGTCTATCATGCTGTGTTGACTTTATTACCTACATGCTTGTACTTGAAAGGTCAAGTATCACGTGCCTGCGTATCTTGTGCACTCTAAGTGGTCAAAGTGCATGTACAGATGGATAAGGTGTACTGAAATATATGCCGTATCAAAGATATCCAAGATAACTACGTGTTTACAATCCAGTGGATGGGTTTCAAAGATTGTTATTGTGTGGTGATCATCACCAAGTAGTATACAAAGTATACATGTAAATTTGAAACATAGGCTGTTGTTATGCTTTGTTTTTAAACCTCTTTCATTTGTTACTCTTACTAAATTAAATGCTGACCATAGATTGCAGCTAGAAGATTTATGCTTCCACTCCTCAACCTTGAATATCACTGCTAGATAAGAGTGGTAAAACAATCCATACAATAGCTTTCAAAATAGAACCAAGTCTGGGCATTGTGGATGAAAACAGACAACAGACATAAGTTGCCTGACCTCAATCAAAGGCCAACATAGACACACCACATTTAATGTACATAGGATCTGCCTAGTTTTGTTGATTAGGAATAAGTACCAGTTGACACAAGCTAGTATTCTGAAATACACATGCCTGTGATTCTAATCTTTTTTTTTCTCTCTTTTTTTTTTTAAATTACTGCATGTCTCCATCTAAGACATTCTTGTCTGTAAACAATTCTATCATGTGGAAGATTCCGACATGAACACATAAAATGTGAACGTCTTGTCATTTTATTTCTCGTGTTCTAAACGAACATTTCGGTTGCATCCTCATTCACTGTCCCTCTGATGCATGATACGTTTTCTAGTTACTTTTGATTATGTTCTTACAAGGCATGTGATACTGTAAAAGTGGAAATTTTTGCGGTGTTGTAATTTTCGCGCATTTCGCGCAACCAAAAACTAGCGCGAAAATAAAAGGAAGCAAATATTTTTGCTTGCCATATGTTCCTGTGCGTGATTTCTTGATTCTGCGGAATTAAAAACACGTGAAAGTCTTCTTACTGGGCCAAGTGTGAAAAATTAGTCACGCGAAAATATTCACTTTTACAGTATGTGATCCAGACACTAATCCTTAGAACCATGTTTTAGTAGCAGGAATTCGAGTGTCTGGTCAGTTTGTATCAGATTCACAACCTTATTTCTTTTATGGCCAAACTATAAAGATTCAGATTTCCATGAATATATTCAAATATTTCATGATAGAGCCACCAAAGAGCTTATAGTCTTGGATACAAGGTGTATGTTATTCTGTCCTAGTTCCAAGTTGATATGCAATCTTCCTTCCCCAGTATAGAGATATTCAGAGACATATAACTTTTTTGTTTAGAAAAAACACGGAAATCCCTACAACCTGTCTTTGACTTGTGTGAACATTTTTCTTGATTTCTTGATTTCTTTATCTCATTGAATAGGAACCAAGCCAGAGCACTTTGCCAAGATTGCGTACAAGAATCATAAGCACTCAACCAACAACCCGTAAGTTGATTCTGCTCTTCAAAACAGCCATGACCATATACAATATGTGCATCAGAGAGCCCTAACCAATTTAAAGTGTGCTTGTTTGATTCAGCCTAAAGAAAAAGATAAAAAACAACAATGTTCGTCTGGTATTTAGAAAACTGACAAAAAGTCTCAATCTTCCCATCATAGTTATTCATCATATTGACAAATGAAAACTGATGGGAAAGGAGAATTATGGGAGGAAATTGTATTGTCTGTCCTTCTGTATACATCCAGTGAGCAGACCAGATGTTGACTGACGAGTGAAGTTATAGTGTTTCACGTACAATTTGGGGTAATAAATTCTGTGGAATGGTGGTATTAATTCGTTTTTGCTGTATATTAAAACTAGAGGCTGACTAATTTTCTGACAACAAATTTGCTATGCCAGACAATGTTGCACAATATATTACCTAATATCACACAATATTACCTCAGAATTGAATTAAATTGAATTGAATTAAAGTGGTATTTGCTATATTGCTTCTTTGTCCAACAAAATGTCTACAAGATCATATGGATTTTGCTGTAATATTACATTTCACAATGCTAGTCCAGATGGAATTGCATTATGCAACAAAGCATGCTTTAAGACGGAACTATGACAACCGGATAGCTGGGAAAGCTTACCTTGTCTTTTTTGTTATGTTGTGATCACTTACTAAAGTTACGCAACCAAAGTTTCAGGAAATGGGTTTTATATTTGACACATACCAAACGAGTTTAAGCTTATACATATTGCCAAGTGATGATGCATGTTTAACTACTGTATGTGTACTGTTTGCTGACAGTCTCAACATCGCAAGGCCAATATTGTAATAATGTCGCTTGTCTCTCTTTTTCTTCTATAATCTCAGGAACTCCCAATTCCAGAAAGAGTACAGCATGGATGAAATCCTGAATTCTCCCCAAATCTATGATCCTTTGACCAAGCTCCAGTGTTGGTAAATCCTGTGAACATGAAATATTCAGCAGTGTGGTACTTTTCACCAATTCCGCACTCTACTTAACTAGCATGATATGAACAAGCAAATATTTTTGCAATATAAACTGTGTTGAAATACACTTTCCCATGGATTAGTAGGTATTATAAAGCACTTATAGGTCACTGTAATTGGCTCAACATGAAATAAATCATGCAAAAGTTTCCTCTTTTATAGTAGAAATGGAGGACATGAATTTGATTTTTTGAACCCACCACTACAATTTCAACATTTAAGGACTATTCATGTATGTGTCATTCAAGCAAACTTCTGCCACTTATTCTGTGCAGAGCCATTACAAATTGTCATCAGTTTGCGTAAATGTAGGTTTTGAAGCCTCCCATGTAATTCATTTTGAGACTTGTAGGGCATGTGTTTACAGTCTGTCAAAGGAAAAGGGAAGGGGGGGGGGAGGATAAGATTTGAGGATAAACAGAAAGTGTCCTTGAATATTTGTTGTCAGTGTAGAGTAAAATGGAACATTTTGGCATACAGTCTAGCATACAGTGTACAGTGTAATTCAAGAATATGATTGAACTTGTGTGAAACAAAGGTGATTTTTAAAAATATTTATCTATTGCCAGTACTTTGGTGATCGCTGCGATGTAAATGTACTTGTGTACTGTAAAACATGATATATTCGCGGCACGAATTTTTTGCGAATTGAAGCTGACGGCCTTTTATGCGGCATGAAATTTTTGCGAGCTGCTACTGGCATTCGATGTATATAGTGTAGACAAGAACTTTCGTGTGCATTTTAATTTCGCAAATCTTGGCGCTCTCGAAATTCACGAAATTAAAATGCACGCTAACATTCCTTGTTTTACAGTATTCATTCTGTTGTTTGATTTAAAAGCTGCATGTTCAGTTTACAAATATGTTTTAATGAATGCTTACCATTTCTTTCCCTTTCAATGCACAACTGGTCATCTTACCACCATGACTGCTCACCATTAGCCCCACATCTGATGGGTCAGCAGCAGCCATCCTGTGCAACGAAGACTTTGTCATCCGGCACGGTTTGCAGAGCAGGGCAGTGGAGATCGTCGGCATGTCGATGATGACCGACAAGCCCAACACCTTTGATGAGAAGAGCTCCATGAAGCTGGTACATGCAGCTTGATTATTGAAATTCCTCTAACTTTTCGACCATACTTTATTTCCATGTAGCAAAAAGGTCATTCATAATGCAAAGTATACATTTGACAAATGTACCAATTTGTAAGTAGTACAAGTATAAAACAAAATATAATATGTACGAATGAAAACAATAAAACCTGCCTTAGCGGCCACCTGTCTATAGCGGCCACTGAAAAATCCCCCCGAGAGAAAAGCCCTGTTAACGCTAACTAGGCCGGGGGGGGCCTCCGAGGCCCCCCCCCTCGACGTTCCGCGCGATGTATCGCAATTGCAAAAAGCTATCGCCGCGATGTTTCGTGACTTTTTTCTTTGGAGTCTCCCGCATCTTTTGACACCAAATTTGCGACGCCCGGGTGCGTGGTTCTGAAGTTACGCATAAATATGTACATGCATGTCAGACCAAAAATTGCTCAAAAACGTGAATTCGTGTACAATTTGAATGCTAACTGTGCTTACAGGCAAATTTCATAAAAGCATGATTATTTTGGTGTTTTATTGATTAGAATCAATGAATAACATATTTTCTTGTTCGGAGCGATGTCGCGGACAAATTTCATCGAAAAAACAATGGAAAACATAAAGTCGAAAAAACAAAGAAATACATAAGAAATTCAAAAACAATAAAATACTTAAGAATTTTTTTCTGATATCACAATCTTTTTTTATTACATTTGCTAAGGACACTAAAAAGAATATTTACACAAAAAAACGTGCCTGTTTTGAGCTTTATTTTGTGATTTATATCAGATTGTCTGATTTCATGCATCATTATGCATAAATTAGCATAATTTAGCATAAATGATAATTTTTTGAAAAATTAACTTCGAGGTATTTTAGATTACATCATAGGCAATGTGTGTGCCAATTTTCGTCGCGATCGCGCGGTCGACGGCCGAGATCTGGAGGGGGGGCCTGGGAGGCCCCCCCCCCGGCTCTATCAACTACCTAAATAGCCCGGCCTAGTTAGGGTTAAAGACCCTGTGTATAGCGGCCACCTGTCGAACACGGCCAGCTGCCACAAATTTTGTTTCCTGCAGTAGATTTTAACCTGTCTATAGCGGCCACAGAGCTGATAATTCAGCGTGTTTTTCTGCTTCTTTGCGTAGTAGCCGTGCCAGTCATTCATGGGCAACGTTCAGTGATTGCAACCGCTGCATTCATTGCTCATTCAGTATAAAGCTTTCTTTATGACTGTACACATGCTACTGTGCAACAATAATTATTTCAAGAACACTGGCATTGTTCAATACGTGAAACACACATGTGCATACGTACACACATATATGTACATGTAAGTGTCCCGTACTTATAGATGTATACAACGCTGATACATGTACATGTAGGCAATGCACACAAAGTTGGATAACCTGTCTATAACGGCCACCTGTCTATAACAGCCACTTTTTTCGTCTCCCTTGGGTGGCTGCTATAGACAGGGTTGACTATATGAAAGACACCAGCTGAAGTAATACAAATGTAGCTGTGCTCTATTTTTTGATTCATCAAGACTTTCTTCTCCACTCCCTCCCCCCCCCCCCCCCCCATCAATCCCTTACCTGCAATGTTTTTGTACAAATTAATGCAGATCATCATGAGACTGAACTTCAGTGTAGAGTTACTAACGCCCATCAATGAGTATATAGATTGATTAAATATATTTGAGAGCTACTGACTTAGATTATTAAATCATTACACTTTCATGTATGGGGGTTTGCTTGTGTAGGTGACAATCCTTGAGAAATATTTGAATTAAAGCCTTTTATGTGTTCAGTTACAAAAAAAACCCATGCCAGCCGGGACTTGATTTTTTTTTTCTAAACAATGTGAAAATTGTGTATTTATTCATTCATTTATTCAAGCATATGGCACAATTTGCCTGGTTGATTCCATTTGCTGTCTATAGCTAGTCACCTGGGGCGAACCACTAGGGGTGATGATAGTATATACATCGTATGGTGTGGTTTAGCTTACACAAATGTGAAAAATTTGTAACTCCTTCATAGTTTAACCCATTGAGGATGGACTGATTTTGCTACAACATGCATTTCCCATGTAGATGCCTGCCCAAGTATACTTGGAACTCATCCTCAATGGGTTAACCTGTTGAAGACTAGTCCCCAAGTATACCCATGCAGGTGTCTATCATGGGAAATGCATGCTAAAGCTAAATCAGCCTGTCCTCAGTGGGTAAAGTACTGTAGGTCTACCCCTTTTCCTGTGTTTTCCAAGTCCCTCAAAGCAAGTCAAAATAATATGACCCCCAAAAGAGAGCAAAAAGGAAACAACTCCTAGATATTTACTTTTGCGTATTGCAGGTTGGCTACGACATGACCAAGAGGGCTGCTGACGCCCTCTTTGGCAAGACTGGTGTCAAGGTTGAGAACGTGGATGTTGTGGAACTCCATGACTGCTTTGCTGCCAATGAGCTTATCACCTACGAAGCCCTGGGACTTTGTTCTCCCGGTGAGTACTGTTTGGATTTCTGGATGAGGTGACCCATTAGTTGTTATGGAACAAGTGGATGCTATTCAGATTAAATTAATTGCATTGGGCAGTCTTTCTGTATGAATGCATGTAACTGTTTCCTTCGTTATTCTGAAATTCACAAAGACTCTACGTAGAACCCACCAGTTTCCCATAGGCAGTGGGATCAGAAATGCATTTGCCATTTTATATGTGTTTTGTTTGCTTTTAATTGTTGTTCATGTGTCTGTGTGATAGACACCCCAAACCAATCTGTTTATGTGTTTTTGATATTTTCCTAATCCCATGTTTAGATATTGTATCTATTTGCTGGTATTTCATTCACTTGTTTGTTTATTTCTTTTATTGGGGCAGAGACTTAAGTCATGATTTACGTCACATCTTAATGCAGCACTGAGGAAATATCAAGAAAATTTGTATGTATTCATGGACAATCAATGGAGTTTCTGTAATATATGCTGTGATGGGCTTACGCCTGACAGGCACAGCATACTTTATTGACAAACTTTCAATTTTTCTTTTCATTTCAGGTGAGGCAGGCAACTTCATTGACAGGGGAGATAACACTTACGGAGGAAAGTTTGTTGTGAATCCCAGTGGAGGTCTAATCTCTAAAGGCCATCCACTAGGAGCTACAGGTGGGACTAAGACTTTATCAGTTAATTCTCAAGGGAGGTCTATGGCATTCAGAGATACATTATACTATACTTCCTGTATGACTAACTCATTGAGGACGGTTTGATTTTGCTACAACACACATTTCCCATAGACAATTGCCTGAGTATACTCGGGACTTGTCCTCACTGGGTCAATCAATGCAGTAAATACATATACCCCAAGAGAGCTGCTTGTTTGATATGGATGGATTGTTTTTGACATAATGATTCCACAAAGTTCTTGAGCTCAGTTTTCACCCTTACTCTGCCCTCTCACACCTGTATTGCAGACCTTCCCAAACATTCTGAATTTGAAGGAAAGACTCTGAAGTTTCACTTTTCCCAGTTCTTGTTTCAATAAGAGTTTCCTGTTTTTCATGAAAATTTTACTACACACTGATATTTTTTCTTTCCCACTCTTGAGCCAAATCATCCCTATTTTTCAGTCAAAAAGGTTGGGAGGTCTGATACGTTCATTTTCTGGTATTGATGCCCCCTGAACCCTCACCTAAAGCTGTTTAACACCCATTTCCTCCTCCTTTAAACACCCAAGGTTTTCAGTGTGGAACACAGTGTTCCTTTCCCACTCTCTCACCTCTTCATTCCCATACCATTCCTCTTTCTCTCTCTCTTTTGCACCCCCTCGCTCTCTTCTTCTTCTCGTGCCCACTTTCTTGCCCCCCCGTTTTTTGCTCCACAGCTCTCAAAATCTATTCTCCAACCTAGCAAACTTAACCCTCCCCCTTGCACTATGCTCCACACCTCTAGCACCTAGCATACCTCTTTTCACACACCTCAACTTTCACTCTTTCCTGACACTCTCCCTCTTCCCTCATGACTTCCCCTAATCTCAAACAATTTGTCTCCTCCCTTCTCACACCCTCATTCTACCCCTTCATGCTTTCTCACTTACCTTCACACTCCTCTCCCAGAGTGTGTTCAATCACAGATTTCACTATTGATCTATGGTTAATAATCAACCTCTATCGTTGGTTTACACACTTTGTTCTTGATTAGATTAAGCACTTGTAGGGTCCACACAGCCAACAAGAACTTTTGGGGTTTGCTGCAACATAAAATTTGATGTGCTATTTTCATCCTTTTGTGTATTAACAAGTCTAATGATGTACAGCTGCCGAACATCCTGTCATGTAAAAGTATGAGGAACAATAAATAATTTCAACACCTGACATTGATAATACTCAGTTATATTTTACAAATTATGTATAAAAGTGATGCACCATTTCAGGCTAGTCCAAAAGGCAATGCCCAGTTTTGATACGAAGTGCCTATTCCATGGCATCTTTAGGGTACGGAGGGATTATCTCCTCAGTTATCGAGGGACTTCATGTAGCTTCCTAAAGATCAAAGGTCATTCCCAATTGTTTGCTAAGACAAGGTTTTGGATATTGAGCCACTCAATGAAGCTCAAGTTAAGTTCATGTAGTAGCACCTGCTGTAACCGATACTAGCTGTAGACTGTGATTCACCACATGTGAGTTTGAATTTGCTGAGGTGAGAAGTAACCAAAATTTTTGTGTGCTTGCCAGTGCGCTATGTCTTGTTTTGTTTTTCTTTTATCTAATGTCAATTTCTGCTGCATGTTGCCTTACATCATGACTATGTGCCATGGTAATTTTTATCACAAAGATTATCGTTTGAAGTCTTCATAAACTCATCGTAGTCAAGATTCTCATGACTGTTATCAGAGGAGGATTGCTCCTTTTTTACTCTTTCAGTGCAGTTATCAAGTAAATGCTTCAGATAAAATTTTGTTTTCTTGAGGTTCAAGCCACAAACTTGCCTTTAATTACTTGCCTTGATAAAGAATGTTTGTGGCAATTACCCTATTGTGATGAGAAATATTGGCTGGACACTCATAGCAATGTGTGTGTGATATGAGAGCCAAATCTACCAGGTCATTGACAACAACAACAACTACAACAAAATGATTGCAAAAGGTGTGAAGAATCCAAGCTCTTCTCTCAACCATAAAATCATGTGTGCATAGGAGCTTCTTTTGTTGTTGTTGTTGTTATTGTTGCCCTTTACTCGTCTCTTTTCTTCTCAACTTACATCCGTTCTTCAACAAGGAAGTTTGGTAACGTTAAATCTATGGAAACTTTTGTGTGGTGATGAGAGTAAATTGAAATTCTTACACCTGTTTTGTACTTTTTATGAATCTTTTTTTAAAACGGTCTGAACCAATTTATAGTCATTACTGTGGGTAGCTGTTGCTAGTTAGGAAAAGGACATGTTTTCTGGCAGCTGAAGAACTTCTTTTGTTCTTATAGTAAAATCTTAATGCAATGCACTGCACGCTTTCCTAGTCTGAAGATTCCTGCAGTGTATGTGCATTAGAGATTGCATTGTGACCCTGTGCCAGTGTACCTTGGTCTCACCCTCCACCATCTACAGCAGATTCTTGTTTAACCCGTTGAGGACGGTTTGATTTTGCTACAACACGCATTTCCCATAGACACCTGCCCGAGTATACTCGGGACTCGTCCTCAACGGGTCAAGGACTTTGTTGGTATAGCTTTCATTGATGGGATCCATGCATGCAGCATGATATGTTCCATTGATTCTGAATACCAGCTATTCAGCAGTTCTGCCATTCAGTCTTTTGCATTTTTGAATGTTTCTCACAACACTGTGCTTAACATTATTGTCTATTATTGTTTCACCATGCTTTCATCTGCCTTTTCATGTCTGTGTCTGCACCTTCCAGGCTTGGCCCAGTGTGCAGAGCTGTGTTGGCAGGTTCGTGGTGAGGCAGGCAAGCGACAGGTCCCCGGAGCCAAGCTAGCCCTTCAGCATAACATTGGTCTTGGTGGAGCTGTGGTCTGTGCACTGTACAGGATGGGCTTCCCACAGCGCAATCAGCCTAGGTACAGTCTATATTATTTAAAGCCCCCCTTAGAAAAGACAAAGACAAGAAAACAAAAAGCCATTACAATATTACAAATCTGCATTTATTGATGATATAATGAATAAATGTCAAGAAACTGTTAAATTGTGACCCGCCACAACAAAAGGATCCGAAAGTGGCTTACGGCTGAGCCGAGAAAATCAAGCTTGAAGTCAGATCTTCAAAATTGGTCAAAACCAAGAAATTTCAGTTTTTTGGCATAATGTTGCAGTCTCATAATCATCTATCATCTGCCAAATTTCAAAGCTAAATGATCACAGGAAAGGTAAGAAATTAGCATTTTTCTGGTCCATGATTTTCCAACTTTCAACAGAACAGAAACGTGTCCAAAGATTTATCCCCGCAACTGGGTACTTTTATGAGTCATGTTATATATCAAATTAAAGCAGAAGGTTGAGGGAAAAATGTCATGTCATTTTCAGAAAATCGACCTCCCTTGACTTTCGGATCCTTTTGTTGTAGCTGGTCACAATTGTTCCTTATGGGAAGTGGACATGTTTTGTATGAAACATGACAAATTACTCTATCTTGGAGGCAATGTTTTAAAGAATTAAATGTGGTTCAGTGGGTGCATTTCTTAAGGAGTTGCCAATTTTCTGACTATGTCAAAAGTGTCAATCAGTACTTGAGCTTTCAAGGGTCTGCGTTCACAATCTGTGAGATCTGAATGGAATTCCAATACATGTTGCTATGATGCAGGTACAACCTCCAGGCTAACCTGACAGCTGCCGAAGAGTTCAAGAGTGAAGCAGTCTTCAGGGAGATTGAGAATGCCCTCAAAGACGTGAGTTCTAATGTCGTGGAAGTGAAAAGTCATATCAAGCTTTTTGCATGCAGCTGGGCTGAACCTGAAGTGGGGAATGAAGAATATCTATTTATGTGTACATTACTTTTCTTGAATCTGTTACATATGTATTACATAACCAGTATAAAATAACTTTGCTATCATTTCATATCACATAGATTCAAGTCTTGAATGGAGGATTACCTGGAGTCTCAAAGATACAAAATTTCATGATGATGAAAAATGAAAGGGCATATCAATACTTTTGATGAGGAAATCCTATTATTTTATGTTTTATATTGTTTACAAGTAATCCTACAACACACTGTAGCATGAATTCAGTAGAATTTACATTCCTCTAGTACCAGATGCAATAAGCTGAATGACTATAGGTATTGTTGCATGTACAGTGTAGTAATCAGCTTTGACAAGGCATGGTACCCTGGTAGTTAACTAGTATTTATTTTCATCCAAGTGTTCAGTGTGTCTATTGAATCACATCAATTAGAATGTCTTGTTATTTTATTGTACTCTCTAGATATACTTAAATAGCCCAGAATGTACAAACCTGCACACTAATAAAAGGGAAAATTCCTGCATAGTGACTTTAAAGTAAGAAAAAAAAATGGAGAAATACTTACCATTGGTAAATGTGTATTACTTTGAAGCAGAATAATAATATGCTCCTCATGATTCTCAAGAGTGTTTCTGTGAGTAAAACAAAGACCAAGAAGTCATTACATTTTTCAAATTCCTTTTGGCAGTCTTGGGTTTCAGTACACAGCGATTCATGAGTGCAGTATAGTAGCATTTTCTTTCAAAGGAATAACTCACCAAACTGTGTACTAGTATATATAAAACACTTTCACAAGCACTTTGTCAGGGCTAAACACTAGTATGTTTCTCTGGTGGCCCGTTTGGGGCTACCAAAATCTTTAAATTTGAAATTTTGGTGGCCTGACAAAGAAATGTATTGGCCCAAAATTAAAGGAAACATAAGAATCCATTTTGAATCTTAGTTGCCTGATCAGTCCACCAAAAGATAACCCTTTTTAAAATTTGGTGGCCTGATATAAATTTTTAGTGGCCTAGGGCCACAGCTAATAATGAACCCTGACTTTCAATTATGACAACAGTGCAAATTAGCATGTATGCATTGGTATTGTCTGAGGGAAACAGAAATGATACTCTCACACTAGGCGCAGTCAGACTGGCAAAAGATCGAGAAGTTCAAGATCGTGATCTTTAAAATCTTGGAAGTTTTGCCAGTGTGACTGCAAACTTCCCACGAAACTTCCCACCCCAACTACAGATATTTCCCCCGATGCCACCCCTGCCAAACTTCTCGATCTTTTGCCAGTGTGACCAGATGACAAAAGCAAAAGATTGCGAAGACTTCGCAATCTTAAACTTCTCGATCTTTTGCCAGTCTGCCACGCCTATTGATGAAAATATAAAGCTGCAGGAGGGTTAGTAAAATACAAATGCATGTGAAGTATACTTCCATAATGCTTCAAATGTATGAGTGACTTTTCATTGCCACCCACTGCTATTGAAGGTGAGAGCTATTACAAGACTATTGCAAATGGTGTGCCTGTCATCAAACTCATATGAAAATAAACAAATAAACACAACAATAACAACAAAACTTGGATACTAGTACCTGTTGTATAGATAGATAGATAGATAGATAGATAGATAGATAGATAGATACATGTAGATAAATAGATAGGCAGATAGATAGATAGATAGATAGATATATAGATAGATATAGATATAAATAGATAGATATATAGAGGTAGATTGGTTGATAGATAGATAGATAGATAGAGAGATAGGTTGATTGGGTCAAAAGAGAGAGAAATATATGCATCTCTTAAAGATATGATGTGTTCTGTTTCTCTGACAGCAAGGACCAGAGATGGTGAAGAAGATCAAGGCTGTGTATGGCTTCAAGGTGTCTGGAGGACCAGGGGGAAAGTCTTGTACCTGGGTTGTGGACGTCAAGAATGGCAAAGGCAGCGTGGAGAAAAATTCTTCAAGTATGTCCCCCATAATTTTTTTCATGTACCCATGACATGATGCTTGTCTAATGAATGTGCTATGGCAAATTTTTTCCTGAATCCTGTGCACTTACAAACGTGGGGATATGTCATCTTAGAGAACCTTTCACCTAACCAAGAAGTTCACATCATGTGATACAAGTGTTCCTAAGACCTTTTTCTCGGGGCTGAAGCAGTTACAGGAGGGAGAAACATTTCTCAAATGTTTCATACAGAATCTTTCACATGCACAAGATTAATGGTCTGTAATCAAACTTTCAACTTTTTTTCAGTCTTCCATTATCAATTTGGAGAAGACTTCCTCAATTACACCTCACACAATTTGTAAAGGGCCCAGTATGACATGAGATTACAGTGTGACTTTTTTTTCAGTGTCCATTGCTAGTATAATATAATCTAAATTTGGATTTTGCCTTACATATCTATCTCCTCCTACTTGAGGAGCCCTTTTTAACATCTGTTCTCTTCTCAGCTCATGATAGAGCTGAACTTTGTTAAGATATTTTCTTTATCACGATAATTTTCATTAATGCGGATACCACGTCTTTACTGATAAGGCAATAAGGGAGTGATGCGCGAGTCAACTACCATAGGTCTGCTGCTCGGTGTGACTTCATCTATACCGGCAGTGTTTGTATTCAAACAAATGGATTGCTGAATTATGTAGTATTGTGAAAATACAGGAATGGTTTTTGAATTTTAGGTTTACTGTTGACTCTTGGTATGCTCTTTGGGAAGATTTTGTTTTTGTTTGGTTTTTGTAAATCGCGATATTTTTCATATTAATGGGGTAAAACAATGAAATACAAGGAAATTTTGATTCTCACGATGAAGCAAAAGATACTTTATTTATATTGACCGATTCGGGTTCGTTGAGGGCAGCAGACATTTCATGGCACTGGGCGCAGCCATAGTGGGTGTCTTAGCTGACCCCCCTGCTCTCCCCCACCCCAGGCAACATGTTTATCACGCACTTGTAACAAAGGATCGCGCACTAAGCAAGCATTCGCGCACTCAGTACGAGACGCCCATTGGCTAAAGCAGTTTTCATTCTGCGCGCTAGGGAGAGGGGTGGGGAGTGGGAAGGGGGGGTCGGCTAAGACACCCACTATGGCTGCGCCCATGCCAAAAATACACATAGCGCGTCACAGAATCGGTCAATAAGATTTTGTTGTATCAGTGTTCTGAGATCCTGCTTTATATCAGGGCTTATCCTGGATCATAACATTTCTTTTTTTTTATGTGGGGGGGGGGGGGGAGTGGATGGGGTTATTCATTAATTGTTTTGCAACAAAAGAGGTGTTGTGTTTGTATTTTCTCGCACACTTCAATATACCCTTCTCTCCTCCCCCCCCCCAAAAAAAAAAATAAATAAATAAATAAATAAATAAAATGAAAAAAAAAACCAGTGAAAATCTTCTAAATGAATGTGCCCTACCCACTTCCTCCTTCCCCCTGCCTCCCCACAAACAAACAAACAAGCAAACAAACAAACAAACACACAAATTTTACTGTGTATAAGAAAAGAAAAGTTCTTTTACTGTGTAGGATAATCATATACATGCATTCATCTGTGGATGAAGCTCTCCTTTTATTCTGTTTTCTTTTTCTTATCACTTACCTCATATCATCAACAGAGAAGGCCGACTGCACATTTACCATGAAGGATGCTGACCTGGTTGACTTAATGATGGGGAAACTGAACCCTCAGAATGTGAGTGGTGAAATTTGGCCAAGTTTTGATACCACAGTGTTATCTTTTCATTTTTTTGTTGTTGTCTTGTCTTGTTTTGTTTTTACATAATTTTGTAGAGATAATACATTAGAAATGTGTGCCAAGTTGAAAGGTTTGAAGTTCAATAGGAGATTTAGGCTTCTACCAACCTGTAGTGATTTGCTGGCTAGCTTTCGTCCACTCCTGTGGACTTCTTCAGGCAAAGTGATGGAACTGTTCCTCTGACACTGCCTGCTTGTTTCTTGATCATTGGACCAAAGATTGGCGATCTTAAAGCTGTATCAAGAATCCCTATTTAGTGTGGGTTTGATTCTGTTTATCCAGATGGACTCTTTCACTTTTCTTAGCCAAAAGTTTCTTTCAAATGCTAATATTGTTGCATCACTCCATCCAATATTATGTCCTGTGTTAAGGGCGTGTTCAGCTAAGGCTGAATGAGAGGGATTGTTTAAACTAAGGGCTCTTTTGTGCTCCTTTAGTTGATCTTGCAGAGTTTGCCAGTTTCGCCAGATTTGAAGTTAATTGTTGTTAGCTAGAGAGACTATGGCATCGACTTGGAGGATTGTAGTCAGGGTTTAAACCATAATGGCTTTAGCCCATCAAAGTCTGATAAATGGCTTTTAATCTGACCTCTGATTCTACTCAGACCTCTGTTTTAGTTGTATTGTGAGAGTGTGAAATACAGGGTGCGAGACAAGGGAAAATAATTAATCTGTATTTAGCTCAGTATGAATTCTGTTCACTGATAATTTGTTAGTACATTGTAGATTAATGTTGCAAAAGTGTTTTCATCAAATCTTTGTGAATCATATGTTGTGTAAGATGATAACTGTTTTCCTTCTCTCTCCATCTCCTTTCCCTATTCCCATGGATCTCTGTTTGAACCCTCAGGCCTTCTTCTCTGGCAAGTTGAAGATCACAGGCAACATGGGCCTTGCCATGAAGTTGCAGCAACTGAAGCCACCCACACCCAAGGCAAAGTTATAAAGAGTGGCAGCAACGCACCTCCCTGCCACATGACCATTCCAAGACGTCCCACTTCAAATGTCTTTTCTCTTGAAACACTAACTTTTTCCTAATATGAAATGAAGAGAATACTTAAAAAAAAAAATTTGATAAGAAAAACAGTATTGGAAGGAAAGGAATCTCTTTTTTTTTTCTTCTTGTTTGCAAGGGAATTTCCAAACTGGATTGCTCAAGGAAAAAGCAACATGTGCAACTGTAAGTTGTGATCAACAAAAATACAAATGCAATACCAGTATGTATATTGAGACAATGTAAAAGAATAACATTCTCCATGTATTCACTCCATTGAAACTGCAAAGGAGCTGGTAATAGTACAGAACATTATCCACTGATGTGAGGGGAGTTGAGTTGGATTGTTGTGCAATCTGCCAAGGAAGCTTCAACTCCTAGTTGTACAATATCTATTTCAAGTCCACTCGAATGACTTGATGGACTTCTGAGCGATGGTAACTTGCACACAAACATAGTTTGTCCTCAAATTGTATGCAATTGTGACTAAAGTGTATGTTAAATGTGAGTTTGTATGATACAGTCAGACCATTATGTTATGTTACTCCCGCACGCAGTGCGCACGGGGCTGCTTCGTGCGGTTTCGCACGGGTGCGTGCGGCTCCGTGCCATTTCGTACGGCCTCGTGCGGGTGCGTGCGCTTCTGTACGCCCCCGTGCGACCCCGTGCGACCTCGTGCGCCTTCGTGCGCCCTCGTGCGCCTCCGTGCGGCTGCGTGCCAGTCAGTGCGCCTCCGTGCAGCTGCGTGCCACCGTCGAGTGCGTGGCACGGTACCGTGCGAGGTGTTGGCACGGTACCGTGCGTGGTGTTGGCACGCTACCGTGCGAATCCGTGCGAATCCAGCATCCTGCTAGTCCCGATGCGGGACTCTTTTCTTTTTTCTCATTCTCTCATACGCCATCATTGGCGGTAGCGCGAGGTCTTCTCGATCGCGACAGTCCTCGCATCGCGCGAGTCCACTAAGGCCCCCCCCCCCCCAAAAAAAAAAAAAAAAGAGAGAGAGAGAGAGAGAGAGAGAGAGAGAGAAAAGTTGTATTGGCGTAACATGAGATTTTCAAATAGGGTCGGGCGGGCTGATTTTTTTTTTACGTGCATTTTACGTGTACAACTCGTGCTCAGTAAACAGTCACAACTGCCGCACCGAATGTGCTGCGTTCCTCTATTCTACAAATCATTTATGGGGCCGATTTTACTGGAATTATACCCCTTCACAGAATTAAAAGATGTTGAAATCCCTATCCTGAATGTTATCACTTCATATTTTACTATTTTGAATGAGATAAGATAGGTGCAAATTGACCTCATGTGTACGATCTTTTCATCGCACACGGCGATCTCTATACAGTCCCACATATAGAGATGCGCGTAAGTTCTCCACAGAAGAACCTATGGCGAAACGCTGCACAATACTAGTACATTGCAGTCTGAATGCAAAGTATACACTGTATAAATCTTGATAGAACTAGCAGCACCCGTGGAAAACCACGGGTCTTAGGGGTTTTATTATTTGTTCCCCTCATAATAAGGATTATATACGATTTTGGACATTTCTATTGATGAAATAAAAGAAAAGTTTTCTCATCCTTTCGTTGGTAAAGTGTGCTCTCTTCTACCCATGACCACCACCCCCACACACACATTTCCACCCCCCCCCCCCCGAACAAAATACAAAAACAAATATTCAGAGAAAAATAACCAAAACGACAAAAGCAAAACGGTATAGCTGAGCTGAGCAGGACCTCATATATAGACCCCTAGTGTTTTTGTTGCTATTGTACTGAGAGAAATAAAATATATTCGTCTTCATTTGCTCTCTTCTTTTTGTTTTTATCACCAAACCTTGGTTTAATAGATCATAGAACACCCCCCTTTTTTCCCCACGTCCGCACATGTCTTATGAATATGTATGTCTACATATTCTAACCCGTTTATCTCCTTCACCCTGTACATTATCATTACTGTAATTATTATTATTATTGTTACGATTTATATTATTATTATTGTTGTTATTATTATCATTATTGTTATTATTATTATTATTGTTATTATTATTATTATTATTATTATTATTATTATAATAGCAGCACCCGTGGAAATCCTCGGGTCTGAGTGGTTTTATTCTTTTTTCTCATGATACAATTTTGTACATTTTTATTGAAGAAATTGAAAAAGGAAAGTTTTCTCATTTCGTTAATTGTGACGCGCTGTCCTCTAAATGACCACCCTTCCCAAAAATTTAATATTACATTTGTAGTACGTGCCCTGCGATCCAGTCCATTGGTTGGGATCGTTCCCGCCATCATTATCATAGTTATCATTATTATTATTATTGTTCTTGTTATTGCTATTGTTATTTTGTGGGAGGGGAGATCATAGTCATTCGGTTTTATCATTTTATATTATTCATTGACATGGGGATGAATCAAGGGAATTAAGGAAAAAAGTTTATCGGTCAAGGATAGTGAATATCTTTTTTTCCGTCATGTCAAGGTTACTCTACGACTGATATACATTTCAAATAGCTTCATTATCATTGCAAATTCATTTTAAACATCAAAACAATCCTGTACCTGTTTGTGTCTCTTCCGCCCACCCTTAAGTTATAGATCATAGCATCCCCTCCCCATTCATTTGCATTGGCCTATTGTTTTATCATCATTATTTCAGTGTATTATTGTCATTGTTATTATCATTATTATTACTAAAATTATTAATATTATTTAGGAGAGAGGAGAGAGTAGACAGATGGTAGAGTCATAACATAGGAATGATCAACCAAAGGAGGCGGAAATGTTAATTTGTTAAGAATTGTAAAAATCTGTATCCCCCATTTTTCTGCTCTTGATAAAAAGCTTTTCTGAAGACAGTCCTGCGCAAACTGTCCAAAACTGCTCACTGCACTAACATACGTAATCTTGTGCTGAGGACTACTTCATATATAGACCCCTAGTGTTTTTGTTACTATTGTGCTGAGAGAAATGAAATATTTTCGTCTTCGTTTGCTCTCTTCTTTTTGTTTTTATCACCAAACCTTTGTTTGATGGATCATAGAACCACCCGCGTATCTGCTTCAGACTGTACATTTTTGTTATCATTATTATCATAATCATGAATGTCCTTCTTCTTCTGCTTCAGACTGTACATTATCATCATTATTATCATCATTATTGTTATTATTAGTATTATAACTATCACTATTATCATTTTTTTTTATTATTATGATAATTATCATCATTATAATCATCATTGTTATATTTGAGGAGGGAGAGATCATTGTCATTGGAATCCGTGGGTCTCAGGGCCTCATATTTTTTCTTTAATATTTCTTTTCCCACGTTATGGGAGAAAGAAGAATATTTTTGTCGTCATTTGCTCCCTCTTTTTTATTTTTGTCACCAAAACTTGGTTTGATGCACCATAGAACCACACATTTGATGTCCACTTGTAACTTCAAAAATTGGCGGTCAGCAAAGCGAGGGTTTCCCCCGCGTCCGCTTGTCTCATGAATATTCATGTTTACAGCAGCCATGCATGCATGCTGTGCAGTAAACGAAAGAACAGCGGCGCGTGTACTCTGATATGGAAGGGTACGATCGGCAAGGACAAAATTTAAGTGGATATTTAGCCGTCCTGAACAGTCTGAGTACAATGATACCCGACTTGAGAGTGAACAAAATGACATACCTGAGCTGCATAGTATCCTGCAGTTGTGCAAAATACAATAAAATAACAGCGTTCGTTGTTTTCATTTGGGCACGCCAATAATGGCGAACGTCGCTGTACGTAAATGCCCTTGTACTTGTATGACCGCGCCGTGTATTATACCATAATGAGTGTACATATCACGCGCACCCAGATAGTGTTTCGTGTGACCATCGTCAATACATACACAGGCGCAGGCCACACACTGGCATACCGTACCCACCCGAGAGTACATTGTGTGCATGCCTGCGTGTCCGCCGGAAGATGTCAGAAATTTCGCTGCACCCATTATCTTTAGTATCCCACTGTCTCTGCAAGCTAAAAGATGCACTACTGTGTATCGAGAAAGTAGGAGTCCAGCGCAGGATTGGTGAATATTAAAACATTCGGCTCTTTCGTCACGCACAAAAATGCATTATGCATCTATCTGATTAATTTTTCTTTTTCATCCTCGACGTCGACACGGAGGCTGAGAGGGGACGAAACCCGCGCCATTCGATGCAGGATACTCTCCTGCGGCCGACGGCACCGGTCGCAGCTGCCCGGAGCCGACGGCTCGGGAGGAGATAGACAAACCAGCAACGCCGGAATAAAACAGGAAATACAATGTACATAAGGTCGCGACAACAACAACAACTTCGCGTATTATATATATAGATACGCGTCCGTGTGGGAAACAGATGACATACTAGTACTTAGTACTGATCAAGCGAGGCTATGCGAGTCGAGTCGCAAGCTAGATCTCTTCCTCGTACATCCGATGTCCCCAGAGCCTTTTCCACTTCCGGGTTTTTGCGATCGTGATCGCAATCAACAAGATACTTGATATCGATAGCAAAAAAAAATAATAATAAAGAAAGTAGGGTCGGGTGTGTTACGCCAATACAACAATTTTTTTTTTTTTTTTTTTTTTTTTTTTTGGGGGGGGGGGGGGCCTAATTGCTGCCCTCGAAAAAAAAAAGATCTGCACGGGGTCTCTCCTTATACTACACGCCCTCAACGACGGTATTTCCGTGTGCGATATTGCTCATACCATACACACCATACTAGTACACACCGTATACGAAGGCAGTCCAGGTACTGGTAGTGGACTAGCATCCTGCGTGCGAATCCATTGGGGGCCGTGCGTGCATGCATTGTACATAAATATCCCCTTTGTAAGTGTGTGCTCATGATCATGACTACTACTACTAATAATAATAATAATAGTGGCTACTTGTATAGCGCACAGGTCCACTTTTCAGTGCTCATGGCGCTTCAAAAATGAAAAGATATCATATATTTACATGCATATACATATTCAAACATTTCAACAAATAAGAAAATGGTAAACAAAAACAATCCCATATATACCAAATAAAGAATACAACATATACCAATTAAAAATACAATATTGATCCAATATTAATGACATACAGCAATTACAGTCCTCAGTATGAAAGGAACAGATAAGTTTTAAGTTTGGATTTGAATGACTCTGTCGATGACAGTTCCCTTAACTGAAGAGGTAACTGATTCCACAATTTTGGTCCCATAACGGAAAAAGCACGATCACCATACCCATGTTTTACTCTGGGTGTTTGGAGTAAGAATGCATCTGCATCTGCATCTGCATTACTAGTATGTGTGCGCCTGCGTGTGGCTCCGTGCCCATGCCTGTTTGCCTGCAAGCGATCGCGAGAAGACGATACTGCAAATATATATATATATATATATATATATATATAGATGTGTGTATATATATATATATATATATATATATACGTATGCAACAATATGTGTACATGTATGCATATATGTATATATATGTATACATACATATATATATACAATATATATATATATATATATATATATATATATATATACTATATATACTCCACGTGTTGGCAAAATTTTTAAATTTGTTTATATGAAATTGTCATATAATATGCTTTGGCCGGAAATGAAATAAAAATGAAATGAAATGAAATGAAGATGAAAAGATAATTAATAAAATTGCAACAGAGTTCATGCTGTATTCACCGATGGTTTATTTTTTGACACAAATTTTGACCTTTCTAGCACTCAAGTATCAACACTTGAGAAAGGGCGGCGAGACGCTCGAAAATTTGTGTCAAGAAATAAACCGTAGGGGAATATAGCATGAACTTTGTTGCAATTTTGTTACTCATCTTTATATATATATATATATATATATATATATATATATATATATTTGGGTGAGAATTTTGTATGTAAATACCTATAGTGTATTCATATATGACTGTGTATGCGTATACTCTGCTTTATATATATATGTATCGATATATATATGTATATATATATATATTCATATATATATATATATATATATATATATATATAACGTTCAGCGGTATGTTAACCTTCATTGTTAACCATAGATGAAGCATTCCCCCATCTTGCCTCAACACACACACACACACACACACACAACACATCAGACATTCAGTGCATGCGACCTTACACCCAACAGACTCAGAGATGTATACTCGTAATTATTAAACCTTCTTCTTGGCTCCACCAATTTAGTTGATTGGTATTTATTTTTCTCATATCATTTCATAATGAATTCGAAATGTGCCTGAAATCTCAAATGCACATATTATCATTTCGACTTGTACATGTAGGCTACATACATGTATGTACTTGCATGTTAATTTTCTGTTCATGTTTTCTTCATAAAACGTCCATTAAACAACTACAGTGTAATAAAGAAAAGTATATAGAACATGTTTTCAAAGGACTTCTGTCTAAGTCACCCACTAGTAAGAATTGTGAGTATCTACATGTACACAAACATTAACTCAGGAACAACCATTGCGATTCACAGGTTACTTTATACGAAAGAGGTTTCGAATTATATCTCAAATTTATATCGATATTGTTAAAGAAAGGTTTGCTTCATTTTCAAAGTGAGGATACATAATTATATACAATATGCAGCACAGGTCTCTCATCCAAAGTAAGAAAAAGTTTCGTAATGAAGGATATGATTTAAGTGACATAGGCAATTCCAATACTTATCACAAGTAAATACAAGTACGGGCAACATCCCAACCTCGTCTCTCAAACCCGCACGTGCTACTTTATCTAATAATACATGTGAATTTCAGTGTCATAGCGAACAGATATCCACGATAAATGTACAGTAGTTTTGTTATATACATGTCATGTGTAGCCTCAGTGCTCGTGTGCAGATGAACAGTGTACAATGTAGAAACACACAAGACTAATGCTAAATAACTTGATTTCGTGAAAGCAATTTCGTTGGCTTTTCCATGTACACAAAGGTACTTCTTCTTAACTCATGTGCACCTTTACTATTGTGAATGTACTTGTGTATAATGCGATGAGTCTTTGCAGTAGTTTGTGCATTGATGTTTACCTTAGCAATTTCTTGTCATTCATTGCATGTATACGTAAACATAACAGTTTGCAGTTGTGAAACTTCTACATGTACAGTACTTCCGCCTGTCAATGGCTAAAGTCTTGTAACATGCCGACAGAAATGTTCTGTATTTTGATGGACTAAACGTTGGGTACTCATGCAAACACAGCTACCCTGGTCAGCCTGATACTGAGTTTCCCGGGCATGAACGTACAGAAATGTAAACAATCCACACATTCATCAATCGCATGCGAAATAAATTGTATCAAAGTTTCATTATGTTTCACTGAAAATTACGTTCATAACAGATTCGAAAGTGCAAAAGCAGCATTGTAAAATTCAACAGACAATTATGCCAAATTTTCGAGGAGTGATGGAAGAATGCTACATAAATGATAACACGTTCATGTACACAGTATACTACATTTTACTCATCGTAAGCTGTATAAAGTCAACAATCCACAATGAACATCTTATTGTACACTATAGTACAGGCTTACACTGCACGTCATACGTCGTAGTTTAGTTTACAACTCAACAAAACGCTTTTCCTGGTCAGTCAACAGGTTCGAAAGCAGAAGTATATCGTAGGCCTACATGTACATTGTAAAGTACACTTGAAATTCATATTGCACTACACGTGTACATGAATTTCCTAATCAGGTTCAAGACATACAGCTACATGTGTATCTGTCTATACATTATGTCTTTCTATCTATCCATCTATGGAGCCACCTCCCTACAACAACAAATATGTTTCATTACACTGTATAACAATATACGTCTACAAACACTGTTGGACGCACCCTTCGTTGCTGGTATCGTACATGTAATGCATACTGCGAATGAAGTTTGAATCACGTCATAAAAGTATATTACAGTTCATTAAAAGTACAGGAGAACAGTAATGAAAACTCGTAAGATACACATCGTCTTTCAATGGCAATAATAAGAATAATAAAGATTAGAATCAAAATTACCATAAACGTGATAAGAATACTAATAATTTGATGATAAAAATTGCATAAAATCACAATGTCATAACTACTGACATCAATTTCAACAATAACAATTATAATAAAGAAAAAAACTAGAAGATTCCTTGCAACTCGACGGAGTTTTCTCACATCAGCCTTTTGACTGCGTACAAAGTTACAATGCGGTAACACGTCATGACAAAGTGTATGCAAAAAATCATACATTCCACAAGAAAAATTCACGAAAAGTATAAATGATTCACGTCAGTTAATGTGTGCAAAGTACAATTGTGTAGATGCGTTTAACTACGCGAATTGTCCCTTAGAATTGAAAATGAGGACACCCCCTCCCCCGTCAATATTCTCAAGGAACAATGAAGGAAAAAACACTCCTAGTAGTGGGTGGAATCCCCACCACATCGTATTACCTCGGGAATTACATGACGTAAATTCCCGATCTGCCGATCGATGAGTTCTTGGGTGAGTACCTGCTGCCAGTACCTCTCCAGGCCAACTTTCAGTTCCTCCTCTGTTGTCGCCTTGACGTGTCTCCGCACAAACCACTTCATGTGGGCCCAAACATGCTCAATTGGATTGAGGTCAGGAGATTCGGGTGGGGTAGGGAACCATGAAATGTGGTTTGTGCGGAGAAATTCGACGGACTTTTTGCTCCGATGTTTCGGATCGTTGTCCTGGACGAGACGGAAATTCCCGTCAGGGAATGTTGCCTCGGTGAATGGCAGCAGGTACTCACTATATAACTTCTCGATGAGAAATTCCTTCCTCATTATCCCTGTGAAGATTGCCAGTCGCGTCGCCCCATGGTACGATATTCCTGCCCATATGTTCACCTTGCCCATGTGCTTTGGACGATCAAATTTCCTTGGGGCCTCTGTACCCCTGCGCCAGTAAAATCCCGACCCGGGGCGATTCCTCTCAATGTACACAGTACATTCGTCTGTAAACACAACGTTGCTGAAAGTTTCCTGCGTCTCCACCATTCTCAGGCAGTATGACAATCTCGCAGCCTTGTTCTTCTGGCGGATCAATTGACCATAACATGGGCGGGTCCTCTTCCAGCCAAGTTTCTTTCTGGCCTCGTTAATTGTCTGTTCAGCGACACGAACCCCGAAATCAACTTCCAACTTACGCTGAATTTCCTTAGCGGAAGTTTCGTGATCTTTTCCCATCATTTCGTCGATGAGCATCCTGTGCACCTCCGTCAACTTTGAGGGTGCACCGGATTTTGGACGGTCACCAGTTGACCCGGTCGCGAGGTACCTCTTGATGGTTCTCCGCACTGTCATTGAGCTCACTTCGACCAGGGATTCTCTTAGTTTTTGAAAAATCTCTTTGGCCGTCAATCCTTCGTGCCACCAGTGTATGACCTTCTCACGGTCGGCATTGTTCAGACGTGGCATGGCGGTGCCACGTATAAAAGTAGAGTATGTTTATAACATAGAAACGACAGAGTACACGTCACTCGCCCTGCGTTTTTCGATGAGCAAGGAAAAATAATCCACGAGGCACGCTGACTTCCAGATAATAAAAAAGAGTCACGCCGGCTTTTTCTTTACAAGTTGAGAAAATTATACACGAGTCGCGTTAGCTTTTACAAGCTGAGAAAATGAAACACGTGTCACGCTGGCTGAAACAAGCTGAGAAAATGATACACGAGTCACGTTGGCTTAAACAAGCTGAGAAAATAATACACGAGTCACGCTGGCTTAAACAAGCTGAGCCAATAATAAAAGAGTCACGATGGTTTTTACAAGCTGAGCAAATGATACACGTGTTACGCTGGCTTAAACAAGATACACGAGTCACTTTGGGCGACAAGCTGAGAAAATGATACACGAGTCACTTTGGGCGACAAGCTGAGAAAATGATACACGAGTCACTCTGGCTTAAGCAAGCTGAGTAAATAATAAACGAGTCACGATGGCTTTTACAAGCTGAGCAAAATCCCGGTAATTATACACTTGTCACGCTGGCTTAAACAAGCTGAGAAAATGACACATATTATAGTCACACTGGCTTTTACAAGCTGGCCAATTAGCGCTGTCCCTCGAATACAGTAAAAGGGCAATTGACTTTGAAAACGCTGTTTATAAGGTGTGCGAGATCACGAGAAAAATCCATTGTTAAAAGGTGGATAAAGCAGAGATGAAGAATCAATAGCGTCTTACGTGTAAGACGGCCAACAATTAGCTGGACAATGAGCGCTTTGAAGCTCCACTTTTTATACTCCGTCATACTAATACACTGAATGGGCCATTGATTTTGAATACGCTCTTAGGTGTCCGACATCACTATAAAAGTTCATTGGTGAGTGGTTGGTGAAACAAAGCAAAAAAAAAAAAAAAGTCAAAAGCGTCTTAGTTTAAGTCGGTCCCAAAGCTGGTCAATTAGCGCTGTACTTAAGATGCTGCACCTTTATTTCTCCCTTTAATACACTGAAATGGTAAGTGATTCGGAATACGTTCTTCGGTGTCCGACATCAGTATAAGAGCCTAAGCGAGTAAAACAAAAATAAATCAATTATCGCGTCTTACGTGTACTCGCGAGAAGGTAGCACGCTTTACCGTCCTCACAATGGAGGTGAACGTACACGTGTATCTACAGCGTCCGGCAATTCAACTGCTTATTTATATAATCGGTACTTATGTCCGGACGCCAAAAGCAAAAGAAAAACAAACAAACGAACAAACAAAATAGAACAAAACAAACAAACAAACATAGAGGACTGAATCTTGGGAACATGTACCATTTAATAATTGAATGATTCGAACTACAAATTTTGTTCGCTAATGTACGTTCATACTGCCTAATGAACACTTTTGATATACTATTATAAAGAGAAACAAAATGTTCGTTAACGTTTATCAAAGTCATGAATGGATAAGTGTTAAAGTTACACGTGATGAGAATTTCCACTCGAAATACTAATTCTATTCAGGGGCGGATCCAGGAATTTCATACAGGGGATCACGCCTTTGCAAAATTAAAGGGGCGCGGTCGCATCGGTCCTTCGTGTTTATTTCTTTTGTTTAAACCAAAAATAAGAGGAGTGTCCGCCCGGTGCACCCACAGCACTGAGTTCTGTGTGCGCACTTACTCTAGATCCACCACTGCTATGAGTAATGGAACAATAACACTGGACTACTCAGCCCGTCTGTCTTTTTCTTCTCATTTGTCCTTTTTTTATATTTGTGTATGCCTGTTCTTTGTTCTTCATTTTTTCTCCTTGATGTTCCCAATCTTCTTGTGGGTTGCTTATCCACTTATCCAACTTACCTGCCGGCGATGTATGCACTGCAGTCATGATTAGGGTGACTACAGGCTATCCGCAAAAATAAAATTCTTTCATGATTGAATGATATCAATAGCCACTATAACCCACTCGGCTGGGCTCGCTACACCATACAGCGAGAGGGCCTTGACAAAAGGCTACCGTGCGTGGTGCTGGCTAGCCTTTTGGCAAGGCCTCGTGGCTGTGAAAGAGACTAGTTGCGAGAGAACCGGTGAATGCGAGACTTTTTGGCAAGGCCTTGTGGCTGTGAATAACAGCGAGACAACGGATGAACGTGAGACCAGGGAGGTGGAACCCACCTCCCTGGTGAGACCGAGCGCTACTCTCTCTTGCGTTCATCCGTTTTCTCGCAGTTCTCGGTGTGCCGAATTAGACTCGATCTTCAGCCACGAGACCTTGTCAACACGCTAGGTGCTGGCCAAAGAGGTTCTAGCTGGCACGCTACTGTGCGGGTCGCGATTTTTGTTTTCCCCAGTATGGGAAAAGAATTTATTAGTCTTGGTGACTTGGATAGAGAATAACTATCAAGTCTTTGACTTTATTACTCTCTCTAAGCCTGACGGAATACAGCGTTACAAACTTAGCAAAAACGAAAACAAGATGTTGTGCAAAACCCAAACTGGGGTTCGAACCACCGTCCATCTTTTATTCAGTGGTAACTCCATGATCAGAGCCCTAACACAGGGCTCCACACTAACTTTTTTTTTATTTGGTGGCCCGATGGGGCCACCAAAATCATCAATGTCAAATTTTTGGTGGACAGAGAGAAAATTTGGTAGCCCCCAAAAAACAATGAAAAACATTAAAATTCCTGCCCCCCCCCTTTTTTTTTTTTTTTTTTTTGATGTGTAGAATATTGAGTTTTATCATAGTAAGAATTGGAAGCTGGACATATCTACTCATAAATAAACCTTAACAAACTCGCAACACTCACTCTCACCTCCCTGCTCTCAGGCACTCATTCAGTCCTTTTCATCCATCCTTCTGCTGAATGAATCTAGTATACGTAACTTTTTTTTTTTTCCTCGGGCAGGTCATCTTTTCAGGGAAGAATAACTGGAACCTGGTAAGGCAGGTTCCCGAGGGAGCAACTGATACCAGGTTCCCAAAATGAAGACAAGGGTGCCTGCTTTAGTGGCCTAAAGTCATGTTTCTTTGTGTTTTAATGCTCAGAAAAGTGGGTTTAATAAAAAAAATTAGAGTTAATTCTATTAGCATTTGTTCTCTTTCTGTTTGAAAATTGCGTGTTTCACAGTATTATGTGCCTTTTCCTGATTTAGTTTTTTGCTTGTTCTGATGTGAACTCGTACGAACATGCACATAGCGATCAAGGCTGAGATCAGTTAGATATGTGGGTTCGCTTTTAGTTCCCCAGTCACCTCTTTCAGGTACCTGGTTTTGTGTAGAACAAAAGATTCTGTGGGCTCATCAGCGCACGCTCTATTCATACCTCGCACCCGGTCGATATTTCCATCGTTCATTGGCACATGTTATAGTTGACCGTGGATAGGGGGATGCCATGTACCGCTTGACTACCTTCACAGCTGGATTACCAACCTGTCTGCCTCTTATCGACGGGCAAAAAGGTCTCGTTTCATGCAGGGAGGTGAGAGGAAATCGCCTCCCTGTTTCATGTAAGCACCCAGAGAATTGCGGAAGGAATGACGGCCCTCTGCATAACCGCTTCCTAGCTACATTGTTATTGTAATCACCGCTACATAGGATTGCATACTGTATAGTAAATCAAATCATTAATTTTCTTTTATTACCATTGTTTATGCAAGTCAAACGACTCTGTATTAAATTTACTTTGTATAATCATTTATTTCCAATATGTTACTGCTTATGTAAGTTAGGTATGCTGATTTGCAGAAAATAAATAGTATTATATCAAACAATCAAACAAAGATCACCTTACAAGCCTACATCCTTATCCTACAGACGTACGTATGTAGGTTATTAGCACTTTCATCATTATACAGATTGATTCAAACTTGAAGTTTTTAAAATGTCAGCAAAATACTTGCAAATGGGCCCATCAAGGAGCTTAGACACATGATCAACTATAACCTGCAAGGGTCGATGAATTCAATTAAAAATTAGCTTACGCAAGATTTAGATTTCAGTCGTTCTGGAAAATGTGCACTTTTATTCAAAATGTTTAATAGCTCAATGAATCAATAAACATTCATGCCTATTATCATGTTTACCGTGCATTGTATCTTATCTCTTTCTTGTTGGGAGCGGCTGCAGTGCAGTGGAGCGTGTAATAGTCTTGGCGCACACAGACTTTACTACACACAAGGGTTTCTGCCTAGTGCGCCTGTCGTGCCTGTAATACATTGGAAACTTGTACTAGGTGTTTCAGAAAACATCTTCCACTCGTGATTCTTAATAATTCATAAACTATATATCAGATAACACTAGGCGTTTTCACATCAGCCCGATGTTTCGAGATAGCGCGCTATTTTCTGACTTGGGAAATTTTCCCGCTAGCGGTATAGCGCACCAGTTGATACTGTTTAGCGTTCTAAAATCATTGAGAATGATTTTCAAGCTTTAAAAGTATGACGAATAATTGTGTAGGACCTGTATTTCCAGTCGAAAAAACACACATACACACACACACACACACATACACACACACACACACACACATACACACACACACACACACAAGCACATTCACAAATTTTAAAATGAAAGAGCAAGCTTTATGGCACACTACAATGCATTTGCCATTATATGCGGAGATGACGCTGTTCACGTCTGTCAGTGTTCCACACTCTTTCATAAGCTCATTCAATAAGGTAATGGCATACAAATATTAACTGCAGTTTTAGTTTTTAGTTTTGGATACATGACACTTCAGCTAGGAACCGAGTTTTTCAGTTTCTTATGCATATCATAATCACACACAGAACAAGCGTTCTCATTTCGGAATTGCGCGTAGACATCCCTATCTGCCTATAGTCTATACGTCACCCACATTGTTCATTGTAATTTGTTAGGGTTTGTTTTGTTTTTGTTTTTCCAAGTATAGGCTCATCTGCTCAAGGGTCACATTGATCTGTTCATTTATGTACATACATGATGTGAAATTGAAAAAATTGTCAGGACTGCCCCTCTAAAAAATGAGAGGAAACAAGAATCTCTCTTATACACTCCGTTCCGTCGAGAAGTTACATGTACAGTCCAATGTATACGTGCGCTTTGTCCAAGACAATACTTCCATTTGAACATGAATCCTTCTTGAAATACAATATGCCTAGCCAGCACAAGTATTCATCAATGATTTCGACAGATATGACAATGTTCAGTGTGCACAAATGAAAAAAAGGGGGGCATACATTATATACGCAAATTATTTTTCTTTGAAACCTTCTTTACTTTGTTCGCTTTTCGTGAGACTGGATCTCATCTTATTCTCTTGACTTGACTCTGCCACTAATCTTGATATTTTTATACCTTTTTTGCCAATTACATATACCCAAACTTAATATGGCATGTGTAGTAATGTATCTAGAGTTCTTGCCTGTAGTAGAAAAGAGAAAGTGTACAATGGCCTCCCATTGTAAATATGTTCTTACAAACCGATTGCTATTTAGCCGTATCCCATTTACTATAGTGTGTTCGTTTTGTTAAATTTACCCACGTGTGTGCACATGTAATGTTGCGATGTACAGCGACACAGGACTCCCTGTAAAGCAGGCCTTTGTGGCACTGAATGGGACTTACTTGACCTGCTTTTAAAGAAGACTTAATAAATGAATAAATAAATAAATAAATGACACAATCTTAATGATATTACCTAACCCTCACTAAAAGAACGCCCTGTGCGATACATTGTATGAAGGCGGGTTTACGCCTCTGAAAGCCGTCATTCGCGTCCCAGCCTTCTAGAAAGTTTTGTTATTGGAAACTTTTCTGGAACTACAAAATTAATGCCTTACTCGAGATTTCCTCTTCTTATAAAGCTATTCCAAGTCCAACACAATGGACGATGTACACATACATGTATAGTAATACATATGCATATACGAGTACATACACATACATTATTTCAAGTGCTTTATAGTAAGTGTGAGCCAAATCGGCTTTGGGTGAAAACCAGCGTTGATTTTTAATAGTGCATACACTTATTGCTGGTGCGAACACTGCCTATGGCCTTATTCTGATACTTAGCCTCTAGCGAAATAACTAGGCCTACAATCTTCAACTCTCTATACTAATGCCATAATATTATGTTACCCTGATCGATTACATGTCTAAATGACTTCAGTTATTCTTCGAACTTAGGAGACGAACACTGACGACAACAACACACGAACACACAGCTGGGGAATATACATTGTGCGTGTGGTACCACCTCACTGGCGGCATAGTTCAAGGGTCCTTTTCTGCTCTGTTCAATGTACGCGTGGCACGCATAGACAAGAACAAAACGTTTTCTTCTTTTGTGTTATAGCATCGGGGACGATTAGTGAAATTCATCAAGATGAAAAAGCATAAAAGAAGGGGTGCTGTTCGTTATTCCGAAGGTTCGTTATTCTGAAGATTGGTTAATCCGAAAATGAAATAGTAGTCTTATAATGCGCAGACCTTTTTTTCGAACAATAAGATCTTGATCTTGTCGCTTCTAAGTGGACTGTAAAATTTCATGAACACCATAATTTGGAATCACATACTGCCTACGGGTGTTCCAGAGGGTCCAACCGACCACCCCATGCAGTCAAACCATTTCTGCGGGTACCGGGTTGGATCGAACGAAGGCATTTTTTCTGTGTCCCGCCTGCTTTTTTTTTTTTTTTTTTTTTCCCCTAGACGGCACAGATTGGGGCATGGCGCATATTAGACCTATGGGAAATACGTTGGGTTATGGTTAGCGTTTAGGGTTAAGGGTTAGGGCCTAAGAGTCTGAGTGTTAGGGTTAGGGTTATGGCCAGGGTTAGGATAAGGGTTAGGGTTAGGGTTTGATGGTTAGGGTTAGGTTTAGAGTTAGGGTCCCCAATCTGTACCGTCTAAAACAAAAGGCGGGTCGACTTTAGGACTGACCGCAAATGCACCGTTAGCAAACCATACGGGACTCTGGATCAGATCTGCCCTTTGCTATGATACATCAATGCCATCCACAGATAAATTCAAAGCCGCTTAAAATAAGTTGTAAGTCAAATCTCCACCTGACCACAGCGTAATGGAACTTTCGTTCTGTTGCTGTGTATTGTAGTTATCCGTGCTGCTGCTGATGATGACGATTTGTGCGGAGGTAGTCCCATACATTGAAATTAGCGTTGCTAATTCGTCAAATGAAACTCCGTGGCCGGCGATGGCCGTGGCCCGTGGTGCCATGCCCGTGATCATTTACCTACTAAACCTTTACCGAAGATACTGGAAGATTGCTGTATAGCAGCAGTCGAGCTTCCAGGTCTATCCTCATCTACACTGTATCGTCAGTTCAAAAAAAAAAAAAAAAAAAAAAAGGCAAGGCAGACAGGCTGGTACGCCTAATTACTGCTCATCCCACATCCAGACATCAGAATTGACTATTGCCAGTATTGGGAATAGGGGGAGAGGATGTGGGAATAGGGGGACAGGGGACATCATGTGTGATATTTGCATACATGTGTAATCTATGTGGCGATGGCATGACCGAACATCTAATTTACAATTACTTTAGCGCTGCTCATTAGCCGTACAGTGTGCAAAGATGTACTAGAATCTAGTACTAGTAGTAGTAGGTTAGATTTCATGCCAACTGCAACTCTCACTCACATTGAGAGTGAGACTCGCTCAACTCTGCTCATTTTGGTCCTTTCTCACAGCTCACTCACCTCATCATCCTCAGACTGACTGCTCAGTTTACACGTCTAAAGCTTCATTTCATTTGCATGCATTTCTATTGATCTCACTCATTTTGACACCCAAATTATAGCATGGGAGTCTAACACTGAACTACAACTAGATCTACTACTAGTTTCCAATGTTGGCGGCCCTGAGATTATGGATTGGATTTTACGGCTCATCGGGATCACCTATACTAAGAAAGAATGATCAGAATTACGCTGCCGCTGTATACTAGTATACAGCTAGGGTGCCAGTTTTCGTAACTGCAACCGGCAGCCCATTCTATCATGCACAGCGTAGATGCGTATGGGGCTGCTTGTCGTAGTTAGTTTTCGACACTTTAGCACATTTCCTTGTTTACCATCAAAACTGCACCGTTTTACCTGAGAATTTCGATATGAAATTGAGCTATTTAAAAGGCCAATAATGATATGCCTTAAACAAATTCCCATTTGAATGCGCTCCTGTTCAATTTTAAGCGATTTTTCGCACAATCATGCAGCACGCATCACACATAAAACACATGGTGCATACAGTACGCATACACTACATTGTAAACGCAAACCAGCAATCACACCAGCGCAAGAACTTGTTGTTTCATTGTCGAAATCTGGTGCCACATTCTCAAAGCCAACGCCTTCTACAAGTTTGCTCATTAATTACGAATTTCAGTCATGCAATTGCTTAAGGCGATTACAGAAATCAAACATCAGGATATGGCAAACAAATTGATACTAAAGTAAAATAATGGTCATGAGTGAATTTCATTTTACGGCGTTGTCATACAAAATGCATCATATTGTTTTGAACCCCTAAAAATGGCTGATATCAGCATTTCTGCTGACACTGTGTTGCTTTTCCCCTAAATATTCCACCATCAGATTAGGATGACAAGTGACAAACAGGGTTTATAAAAACTAGAAATGTGATTGATAACTTTGTTGATTGTTGAAGTCAGACGTTTGTATTGAGTATAAAATTTAATAAGAATTATCTGCTGGGCGTCGAAACCTGGGTCCTACCTGTAGATGTGGCAAGCTGGTGCCCTGACTAACGGTATAGATAATTTTCAGGAAATCATCGAGTGCTGTCCCTGTTGCAATGGACGTATAGTGACTGAGAACTGGGTGGGCTTTTTTAATTTTTCATATTTTAATTTTTAAGTACCCGGTATATTTGCAGTAAATCATAGAGATGTAGAGTCTTCCACACTTGTGACAATTAGGTTTAAGAGAGTGTAGTCTGAATTATTCTGGTAGAGGTTTCAATTACAAGGCGTGTGAGCTGAGTTATCAATTATTACTTTTGTTTGTTTGATTGTTTTTTTGCTGTCAATGACACTGAGATAAAAAAAAAAAATATGTTATGATTGATAATTCTCAGATCACACTCCTTGTAGGTAAATGTGTGTATAGTACGTGTACATGTTTAGTACATGTACATTGTACAATGTCTGTCTGTAGTTGCCTCTGCTTGAATTGGGGTTTACTCCAACATAATGTTAGGGACATGTTATTATGAATAATGGTTTAGAATATCATCTAATTATGATTAATTTTGAGTAATGGTTGGAAAAATTGTTATGCATTTTCTAATCCTTTCTCTATTTGTGTCGCATTGTACACTTGCATGTAGGTATCCCCAGTACTAACCCCGGCGCGGGGCGTCGTAACCAGTAGCGTTGGGGTCGCTGCTGCGGTTACCACAGTACAGTACCGGTACCTGACCGTGCATATTTATGATGATTCTCCTCTTTATGGCCTCCAGGATAACCTGCAGGACATAAACGAGAAGATCTACTTATCATATTGCACACTGCTATATTTTGTTTCCCTGGATGAACACCATTCAATCTCTGACAGATTTTATCAAGTACCGTAGAGCACTGTTGTTGCAAGCGCTTAATGACTTTCTAACAAGAACAGAAACATTGATTAAGAGACTTTGTCAGTTCATTGAAAAACCTAGAACAGCATGGCCGGCACAGCATTTTCAAAAAAGTGTGGGGGCCCACTTCCGGGTTTCATGAGCTAGCAAGCAGGAAAAAAAAAAAAACAACCAACAACAAGATGACAAAAAAAACACACAATATCTTTTCTTACCATCCACTTCCGGTTTTTTCGGCTGACAAGCGAAAAAAAAAAAAAAGGTCCTCGGCTCACCTCTACCAGTCCACTTCCAGGTGTTTTCGCCTGACAAGCAAGAAAAAGCTATTCAGAGAAAGAACATAACCTTACCACCACCATACTTCAAGGTGTATCTATATTTTTCTTAGTGCCACTTACCGGTACCTATTTCCGGGTTGAAAAAAGTGTGGGGCCCAAAGTGCTGACACCTTCTGTATGGTGCACAAAAACTGAGCCCCCACGGCCCCCATGGCTGCACCGGCCATGAACAGTATGTGATCACGATAATCTACCTCACAAAGGTGCTAAATATGTGGTATGATACAACAAGAAGAATGAAATTGATAAAACATATATGTTCTATCAACTTAATTCTTCATTCATCTTTACAAGAACATTTATTTTACTTTTTTTTTCAAATTTTTAGTAAAGACGATGGTACATTTATGTCCTTTGAAAAGCAAAAGGGTGTTGTAGTAAATGTGAAGTTCGACCATTACAGATATTCAATGCATGGAACTATGATATCCTTGATAAACGTTATGAAAGCGAGTACATTACTGTATATGAAGTAGTAGCTGCACTTCCAGCCAATACTCAACAGGGGGCATGTCTTAATTGCCGCTGAAGGTATGTTTGTACATCACCAATGAAGCACTATAAGAGGTTTAGTGAGTATTCATCTTGTATTGTTGATATCTGGGTTCTGACCCATTTCAGAAGAGGTTTCAAAGATGTAAGAATTCTGTTTTTTAACAGGTAAATACACAAGGTCTGTCACCAAAAGGAATTGAACGGTCAAGAAGGGATAAGGAAAATGAAGATTCTGACACAGCAGTTAGACAGATGATAATACATTACATGTGCAAATGTGTACAAAAAGTTTCCACCAAATCTGCCTGTATGTTCGCATGAACGAACTTGTTCTTATCAGTTATGTAGGCCAATTAATACTCCACAAGTCGAGTGTTGTTACTGGTAACGGGGTCAAATATCATTCACTTATTCATAAGGTCCATGAAAAAATGACACACATTCATTGTGTACATGTATACATGTATTTTAAATGTGTCTGATACTGCTTGTCCACATGTACTGATACTGTAAAAGTGGATATATATTTTTTAGCGACATATTGTTCGCATTTGGCCGGATAAGAAGAGCTTCACGTGTTTTTAAATCTGTGGAATCAGGACATCAGGCACAGAAACATATGGCAAGCAAAAATATTTGCATGCTTTTATTTTCGCGCTAGTTTCTGGTTGCGCGGAAAGCGTGTACATTTCGAACCACAAAATTTTCACTTTAACAGTACATGTGTATTCAGTTAATACAGATGTTTGGACGATTAGATTGCCTATGGACATTTCAGATAAGATTGTGTACAGTATAATGGTAAAGTTGGGATGAAAGATCTCTTCACATAAATATTTTGCCAGGTGCTACACGTATAAGGGTCACTTGTACTGAAATTTTTCTCCTTTGATTTCTAGTAATTATCGATGTTTTGAAGTGTATTCAAAGTTATATCCGTTTTGTTTCCAATAAGCATGCTTCATATTACAGACAACACCTTCAAAAATTCTTTGCTGTTTGGACTGTTGATGAAGTTCATATTTTTTGAACATGTTTTATTTTTTTTACAGTAAATACACTTCATATGTAGTCATGCACATCTTCAAATTTCTTTTGCAGCTGTTGGTTTATGTGACCCTCTATTTGATGTATATGTGTAACCTTGGGGGTGTGAATACACTGTACTAGTAGATACACATACCTGCCTTCAGAGTACTCAAGGGCATTTTTACCCCCTCAAACCTTTATGCAGTTTGGACTGTTATTGAAGTTATCTCTGTCTCAATTAAGTAAAACCTTGCCAAAAGTGCAGATGGCATGTACAATGTTGTAATTTACATGGTATTGCCTCAAAAGCATTTGTGATATTCTAGCTTTATTTTTCACTTACAAATATTCAAGCAATATTCAGAATCCTGTTTGTGTAACATGATATAGTGTAGTTTATTGCCAGTGTGAAAACTTGATGGCAAATTATTTGCATAGATCTGCTTGACACAGTGTAGCTCTGCAATTGTTCAAACTAGCTGGTACATGCCTTTGCCTTTTACATGAGCTGCACCAGACGAATATATACACGGTGTATATATATATATATATATATATATATATATTTTTTTTTTTTTTTTTTTTTTTTTATGTTCACTGTACATCACTGTCGTAGTCGAGACAGACTGTTCCTACTCGCATTCCTACTCACAAGATCGCCGACAGTTGTACCTTAATTGCATAAGGGTCTTACATGTGACTTAGCTGGAGACTGAGACCAAGGCCACCACCAAAAAATTAATCAACAAAAATAAATGAATGAATAAATACATAGATGAGTAAATCAATTAATGAATAAAATAGTATAAACCACATTTGACTATGCTGCTAAAGAGTAAGAAAAACTGCTTATACAGCTCTTACTTTTGGTAACATACTATACATATTTTTGTTATGTGTACTGGTATGATACATTGCCATGAAGATTGATGGATACCTTGAAACTTTACTACAATGTAGTTCTTTCAACACCTACATGTAATAAATATATGGATACACGTGTATGTATATACATTTATAAAGGAAAACAACTCGTCGATTGTGCTCCTTTCTCTGTTATTAATAATAATAATGAAAAAGAATGTACTGGTATTTTACTAAATAATGATAAAGGTATGTGTAATGATGTATCAAAGGTTCTTTGCCTAGTTTCATATGTAGGCCTACTAATGTAGTGAGAATAGATACAATGGCCTCCCATAGTACCAGTCCTTGGGATCAGCAGTTTTCTTTTGCTACGTCAAAATGTTGTTTTCACCGAGAAAAAACAAACAAAACAAAAAACAATAACAGAGTGGATAATGTAAGCGGAATTTCGATATACGGGTAATGTAACTGTGTTCACGGAAGTGAACGGTATAACTAGTAGTTATAGTATACTGGTAATTGAGTGTATGCCTAGGATGCTTTGAATTGAGAGAGGGTGGACTGAATGATTGGTGGCATTATTTTCAGTGGGAATTCAATTGGATTTTCACCGTGGAGAAAGAAACTGAGAATCAGACAGCACTTCCAGTCGAAGAAATCATCAGGATTGACAAAAACAAACCAAATAAACATACAATGTATTATGAATTACAAGATCAAGGGAAGACAAACAATCGAAGAAAGAGAGAGAGAGAGAAAGAGAGAGAGAGAGGCCAAGAAAGAGGCAGTAGGCTACTTGTACATAATGCCCAACCACAGACACAAGTACAGTATATCACAGCTAGTAGACGCTTATAACTGACCATGTCAGTTACGCTGGGGTCGCTCATAACACACAAACAAGGGCATCCAGAAAACGTCAATTTCTATATGTGGGACAGTACGATATTTTCGCGATTTCGTGCAGAGTAAAGGCATGATATCCCGATATCCCTATGATTTCAGCTGGCTGTTGACCCATCTAATCATCACGCACGTCACACCTTGTAGGTATCATCTTACATAATCTTCCGTTTACATGTTACTATATACGTTCGTTGGTGCCCTACGATGAAAAAGAAGACTTGTGGGAGAATTTTAGACGAGTACGAGAACCCATAATTTCCGGTGCCGTACATCGGTAATGAATACAATGTAATTGCCATGCTCGAAGTTGATGGTCTTTCATGTCGTTCGTGGAAAATTTGAACAGTATTGCATTCAGGTTCTAACCGTAACCTGTCAAATCAAAAAAAAAAAAAAAAAAATCATGTGAAAACGTAATTCACTGATCATCTTCTGCGGGGTCAACTCGTGGTCACGCGTGCGAGAACTTGGATATTCTAGACGGGGTTTTCGGCTTGCCAACTGACTGGCAATGCGCAAATAACAACCCTTGTACGCACATATTGTCGGGAATCGTCTCATTTCATAATTATGCCGACCGAGGGGAATGGCGCATGGACTCGCACGCGGTACACGCCTGATAACACACACGTACTGTACATGTACCATGTAAGCACTGCGCGGGAACCAGGGAGGTTGGGATGGGATCATGCGGGAACCAAGCACTGGCGGCACGGGGCCGTGCGAAATCGCACCCCAAAGCCGCACGGGTCCGTGCGGCAGAGCTGCACGGGTCCGTGCGCCACACTCGCACGGGCCCGTGCGAGGGAGTATGGATCCGCACGCGGGCGTACAGATTCGCACGCAGGCGTGCGGATCTGCACGGGGGCGTGCAGATCCGCACGGAGGTGCACGACTACGCACGGGCGCGTACAGGGGCGCACGGAGCCATACGCTCCCGTGCGAGATCGCACGAACCTGCACGCAGCCGCACGAAGCAGCCCCGTGCGCACTGCGTGCGGGAGTAACATAACATAATGGTCTGACTGTAACTAACATCCATTTGACTATTATTAATGCTATGCCTTTACAATTAAGATTTTTATGTGATAATCCGCTGTGGTATGAAGCAAGCACCAAATGCACATTCGGGAAACCTTTTTTCTTTGAAAATCTTTGTTGCAACTGAGTTGCTATTGTGTTGTAATTGTTATTGTTTCTAACTGTTTCTGTTATGTGTGAGCTTTACTTATTAATTATATTATCTGCCATCACTCCACAATGGAATATGATGTTGAAGGAGTGATGTATCTTTTGTTACTCAGTCATTTCTGGATAGGAAAAATAAGGTGCCTGAATACACTTTTCATAATATCTCATGTTTTCACTAATGATAATGTTGATGAATTGTTGATAAATGATAAGAACATATTACATTTTTATCATACATCGCATATTTCAAAAGAAACACAGTTAAGAACATACCTTCAGATTTATTTACATGTTCTTTCTCTTCCTACTTTTCTTCATGTATACCTTAATTCACCACATATTTTTCTTTCTCTGAACAGTAAAGTGTGAAATATTTTTTTGCGTGTGAAAATTTTTGCCACATACATTTGATTGATATATAAAAAAAAGAAGAAGAGAAGAATGTAAAGAAAATTCTACAAAAACTTGTTCTTTAGCCAGGGCAGGGAATTATCTATCTTGCGTACAGTTGTACATGTTTTGAAGAGGAAGAGTGCGTTGCCATGTGTTGTAATTATTTGAAAGCATATGGTTGCGTTACTCATAAACTGTTTTAATGTCGGTGGGAAAAGTTATGTTTCACGTAATCTGAAATATGTGTATTGCTGGATCATTTAAAAAGATGCATTTAACACTGCTTTCAAGGGAGAACTAGTATGATTGAATATATGATATAATCAGAAATGAATGGAAGTAGTGAAAAACCAAAGCTGGATTATACAATATTGCTGCATTCTCAGAAGTAAATCATTCATATTATAATTATGGTGTGATTGCACACTTCATTTTTAACCAAAACGTAACTTAACTTTATTGTTAGTTCTTTACAGTATTAAAGTCTTTATTGTTTTATTGTGATTTAAAGTTACCACAGTGATGATATGTGTGAATTGTGATTCACAGTATCCATGAATTATTACATAATTCATTACAATATTTCATGGATTGTATCAAGCACAATCAAATTTCTGACACTTGTTGATTTGTAATGCTTCTTGTTGCAGCTGTTGATTGACATTGATGGTGATGACCAGAAAATTAATGTTTCAGCCTCTTATAATGCCCAGCTTTATAAAATTGCTTAATTGTGGCTGTCATATTGGTCTTAAGTCTTGATTATAAGGGCTTTGTAAGTTGCTGTTCAGATACTCTATCACTCATTAGGACCTTTCTTTTCATAAGTTTGATTGTTGCTTTCCTTGATCTTGAGTTCATGATTACCATCTACATTTAGGAAGATCATCACCAAAATAAGTGCTTCCATTTTCATGTGTTGGAAGTGAAACTCTTGACTGCTATGCCTAGCAATTCATCGCACGAGTGGAAAGCCATGAGTTTCATAAATTTGATGCTTTAATTATTCATTTTTTCTTTCAATTGACTTTCTCAGTATGAAGCATAATGGGTTTTGTATCAAATTAACACCTGAGTATTAAAGATAAACAGAAAAAGCAGACAAACATAAAAACAGGTGAATCGAGATGGCTAGAATGGTGAGAAACATCATGACTTAAATCTAGTACATTTACAGTGACAGAATCCTTTTGTTTATTTAAGGAAAAAGAATCTAACTTTCAACTCGTGTGTCTAGGGACACTCCTGCAGGGGCGGATCCAGGAATTCTGTAAAGGGGGGGGGGGAGGGGGCGTGACTTATATTTCTGGTGCCCCTTCCGGGTTTCATTTCATTGTTTTTCTTTTTATTTCTTTTGTTTTTTACGAGAAATAAAGGGGGGGGGGCATGCGTCGGTTGCGCCCCCCTCTGGATCCGCCACTGCTCCTGTACGAGGCACATTGTGTTTTGAGTATTTTCTTTGAAAACAGCACTTAATGGAATAAGACATTTTATATGTTCTGTGAACCTCAGAGGTTGTTATCATGTTTTACCCATGGGTACAGATTACTGTGAAATGCAATGATATACATCTATACATGATTTGAAATGATGTAAGATTTCAATAAAATATTGAAATTGATAACTAGTGGGTGTATGACTTATGTATTGATGCTGCATATCAAGTCTTGCTAGAGTTGTAATGGAAATTCTTTAAATTGCTTACATGTGTGTAGTAAAAAGATGTAGGGTCTTAATACATGTACCGGGAACTATGAAAAGACGGAAAACAAGTCGCAACAACTGTGATGCATTGTTGCGACCAGTCTAAAACAAGTACTATTATATTGCCGCAGTTACCTGTTAATAAATAATCAACTTAATAGAGTATAAAGGGCAGTACCTACGAGCAGAGCAAAATGTACCCCACTACAAAAAAAGACAGATAAAAGAAAAGAAAAGAAAAAAATCACAAAAATGGACAAACAAAACAAAACTAAATCCACGAGTTTCGGCGCTCTCGGGACCAAACCACACTCGGTGTGTGTGTGTGTGTGTGTGTGTGTGTGTGTGTGTGTGTGTGTGTGTGTGTGTGTGTGTGTGTGTGTGTGTGTGTGTGTGTGTGTGTGTGTGTAGAGTTCTGTGGACCAAACACTGGACCTTCCGTGTAGCGCCCCCTCTCACCCCCAAACGACGCAGGTCCGATACTAGCGAGCCCTGTCGTGCCTGTGGCGGCGCCACCGATCTCATGAGTGTAGGTACATGTGGTATCGTATAGAAAACAAAATCCTACATGCACCACTGAGAGGATCTAATTGAAATTATGGATTCTGATTACGTAGGAATAGCACAACAATGTATTTTGCCAGCGATGAATCCATAATTGTCACCTGTGGCTCGAAACTGCATGATATTCTCGTTTTAGATAGCTCCATTGCCGCACATCTTCCCGGCACATCTGAAAAGGAATGAAAAAAATCTTCCTTTTTTTTTAAACACAGTCATTGTACCGCGTTAGATGCGATTCAAGTACTACATGGTCTATGGGACTGATATACAAAGCACCAGTACACTACCGATGAAAGACATTGATCAATAGCATGTTATAGTACACTATCACGGCCGGCGCCACGTTTTCAAAAGACAGAGTGTGTGTGTCGGGGAGGGGGGGGGGGGGGGGGGGGGGGGGGTGGGGGGCGTTTTATATTTCTGGTGCCACTTCCGGCTTTCATCGGCTGACAAGCCCCACCCCCCCCCCCCCCCCCCCCCCCCAAAAAAAAAAAAAAAAAAAGAAGAAGAAGAAAGAGAGAGAGAGAAAAGGCCTTCAGCGCAACTATCTGAATCCACTTCCGCCACGATATAGCAATTTTCTCTATCACCATTTTGTTTTCAATATCGTCAGCATCATCGAATAATGATGATGATAATGATAATAATGATAATAGCAATAATTATAATACAGAGTAGTACTAGTAGTCATAATGATAATGATGATAATAATAGTAATAGTAATAATAATGATAGGCCATAATGATGATGACAATGACGATGATGATGATGATAATAATAATAATAATAATAATAATAATAATGATAATAATGATAATGATAATAATAATAATATATGACTTATATTGCGCCAAATCCACTCTGTAGAGTGCTCAAGGCGCATACTACCCCGGCCGGTCACTGGATAGGCCTACATTATTTCCAACAGTGCTCACTCTCCACTCCCTGGGGAACATTCCAGCCAGTCGCCATCTTACAGGCGCGCACAGTGGAATTTCATAGGCGTGAAAAAATATATGTATCAAGGGTCGTTGCCTTCAATTATGTATAACGATATGATCTAAGGTCAGTGCTTTCATGGCCTTTGGCTGATTCTAACTCGGGAGAGAATCGAACCTATGATCTGCAGCCGAGCTCGTGTTTTGGCTCGGCTGCAGTTCGCTCTGTTTTTATCATTGTCTACGCTCAATTTACTTGCAATTTCTCCAGTGATATTTGGGGCATTGACAGACGCTAGTATACACTATGTTCACTTAAGTTAAGTTCATTTCAAGGTTACAATCTTTTTTTCTCCACCTCCAACATAAACAATAGCACATAATTATTTACACAACATACGCATAATACACACGTAACTTCGTTCTTATGTGTAACCTCTCTCTCTCCCTCCCCCCTCCCCCCTCCCTCTCTCTCTCTCTCTCCCTTCCTTACGTTCGACACCTGGTATTGGGCAGTCAAATAAGCAAACATCAATATCTCGCTTTAGTAGGCCTACTTGGTTTAGTCGGTCATACAGAGGCCAGTGACAGATTAAGAGTTACCTTCATTTGTTTTCAGTTTATGTAAATAACAAAGACCCTTATCTAAATGACTATACAGTATATTTTTATGACGAAATACTCATGATTTTATTGAGGGCTGGCGAAGAACCATATTTTCCTTTCTCTTTCAAATTTATTGAGCTCAATCCATTGCAAACTATAGCGAAATAAACCTTGATAATACAATACATGTGTTTGCATGAAATCTTGCCCACTACACGTTTTAATCCAGTGATGGGGTTAAGTTTGTCTATTTTCTTTGTTTGTCTGTCTGTATGCGTTTTGTTTTCTGTTCTTCTCTAAGTATTACTGTGTGCTATTGTCGTTACCATGCATGACATTGCGCATGGTGTATTACTAGTATGCTTTATACCATTTGGCGCATTACACGCCAATCATGGTATAGAATAAACTATTCATATAACCAAGCAGTTTTGACAGAGCCTTAAAAAGAAACAAATTCGGTTTCAATTTACCACTATAATGTTCTAATATGTCTGTAATTCACGGTCACTAAAATATGTTTCTAATGAGAGAACACAAAGAGAAATGTTAATGCTGTTTGAGATACAGGTTGGAAAATATGACACAAACAAACAAACAAACAAACAAACAGATCAACAAAACACAAAGAAAAAACACAAACACAATCAGACAGTGAAAGCGAAACGCACAAAGACGTCACAGAACGACTTCTAAAGGATTAGCAACAGGGAACACCTTTACTGCCAAAAACACCACCACTAACAACACAACAAAATGACTAATTCAAGCATTCTTCGCAGCGCACGCAACACGGAAACATACATAAAAGAAAGGAATTAATGAATACATTCAATACAATTTAATTCAGTTTATTTTTTTCTTTTCTTTCCGGGAACATGAAATAAGAGTTAAAGAATGGTCTTGGGTGAATACAGTTGGTCAACTGTAAGATGAAAATGAGTAGTAAATATTTAGTGAACATGGTGAAAAGGAGGTACACAGAGTTTCAAACCAAACTTATTTCATTAGCAATGTTCTGAAAAACAAAAACGAAGGGTCCATTATAAGAGCAGTATTTTTATACTTCAGACAAATCAAACAATCGATGCAAAAAACTTGGACTTTTCGCTTTTCAATATCTAGCGACAAATCGTACTGCGTCATCTTTGCTGTGCATGCCTTTAAAGAATAGCCTGCGTTTGGTCTCCTCTATTCTCTTTATTTTAATACGTTGTTTTGTTTTATTTTGCTTTGTTTTGCTCAGTGTGATTCAATCACATCTTTTGGCATTACTCTAGGCACGTCAGTTAGGTGGGTTCATGTTTGTCGATGTTATCATATCCGGCCCGATAAGTAATCATATCAGAAAATTACGGAATGTAATTTATTAACCCAGCATGAGATAAGGTTAACAGTATGAGTGCACTATATCATTGCTTATCAGATATGATATTTCCCCATAAAAATCCATTGTTTTGTTACACATGTATCCAAGATAAGCTTAAATGATAAAACCTTCGAATATTTTACTCTCTAAAAAAATCGAGTGAAAATGTTTACTCTTAAAAGAGTGAATACAAAAAAGAGTAAATTTAGAGTGAAATTGGAGTAAATTATGAGTGAAAATGTTCATTTTCACTAATTTTGGAGTGACCTCAGGGATCACTGGAAGATTTAGGAGTGATCCCTGAGGTCACTCTAAAACGAGTGAAAATGAACATTTTCATTCAAAATTCACTCCAATTTCACTTTAATTTATCTCTTTTTTGTATTCACTCCTTCAAGAGTGAATATTTTCACTCGATTTTTTTAGAGACTATTTCTGAATAAACATTGAAAAATTCAGTGCTCGGTGTGAGTATGAAATGTTAAATTCTTACGCGCTTTGATGCACTGCGCATCGAATCGAAAATGACATAATAATCATATTATAGCCTCCTCCATGAAACATACATACACCGACTCCTCTCTTGCTTTCTATTAGTATCATGTTATGTTATATCATATAGTATTATAGTATGTTATATTATATAACATTATATCATATCATAGTTATAATGTCATATCATATCATTTTATATTTTTATTATACTACATTATATTGTATATACACTCAACAAAAACCACATAAAAGATAATTTAATTGGCTATCAACCTGGTATATAGGTCATTTAAAGGGAAACTTGACGCATGAGTGAACACATGCGATTTTCTCTTCCAAGGCACAAAAGTAAAAATTGCAAGAACGGACAAGTTCTCATTCATCTGTTCATGCGAATGTGCTCTTTCATACAACAACAAGAACAAAAGACAAACTTAACACAATAAGAAACAAAAATCAAATGGCGAAATTCACCCACTAGATCTCTACAATGTTTTGTAGCCCCCAAAGATGAAGAAAGGCAAAAAAAATAATAATAATAATAACGGAGAAAATTAAGAATCTTCTGTCAAATCCAAATTCAAATGACAGCAGAGACATTAGAGAAGAGGCAATATTAACAAAAATGGTAGAAATTTGAATTTTTTTTCAAATTAAGAAAATTTAACATGATATTTGGTTGTTGCATTTGTCTCATGAGTTCTAAAATTTCCAAATTAAAAGAATGATTGATACAGAAATTCTTCCCATTTTATCACCTTTGCAGCTAACTCCCTATGTCATTTGAATTTGAAGTGACAAAAAAACGTTTATTTTCACCCCTTTGTATCCCACTTTGTTTTTTGTTTGAGGATATAAAGAGATACAAGGGAAATAATTTTTTTTTTTACTATTCATTCATGTCTCTCAGTGTGCTAAACTGATCTTTGGTTATGAATGCTATCGTGAAGGGCATTTGCAAATAAGGGACAAATGTCAATTTCTACAATTTTTGCTTTTGTGCCTTGGAAGACAAAAACGAATGTGTTTACTCATTTGTAAAATTTCCGTTTGTTCTAACCTACTGGGTTGATGGCCAATTAAATAACCTTTAATATGGTATATGACACAAAGATTTTTACCAAAATCTTCTATGAGAAATATGTAATGGAAAAAGTGTTTACTTTTTTTTTTTGGTGAGTGTATATCCTTATCTGGCTATCTATCCATCTATCCATACATATACATTCTGCTTGCATACTTACACACATGCGCACGCACACACACAAACATCCCACTCAATGATTTACATCAACACGCTTGCTAGGTATAACACTGACCTTCCTCAAGGACAATACAAGCCCCTTTTCCCTCACACAACCTGATCCGCCTCCGGTGTAAAATAGACATCTTTGATGAGAACGAAGATTGAGACGACCGAGGCATGTTCTTGCTATTTTTACTCTATCTCTGGCAGGTGCTAGAGATTCACTGAGTATACACAGTTCTCTATTGTAAAACTCTGTTTTCTCAGTTATGTGTATTGAAACGAGCTCGGGCGACCATTTACTTTGCATTTTGCTCAATAGCAACAATAATGAAACGGAAGAAGAGTCAATAACGAATAGTGGGTTCACCTTGATATGTGAAAATTGTAATTGTATTCTTTTCTGTTTTGGCCGGTCTTAACACTTTCCTAACAACAAGAAACTATATATTTGAGGAATGCAATACTAAGTAAGTCGAAATATTACTACGCATACTGACGGAAAGTTTCCTGCATAACCTTTTTAACGACCGCAGGCATGGAGTTTTGCAATGAACGTGTGTCTGGTTGGAGAATAGGATCAAGATTTTCCAAAGAACTTCTAAGTCAGGAGCATCCCCTCTGAATTAACAGACAACGCTTTGAACAAAATTTCTTCACGACTAAAATCACCGTTTACTGTATGATGACGTTCACACCGACGCTTTCCAAATAAATGTTTTATAATAGGCCTTATAAATACAGACAGTCATAAGATAATTTGTTTGTATAGCTTTCTGTACAAGGAATTCCGGGATCTGTGCATAAATATGGCAGATGGAATCTAGAATTATAACGAAAGCAAAGAAAGTTAATCAATAAGGTCCGGTTCTATAATTTCCTTAATTTAGACGTCTTCAAAATTAACGTAGACATGCGGAAGGGAAATTAAAGTTCAATGTAATGTCTGACAACAATTGAAGCACGATCGATATTTGTGCATTTTTACACCACTCGTTGTGTCGATCAAAATTTCGAGTAGATGACTTCCTTTTGACACCATGTTTAATTTCTTTGCAAACAAGGGCTATAGCTTTTGACAAGTGACAGAAACTGCTGACAGTTCTTTTATATAGTAAATCATCTTCTTCACAAATTTTCAGTTACAGCCATTTATCATTTGATCAGACACTGGTGTCTAAAATAGATATACCTTTCTCAGTGCCCCAATATTACCAGTGGAGTGGGCCATTTTCCTAACAAAACTGTACATCTTGTTATCACTATTTCTGTTTGCACTGGCCTGGAGAACCTGAACTTTGAACGGTGTACTTCTAATTCTACCTATTGACAGACACGCCCCTAAAACGCTTGATGAGTTCGGCGTGGTGTGTAATGTCGATGGTTTGATGACACCATAAACCTTCGATCGTTTGCCACGACAGGCCTTTTTCACTAATCAAGCCATAAAACATGGACTTTGCACAACTCTTTAAACAACAAGAACAAAGTCGTCTCAGGAAACCAATCGAGTATGAACTGTCATTATTTTGGAGATTACTGTCTTATGCAGTGGTCAGGTCACACAATGATAATGGTTGTTGCTGACGCAGTTGTAACTGATCAATAGATGAGCAATAAGACATTTGCATCAGCTAGATAGCTCATCTCTCGATATGGTTGTTTGTGTTATTTTGACAATTTACGTTTTTATAATTTTTCCATTTGCGTGGATCATGACTGTTGACCCCAATTCACACCGATCTTTGCTTATCCCACTTTAAGGCTTAGGTCAATTCTCATGGATATAATTTGATATGTTCTTGTATAAATACACTTACCGCTCTGGCCAACGAAAAGACCTTCAATAAAATGCACATTGCTGAAGAGAAAGAAGCGTAGAAGTCAGGGAATCTGGGCACCCCGTGCACCTATCCTAATCATCTTCGTTAATATCTTTAACCATTGATTTCATCAACCATTACCGCTCGCGTTGCCAATACCAAAAGTACCATCATTCTACCAATGTTCTCATCCTCATCAGCATCCTCTTTCTCCTACTCCTACTCCTCGTCATCATCATCATCTTAATAATCGTCATAGTTTCTTCAACAATTTCTTAAGTCGATTCATAGTGACATTCATCAATCGCTTTATTCTTCGACAACACTATTAGGTGTATTGTTTCATCCGTTCAGTCCTTTTTCATTTTCATTTTCATTTCCAAACAATGTACATGAATATCACAAGCGTTAGATTTTTTTTTTGTAATTACCATATCAAACACCATTTTTTATCAACATAGTCCCCAATTACCATTATCATCAAAATCATCATCACCACCAACATATTTCTCATCAACATTCTCCTTCAATTTATTCGCCCTGTCATCACTATCTTGTTGTAATTTGTATATTTTCTGTTAATAGCTGTTCACCTATTTTTCAAGTCGATTATAACAGTGACATTCATCCGTGTCTGTTTATTCTTGTTTGCCATCACCATGATCTACTGTTTATGTTTCCTGTAATTAGGATTTGCCACACAGTTTTTATCAACAGAATCCTCACTCCCTATCATCATCATTAAAAAAAAAAATCAATCGAAATCATCATCATCACCAGCTTCTTCACTTCCGTCGTCATGAAAATTTGTGACATTCTTCCACATGACTTCAGGAAGTCCTCCCCTAGTCTCGCCTTTCATTCATGTTGACTTCCGGCTGCTGTATTCTAATCCTTCAAGTATTTACTGAAAGCTTATGGGATTTATTCATTCATCTTTTTCAAAGCTTGCTTGGTTGTATGTACATATATCCACCATCATAACCAACCCTCGATCCACGCATTTCCTATTCCTTTTCTCTTCTTCCTCTTCCTCTTTCTCAGTTTTCTTTTTTCAGCTACCTGTCTGTCTCTCTCTAATATGGCGATCATTTACATCATTTCAACAAACGATAACAGAATGCGTGCCATATTCGACATGAATAACAATTTTATTTACATACATATAATACATTTCGAAGATATGACCACGGCCAGCCATTAACAGCCATGCAGTCTATCTCGGCATTTCATATGCTTCATACTTGAACAAAGCACATTGGCTGGAACAGCTGCGCAGAGAAATCATTGATGATACTTGGTCCATTCAAAAGAGTGGGATCAGGAACCCCAACTGGGGAACGCATATGTATCGATATAAATTGCACTATCTGCTTCAAAGTGCTGAAAAAAGAACAATTAAGAAATTGTGATACCTATTCAAGGCTATTCATATGCGGTGATCAAAGAATATCTAGTCCTGAACCGCCATGACCTCAGTTTCGTCTTCAGTCTCTGGAAGTTTTGTCAAATAGATAAAGAATCAGCTTTTAAATTTGGTTCTTCTACGAAGTCTTAATGTTATCAGTAGGAAACATAGTAAATTGCTTCTTTTTGCCCCAGGGAAAATATCAATCAACTGGAAGTTGAGAGTTTCTCGTTTTAAACTGGTGACACCAACAGCAGTTATTCAGTCCCAGGGGAGGGGGCAGTCTGAATGCAATGACCATCTGATGTTGTACGCATATTCAGACATGTTTCTTCTTTTCAAGAAGACATTGGAGCTAAAACCTTACGTTGTATAAACTATTGTCATGATTGTATGCGACGATTAATCTAAATCGTATTCCTTAATGGGCAATTTCCCAGACAGAACAGATGATATGCCACCTTCATTTTACTCAATAACATTATTTACATGTGTTAACTATACGCTCCTTTGGCATGCAGGGGATATTTCAATAAATGAGATTTATATCATCACATTCGAAGGGAAAAATGTGACAATGAAATGAATGGCGTAAGGTTTCAAATTTGGCCCCGCCCCAATGCGAAATGTCATTAGTTGATAACGATTTAACATGAACGTTACATAAACGCCCCATTGTCACTTCTAATGATAGGGAAAAAAACATTACTGAGCTACTTTCATACGGTTAGTTTGAGAGTAACAAACGCCTTTAACATATTTGCTAGTGAAACAAAATAGAGGAAGAAAGAAATGAGAAAATACAATACATATTGTGCTTATTGTTATCTGGTGTAAATGACAGTATTTACAACGAAAATGTATTTACACACGAATATACCAGTGTATACTGCACTGGAGTATTCGAAAAACCACCAGAAACAGTAGTACCAAAGATCAGCACTGGAAATTGCACAGTCGCTGAGAAAAGGCATCTCGCAACATAAGTGCTGGAAATTTAAGTATTTAAGCAGAAAAGCTGTGTCAACGATGGGGGCTTTTGAAACTTATTTTGCAGAAGACCTAAATAATTCAAACTTTAGGACTGAGTATATGAAATTGCAGCTTCGCAAAACTACCCGAACTTGATAACACCCCCTTGGCATCAGACTATTTCCCTATTCGCACACAGGCGAGTTTGCCCCGTGATGGAATTAAGCATGTGATGGTCCCACAGTGTAAACTACAATGAGAAACACATTGTAAAATCTCTTCACACTGTTATCTTCGAGTATTTTAACAGTGTGAACACATCGTTAATCATCAATTTACAATGTGCAACAAAACATTATTATGTGAACACTAAGTGAAAAACCATCCCTACTGGAAAGAACACATTGCCCCACAGTGTGTTTACAGTGTGTTCACATAGGCGACTATGTGAAAACGCTCGAATTTAACAGTGTGAAGTTGATCTTACACTGTGGTGTGTTCACATAGTAATGTTCTGTTTCACACTGTGTTCACAATGTGTTTCACATTGAGTTTCACACTGTGGGACACTGTATTCTCTCCAGCAGGGGTAACAGAGTGTGAAATCTTTTTTTTCACACTGTTGAGTTCGAGCGTTTTCACATAGCCGACTATGTGAACACATTGTGAACAACACTGTGGGACACTGTACTCTTTCAAGCAGGGGCAGTACATTGTTAAACGGGCAGTGTATAATACATGATTCTTAAAGTTGTTGTAGTACTTCTCTTATTAACAGGACGAACCTTTATAAAATCTATGTCAATGTGTAACGTCTAAGCAGCGAGTTTGAGTATACATTATATCAAACAACGGCCACTATTCTTTTTTTTTGATAGTAGATCGCTTGAGATTTAACAAGTATTGCTGAACTAAACTGAATTGTATCAAAGTTACCGGTTAGTACTAGTAGACATTTTGATACGATGTAGGATACAGAGAGAAGATATATCTTCTCTTTCTTTTTCTCTCTCCCGAAAAAAAAAAATGGATTTATTGAATTGTTGCCAAAAATGATATCAAGTTGATATTTTGGCCTTTCGTTTGAGCCAACCGTTGCTCCTGCTTATCTTGAAAAACAAATTATTCTCGTGACAATAGTGACCTTTGCCCCCCTAGTGCTCTAGATGCCACGGCACTTTACAGCAATGACAGTTTGCGCCACAATGACAAATCATCATCACTAATTCTTATCTTCGTTTGTGACAGATAAAGACATCGACAGATAAGGTATTTAACGACTTATAGGGAGAAAGACTGACAGGGAAGCAAAAGGTAATCATGGAAAAGACGTGAATCTGTCTTCTTATTGCCAACTATTGTATGAGTCAAATCAGTATGGTAATGCATGGGCACAAACTTGCTATCTGTGGTTGTCTTATAATTACAATCACTCGGCACGTATTATGATTAAGTAAAGATGTGTGAGCTAATGAGCTCAGTGTCAACTATATCTGAACAATTTACGAACACACCATTGTTATCTGTAGAACAGGTGTATACGTCTTAATCACGTTGATAATTCGATAATATATCACTCATGAGGTTATTGTGGAGCTTTTTTTTAGATCTTTTATTTTGTTACAATATAAATTGTGGCTGTGCATTTTGAACACATCATGTTGAGCTTAAGCTCAATATGGTAAAATATTCTAGCATTGTTATTGAACGATCGTCGATGAAAGGGTTGTTTTTTAGTTAGACAACTAATCAAACTGAAATATATAGGCCCTGATGACCCATAGATATTTGTTGGAAGCTCGGCCAAAATACATGTCTCTCATGACTTTCAGCCTGGTACAGTGTGAGAGAGAAAAGAAGAAGAAGAACAACAACAACAGCCAATAAACGAAATAAAAAAAAACAAAAGCAAAAAAAAAACAAACAACAAAAACCATTAACGAAAACACCACAAAAATAAATACTTCACCATATTCGGGCCTCGTCAACGGCTTGTCAACTTCACACCTGCGCAATAACACGCGAAGCATTAAGTAATTGGAGGGAACATATGATTTCGTGTGAATGAAAAATATGACCCATATTGATAACATCATTTTCTCGCTGATACAAGACTGTCGATCAAACAGGAGAGTGAATTCATCAATTAAGTCCAGATTTTTGAAGAAGAAGTGGAAAAAATAGAATCTTTGTAACCATTTATGTATATATAATGATGCATACACCTATATTGCATTGATAGGCAATCTTTGATCTGGCCTTGTAACCCTTATATACTTCTCTTTCTTCTAATGACGACTTGAACTGACGACTTCACTGTGCTCATCACTTGGTCAGTTTTCCGGACGGCTGTAAAGTGGTCATTTTAATTTATTTACTGCCAGACGTCAGATTAGACATTTGGGTTGCATTGTAATGCACATTTTACAAACGTATAACTGTATTATTGTGCATTGTATGATAAACAGACCGACGAACACAAATCTTGGTCAATAGATTTACGACGCCATGCCGTTCCACTTACGAAAGCGTGGCCAAAATGCCTCAAATGTATCGTGCATGGTGTGATAAACGGCAAAATCATGGCAAAAACGACATCACGCATGCCGACAACTTTCGACGGCCGTTCTCATCGAACCACATGTGTGTTTCCTAACATGCTTCCTCCCTGTACACCTGCAAGCTGCAGCTTATCAATTAGCCGGGCTAAAGGTGTCTTTGAGTTATTGGTGGACAGGCGTGGTTGAACAGCTGAAGGCACGAGCATCGCTGTGGGGATGAATGATAATAGCTGAAGCTTTCTGATCTTTCCCGTTCTTCTTCTCCCCAACCAGCAGGCCTCATCACGCCACATGCTATTTCGTCAGCCAACTGCTGATTGGATTTCGCCAACTTTCACTGTCCGCCCCTCCTCCTGAGCATCATCGAGGTTCATACAGTCAGTGGATGTACTTTCGTACAAACTTGTCATCCCCGGACTAGCTATATCTCATGAGCGATGCGCACGATGTTTTCACGCTTTACCCTTTTTCGACACGCGCTAAATGTCCGACCTCTCAAAGTCACCTTCTTTCATTCGCCACATTTCATAAATTTGCAGGATTTCTTATTTTCTTTTTGTTAGTAGTAGTTGGTCATAGAGTCACACATGGCATCATAGCATGCATGACATGCAACAGAGTGTGATGATGCAACAGCTGCATAACAGAATGAATGATATCTCGTAACTCGTTCGTGATTTTCTCTTATCCTATCATTGTGCATGGGACAATGCTGAAGGTGATGAGATCGTCTCTTAAGTTGATCACAAAATAAAATAAAGGAAGCAAGCAACACGAGGTGCAAATTTATAACGGCGTGTTTATCTCCTCATTTGGAGTGTAGACGCCGTTCGTATAGGCGTGTATAACGCCTTCGTCGTCGGTGATTTCGTACTTTTTGCCATTCATCGTCGGTACGCTGCCGTTCGAGTGCGGTTTTCCGTTCACCTCTTCTCGGTCCAGTTCATCTTGCTTCTCCAGGTCCTTCTTGGACAGCTTGGCCACGATACCCGCGCCGAAAGAGTCGCCCTCAACATTCACCATGGTTCGGAAACGGTCCCTATAGAATTTCAGATAGAAATACAGAAAAATCCAAATCAAACTCAACGTTTGATTTCAATTCACTCTGAGACATCAACTACTGCAAATGAGTGTCCCGTTTATCGATGAGAATACTACAAAAGTTCGTGTCGTCACTGCAGGACAACTATGTAAAAAAAAAAATCAAGAAAACAACTATTCATTTTTTAATGAAAAGTACACATTCCCTCCACTTTTTCCTGACATTGTGTTAAGCAGTTAAGGGTAACATCATTCTCATTTCTTTAAGAGGCAAGCCAAGTGCTCTTTTCTTATAGTAGAAAAATTGAATATCTCTTTATATTTCAGTCTGTCAGTTATATCGTTTTCCTGCATTGGAGTAGGTGGAGGTGCCAAAACATAAAAAAAAAACCTCATAACTTTTTAACGGATTATCCGATTTTCCTCAAACTTGTCTGATGACATTGAGTTCTCCTAATATTGCTGCATTCACTCAATTCACATAATCAGGTATATGTTCTTCTAAATAGAATAAAATTGATTTTAGAATATCAATGTCAGTTGAAGAGAATATTGCATAACAGTAAACTAAATGTTTGTTTGTTTGTTTGTTTGTTTGTTTGTTTGTTTGTTTCACTCAAGCTCACTTTCAAGTTGCGTTCTTCAGGTACATCAAAAGATTAAAACCAACGTTACTTAATTGGCAGATAACAATGTACAGAGAAATAAAAGAGGGAAAATAATTACAGAATGAAATCAACGGCGAGAATGAGTGCGACGTCGTCGGTTGGAAGGCCCACTGCGGTAAGGACTATGACGAGGGTGACGAGACCGGCCTGTGGAATGCCCGCAGCGCCAATACTAGCGAAAGTAGCCGTCAAGCTACATCAGAAAGAATAGGAAGACATCGACTCTTTGTAATTACGATAATTTCGGATAACAAGCCCTTATTTCCCATGTTCTTCAACTCCTTTTCACATAAAAAGCGACCACTCTACTTGTTTCTCAGTTATCTACTCGGCTGGGTGGTTTCAATGGATAAGAATCTAATTAAACATGGTGAAACTTTCGTTTCATTATTAGGCAACCTATACTTGGCAAAAGATCAACTATCATTTTTAATGAGGTGTGGCGAACTAGACACTAAATAAACTCACAAAACACACCCCACACACAAGACACACGCACAAGACCATTAGCTACACACAGGAGTGGCGGTAAACACCTTTACAAAAGATACGCCGGGAGAACCGGGGAATATATCAGCAGAGATCGACACAATCCAAATAGAAATTGATCAAGGACGCCAGCATAATCAGATAATGCATCTTAAAAGGGTGACCAATCATGATTATAACAGAACATCAATATGAGTTTGTATGGACATTTTAATGTGAGTATAGCATAATTATGATAAACGAAAAGCATCAATGATTACAAATGCCGTTCAAATGACAGATGGAAGGACAACATACACTGTAAAAACATCGGTGTTAGATTTAACACCACGGGTGTTAAATCTAACACCGATCAAACTTCAATAAAGGACCACACCCACAGGTGTTAAAAATGCACTGTGATGGTGTTGAAAAGTGTTCACCTGACACTTCGTGGTGTTAATTTGACACTGTACCTGGTGTTATTTTGACACTGTACTGGTGTTAATTCACAAATGACACCACATGGTGTTGATTTGATATTTGTTGGTGTTAATATCAATGGTTTAACACCCGTCCAGCTTCAATAAGAGACCACACCAGCTGGTGTTACTTTGGTGTAAATTTATTTTCACATTTTTTCAAAAATCTAGTATTTTAATGTAAAATTCTTGATCGTCTTGTTTAAATTAATAATCAATAAGAAGTGCAGTTACTAAGAAACTCTTCAAAAAACAGTTTAGAATTTGGAAATGACACCCGGAGGTGCTAATTTAACACCACAAATGAGCACCGAAAATTTAACACCAGCTCGGTGTTCACTATTTAACACCGGACTTTTTGCAGTGTAATTACGTTTGCTACATCCACATTTCAAATTCAAGTTTTAACGAAGAACATGATTGCGAGAATTCCGGGAATCCATTGCTTCCTACCTGATCGTTACGATGTCGGCGAAGCTGAGAGGAACGTCGTTGATTTGGGCGATGAAGATGGCCGCCACGGCTTCGTAGAGGGCGGTGCCGTCCATATTGATGGTGGCACCAACGGGTAGGACGAAGCGAACGACACGAGGGTCGACATCTAGTCCTTCCTCCAGACACCGGGTAGTCACGGGGAGAGTGGCGGAACTACGAATGGGAAGTGTTACAATCCGTCAGTATCCATTCTGATCCGATTCAATTGAATGATTCATTTATAGATTCAATCTAATGATTCAATCTAATGATTCAATCAGATTCAATTAGATGATTCAGTTAGATTCAAAGCAATGATTCAATTAGATTCAATCAAATGTTTCAATAAGATTCAAGTTGCTATTCATTTCACTTATATTCCATTTCGAACATTTGAATTCCATTCAGTAACGTAATTCATAGTGATTTGATAGTGATATAATTGATCCTTCATCCCACGCTGTTTGAACAAAGGATTTCGCAAGCAAATAATATCATCAGGACAACGTTCTACATCTTATGGTTGGTAGTAAAAGCTGTTTATGGAATTTGCATGAGTGGGTTCTGTTGATATCATCTTCGGGAACTAAACGAGTCGCATTTGGAGAAGGAACTTGACAGGAATAAGACAAACCACCTTTCTTAACGATGAGATTAACTCTGTTCTCAACGTTTCTCTTAGAAATATGCTGCGTAGTGTTTTTTGCAGCACACTCAGTAAAACTGGTAAAATGGTCAACACACATTTTGTTGCATAAAGCGTAAACTAAAAGCTTTTTGTTCTTTTGACATATAAACACGTTCTCTGATAAGTAAACGTTCAGTATAAATGCACTGATATTGATCGGAACGAAATTGCAAAATACGTATCTTCCCAATTATTTCATGACAAAGACAATTCTGTAATGCTCCTTCCAAGAAGGATACGAATATACGAAATAAGAAAGCGCGCTACAACTAGATACAAATTAACTTAAAAGTAATTAACAATAATTTCGCCTCAAACAAACAGCATCACCATCGAGTGCACAGAGTTTATTGTCCTGGTTACAAACACACAAACTCACAAACAAACACACAAACATGATCGCAGTCAATGTTATCACTACCATTACATGATAAGCCTTTTGCAAAGGCAGCTCGCAATGGGCTCGCTAGCGAGCAGTGAACTAGCACGCACACAGCGATCGGATCGGAGCGAGCTCTCGCAGCTCGCCGGTCGCGCGCTGAGTGTGCTAGTCCATTGATCTCTGCGCGTGTGCTGAAAGTTTAGCGAGGTGCCTTTGCAAAAGGCTACTACATGATCATCTTCACCAGTACCATTAACATCACTGTCACCCCTGCCATCATCAACATTGGAGGCATCATCTTTATCATCGACCTCGTCATCATTGTCATCTTCATATCATCAAAGTCGTCATCATCACCGCTTACCTCGACGAGGTACCCAGAGCAGTGAACAGGGCCTGTGTCACTCCGGCAAGGTACTTGTACGGGTTTCTCCTGACGAACAGCAAATAGAGGAGGGGGAGGATGATGATTCCGTGAATTGCCAGGCCCGAGAGCACGGTGGCCATGTAGAGACCGAGCTGGGCGAAGATCTCCTCCCAGTTCTCAACGCCAACCATACTTCCGGTAATTAGAAAGAGGATACCAATCGGAGCGTACCTGCACAAGCGGGGGAGTAAGAATAATTGGATGGGTAAAACAGACGTCGAACCACGGAACAATCATTTGATATCGATATGCGATTTCGACGAAATGATTTGCTTCACACTAACGATGATTTTCCATATATTAAACATGCGAATTATTATTAGAATACAGACAGATTAACAAACAAAAAAATCAAAAAAAAAACCTGCGCGACAGGAACTAAATAAATAGTGTGAATCCAGTTTCCTACATTTGACTGACTGGAACGTTTTCTATGTTGTCCTGTTGCGAGTTTTAGTATTGGGTAACAGTGAAACGTAGCATTGAGCAAAGATGATTAATCAAGATGATTAAATGTGACATTAAGACAATAGCGGAATAAGATATGCTGGGAATTGATACTAAGCCTATGAGTTCATAGATCAATCAATGACTGTATGGAAAAAGGCAGAATGTTATACTTTACTTTAGTAACTACAATTCAGAGACACATTTCTTAGTGAAAGAGAAAAGATGGAAAACAATAATATGTCAATCTTGACACGAAAATAAGAAAGAGCACTCACCACATGATGATCATGACTAGCTTCATGACAGCCTCGTTGGTCGCAGAGAAGAACTTCAACACAACCTCGCCGTCTTCGCCCATGCGACCGATGACGATGCCGAAAGCAATGGAGAAGACCACCAGTCCAAGGATGTTCATGCTGTAGTCGTAGGTGCCCTCCCACGTGGTCACGACGACGTCCGAAGTGTTTCCACGGTAGAAAACGGCATAGTCGGTGGTCTCCACGATGATCTCGGTCATGGAAGCCGTGACGGCGTTCATCTCAGCAACTATCTCATTCAACTGCAAGAGTGCATCGAACTTGAGCGTGCGAGGCGTGTACAGGAGGGCGGAGAGATCTTGAAGCGCGCTCGTCATACGGTGCAGGAGGGCGATGAGTTGGTTGAGTACATCCAGGGTGTAGACGTCTTCGGAGGTGTCCATCAAGTAGACGAGGTTGGTTGACAGCTGCTGCATGGAGGCAGAGAGGTGGCTGAGCTCAAGACGATCACTGCCTTGCATGTCCTGCATGGTCGCCAGCAGGAGATTGATCAAGTTCACATTCATGACGTGGACGCTTCGCGTCAGCTCGACGTCTTCCGGTTCAAAGCGTGCGATGAGGTCAACCATGGTCACGACCTGTCCGTTGGTTGTATGAAGAAGCCCACTGAACTGCAGAGGATCCACCATGTACACGACGTCATTCATGGACGATATAATCAAGCTCAAGGCTAGAGAAGTTGCGTTCAGGGTGTCCGTGCCGACATTTTGCTGAGATGATATCTCCCGCAAAAGCACACCTTGTGCTTCGCTCGCCGCGCCGAGAACCATACCAGTCATATTACCAAGTTGTTCCATGTTCATCTTGCTGAGTTGTCCAGTCTGCGGTAGTGTGTCCACGAAGTCCGAGAGAGACAGGAGGGCATCGTTGAACCCACTAAGGTCCAGGCTCGGGGAAGCTGCCGACATGTAATCAGAGCTCATCTGCACGTCGCCTATGAAGAAATCCATGTCTTGGACCACCGTATCCGCTGCCAGCGACATCGTCCTGAACTCGCTCGTCTTCTGTCCGATCGCGAGCAAGCTGGTGTTGACGAAGCCGAGGGACTGGCCGACGGTCAGACCGGTCATCATGGTCAGGTTCAGATAGTCCTCCGAGGTCAAAGATGGAGGGGTGACCACCGTCTTGACAGCTGCTGTTTTGTACTGTCGAGTCATAAAACGGGAATGAGGAAAGAGACTGAACAACTTCTACACAGAACACTGCATGGCATGCCTCCACATCACGTCAAAACATCATTTTGAATTCTGTAAAATGAATATTGTAGTAAACAAGGATACTAAAAAATTGAGAACGAGATTGATATGCTCGGAGTTTACAGCGATAATCTTAAATCATCGCTGCGTCTTTGTCTCTTTCCCCCAATGATAATGATTTGAATATCAAAAAAAAAAAAGATATGAAAACTTACAATAATTAGGCTTACTGAAAAAAGAAATGAAGATTTCGAAAAAAAGTATATTTTGCTGAAAGACTGACAATACGAACTAAGACCTCACGTTATCACACAGACACAGACACATGTAACACACACACAAACACACACACACACACTCATTCGCATGTATTATCCAGACGCAATCAAATGTTTCGACTTGCTGTTAGCACCTGATCACATGGGCACAAATTTACACAAGCATAAGTTCACACAATCACCTAACAATAAACAAAGAGAATGGTCAAAGAAAAAAGAACATAATGTCTACAAACTATAGACAAGAAATTGTTCCTTCAAATAGCCTTCAGATGTTGGATAACTTCTTCGACGACCATTTTAGAAAAAAAAGAGTGACAAAATATCCTAGATTTGAGGTATGGTTTCTGCACAGTCATGTAGACACATTTCATCACATATCGGCTGTTTGGTAATCTCACTCTCAAATGGAAAACGCGTTTCAGTGTTCTATTGATAACTTTGAAGAGAAGCAGTGTAAGAAAAACCAGATAAAAAATGAAGAGTTTGTTTGCAAAAACCGATAAGTCCATATTTGCCAAATGAAGATATTTGCGATTAAAGGTCAGGAAAAATAAAGAGAAAAATAAGAAAATATTTGCTTCTTTTGACCATAACTTCAAAAATGTACCTTTATATGTGGGGACCAATATGTCATTCAAAAGGTATTATTTTGTACTTTATGACCGAGACCGTACTTCAAAATCTTTAAAAATGGACTTATCGGTTTTTGCGAACAAACTCTTCAGATATACTTGTGATTGAAATCTACGTAAATAGACGATGCGACCAAATCTTCCAGATTCTAAGCGAAACCTTGAGACCCTTTCTTGAAAATTAGTCATATTACGAACTTTAAATAGTGCACATGTTCACTGACAATAGTAAGTGCCACAACTTAGTGCCGCAAATTGGCAAAATTCATGGCAATCTGAATTATGTCGTTTTGGTTGTAAAGGTAACTCTATTTTTTTTAAAGTAGGGCCTATCTGTTACAGCGTGTCCTATGCGCAAGAGACCAATGTCATATGTGCTTATAACTGTGCAGAGACCACCCCACTCCAGGGATGATTTTCTCTGTGAATAAGTGAGTTTTAGGAAAATAGGCCAATATCTGCAATCGAAGACAGTGTAACATCCTGCTAAGACGTCAGTCTCCAGTATTACACCGTCCCGGTATCCGCAGCCAGTATTGGTCAATCTCCTTGCGTTTGAAGACACGGGTTGAATAATTACCGTTCTAAAGCACGCCTCCACGATATTTGCTGGGAACATATTCCTGTGAACGAAATTTTGTCGAACGAAAGTCACATTAGTACAGCTCTATAGAGAATCAGTCATAAAAGAAGAAAACCCACAATAGACCGGTTTACTAACATTATCAATATTGTATACATGACCTCATGTCAAAGGTTGTATGCCTATCAATCAGGGCAAAAAAGAAAAGAAAAAAAAAGCTAGGTATGAAACACATCCAAAATGGACTCCAGGTGCAAACGATCTAGTTTCCAGTTCCTAAGGGGAAAAGAAAAGGAAATCCAACGAGCTGTTGACATCAGTAAACCGGTCTACTACGACTTTTCGGTAACGTTTTGAGGTACTATAAGTTACTAGCATCAGGCAATACCTCTACTTATCATCATCACTTCATAAGAAAAAAATAACAAATAGGAATAAATGCACAATGCATAAATCGAATAAACGAATGAATTAAGGCATGCCGAAAACTACTAATACTTCTACTACTACTACTACTACTACTACTGCTACTACTACTAGTAATACAACAGAAACAGTTGATATTTGTGATGATAATGTAAGAGATAGATAAGTGATTAGTGGAAAAGTGAGCAAAGAAAATGGGATTCCATCGGGATTCGAACCCGAGACCTCCGGATTGCTAGACCGGTGCTCTACCGACTGAGCTATAGAAAGCCCTAGTGCAGTGTTCGTCCCAGAAACCCTTAATTCTCAATGCTCGGGTGGTCAGAAGCTATAGCAGTGTGTTTGTGTGTGACACACACACACACACACTTGAACCTGGCATAAACCCGAAGGATAATTCAACTTGGGGATAAATGCGAGGGATCACCGAAGTGATGCAGCTTTTTGAGTTTATAACAAATAAAGACAGAATAAACTGACCAGAAAGAATATAAATTATTAGTGGAAAAGTGAGCAAAGAAAATGGGATTCGTGATAGATAAGTGATAAGATAGATAAGATAGATAAGTGATAAGATAATGAAAGCAAGGGACTGGTAAGCAGGGGGTGAAGATATGATGTATGAGTTTTCCTCAGTTTGTTTGCCCTCTGTACAAATGAAATGTGTGCAGAGGTCAGACAAACTGAAGAAAATTCATACCTCAACAAAATAGTTTTACGAAAGAAACTAAAGATTGCCATAAAAATCGATATTCGTAATCATACGGCAACAATAAAATCAATTTCATGCATCTGTCAAGGATCAGACTTCACCCACATTGCTTAAGCACACACATATTCACACATTTACACACACACACAGGCACACACACACACACACACACACACACACCAAGAAACGCACATGTGTGTAGATGTTCAAGAAGCACACTTACATAGCAAGACAAATAAGTCTTTTAACAGAACAACAAAGAAATGAGTCATTAAAGAAATTGTTTAAAATTTGTTAAATTGCGCATTCGAATGTGTAGATTATTTTTGTTAGCCATAAAACTCCCAGTCAAGGGACCTGTTGACGTTCAAATAAAATGTTCACACAATTTAAATTCCCTTTGTTTACTTTCGATCACTGAGTAAAAGTTTTGTTTTTATGTTATCGGGAAGTTTAGGTTATCACTTTCCTTTAACAGTGCACATTTTACTGAATAAATCACCTTTACTTAACGCAGCAAATTTTATCACAAAGTAAAATGAAAAATTAAACCCTATTTCTTTATTCATCAGAAATTACAGATATTGACTAACATTCTAGTCTTAAATATTTGATACAGAGTTTTTACAACCGACATAAGCGCATAAGGAAGAAATGACAAAAATCGATTCAGCGTAAACAGTCTGATCAACTTAAACCTGTCATCTATAGTTTTGAAATTGTAACATGCGTGTAGCTTCTTGCTTTATCATCAAACGTGTTAAATGTTTTCAGGCCCCTAATTGGAACCGCTAGGTCCGTGACGTTTGCCTTTTAAAATCTGCGAGGGAAAATATCGGTGGATGTCAGCTGTGTTTACATACAACTTAGATATCATGGCGATTGACGTAAATTGAGGAAACGACTCAAATATGGGCTGATAGCTAAGTGGATTGCAAAGATAACGACACCTCTCTTTCATCAATTTATGGCAGCGTTTGACCCGGTTTTCTTTCTTTTTTTCCCTCTCAGTCATCACCAGCGCACTCATAAATATTTACCGATAATATTCGATCATTTGCATAAACGTCGCATATTAGGGTTCGCTCAGGTTTTAGCATTGAACAGAACACAAGTTTCGATGTCGAATGAAAACAATTCGGTCGCGCTAAATATGTCATCGTCCTATCTTGTTTCGTATCTTTTATCATTAATTTCTTAGTCCAAAAATGTGTCCGGGATACTGCAAAGTGTTCTGCCAATATTTTGCCCGAGGTAGATCACAATATGCAGTATCCAAACACCCAGTGTTACGTCAAAACGTTTATCCAATTTCTTTGTGGTATTTGACTAACCCACATGATAGTATTGAATGGCTGATATAGTCCAGACCCGTGAATTCGTCCCTGGTAAATATCGATTCTAAGTTTATTTGAACATATTGAAAGAAGAGAGAGAGAGAGAGAGGGGGGGGGGGGAGCACAAGATCTTGATACTAAACCATTTGGAAGTCGAAAAATGTTTTAGTTCAGATCTAGTTGTTTGTGTGTATTTTTCATCATCAAAATGTGGATCTTTTCATTTGACAGGAAGAAGATAGACTTGTTACATATACAGGGGCTCAGTCTAATGGCATCAAATTCGATTCAATACATCCGTGGACAAACGAGACTCAAATGTTTCCAAGCTTTTCACTTGTTTAGCCTTGGCAATTAATAAAAGTTTTTTTGTTGACTTTTACGTCTCACAGTGACGCTCTCAAGCACGATTGAACGTGTTCAATTTCCATTTCAGAGCTGCTGTGTAGTGCGTGTTTGAGGAAAACTTACAAAAAACCACTTGTAAGAACATAATGTCATAATATCTCTGTATATTTGTCTCTATGTATGCCAGCGAGTATCATACAGTTCTTCATGCCGTTGATTGAGCGCGACTACACAAGGATCACTATATATAGGGTTCTAGATGATTATATTTCTGGAGAGGTTTGTTCAGACGTGACTACGAATGTAACTTGACATAATTTTTTCTAGACGGAGGGAAGAGAAGAATCAAAGAAAAAAAACCCCACCTATTAATGTTTTCTCAGGTAGTGGATACTGAACATCTTCATTATGCCGCCCTTCCTCTAACGAGAGTAACTATACACAAAGAGAAACTTTGTTGCAACGATAAGTGGTACGAGAAAGATAGATAGATAGAAAGAAAGAAGGAAGGAAAGAAATAAGGAAAGAAAGAAAATGAGAAACAGACAGGGAGATTCAGAGACATAAAGAGAAGGGATGGAGGGAGATAGGAAGGGGAATAGAGAAATATATTTTAAAAAATATATCAGCGACAGAAAAAATATCAGCAAACACGGCAGTGGAATAAAGAGGAAGTTACGAACGCAGAATGCAACATCGCAGCGACTGGAAGATTTAAGCGTTACAGCTATAAAAGATGCTTTGAATTCAAAACTTGTCACTTCTAACGATAAATCCGGATCTTGCTCTGCATGGACAACAAATTTCGGGATTCTCCGTAATCTAACTATACGAGCCCCTTTTTTTATATTGTCTCTATCTCCCTCTCTCCCCCTAAGTGTCCCGTCCATGCAAGACACTCCTGAGCCAAGGATGTGTGTCAACATAAATATCCTCCCTCCCTTAGATGGAGGAATGCGTAGTCTGCGCTCTTCTACTCATTTTATATTACAAGAGTTGATTCCGACAAAGATTGCACACAACAAAGATGTATGTGCCCTATCTATCTTTCTCCCTCATATATTTATTACGTCTATCATACATAATATATGATTACATAAGACAACAATAACGAGCTCCCACTTTGTTTTTCTTATTCAACCTGAAATGACTATAGAACTATAATAAAGGTCTACCTGAGGATGAATCTGCGGAATACTGAGGGATATCATGAAAAACCAGGAGTGCCATACTCCCCACAAGCACACACACGCACACCCTTACACACATGCGCATCCTCACAACACATACACACACACATACACGCACACACGCGCACACACACACGCACACACACACAATACACACAATCCCAAGTCAATTCATAAGTAAAAACGTAAATCAGTCTTTGGCGGTAGTCTTTGACCCACGTGACGCTCATCTAGCGCGCGTCAGCAAACAATCCAGAAGGGGCGCCACGTATTCCGCAAAGAGCCTTATCTTATGAAGATCTTACACCCATGATTAGTGGTAAGGCGTTGATGGCGCATATACCGCGTTACATAAGACGAGTAGAGCTTACTCATTGTTTTTGTTTGGGTGTGTCGTCTCGAAATGGCGTAATAGCTAACTACGTAGGAATTTTCCATTCATTTGTTACGACTGAAATAATTTGACCTAATATGAGTCTGAAATATCTGAATGAAGCAAAAGTGAAGGGCATAGAGAAGCAACGACTGATAATCGGTCCGTATATGGAATATGGACCATATTTGTAACAGCGTAGGCAAATTCTTCTTGTTTTCAAAACAAAGATTTTGCGCTCGCAAGCAAACACATTCTCCTATCCATATGTGACGCTGTTAAGCGTGCCATCTTCAAAACAATCACTGACGCATAAATTATACTATCATATAAACAAACACATGCACAAACGCAAGCAGGTGTATATGCGTATGTAGATATCCAACCTTCACAAATGTTCAGGCTAAATGTAATTGAATATAAACGTAACATATGATTATGTCTTCAAGAAGATTTACCTCTAACTTTTTTTTTACGAAGAATTTTCATTAACATCTGCTCATATTGTTTATTTCTTAGTTATATATATAAATATATATTTTTTAATTGTTCAAACGCTGATCTGCACATGAGGTTATATTGTAAGTGCATATGAAAAAGAGTTTTTATAAGATTTCTGTGCAAAGATTTCTCTGAGTTATTTATTGTAACGTGCATACATGCACTTTGTTATACAACATTGTAAACAACGTATGCATGCTCATGCTCCTATATGTGTACTATCAACAATGTGAACGTGCACAACAATAATTCAGAAACCAACCAATCAAATCAAATCAAATGATACTTCTTGCGCTGAGTTACGGATAGGAATTTCAGTGAACTCTGATACTACTGCCAGCTGACTGCGCTCGTAATGGTCTCTTTATGTTCTTAGGGATAAATGTCATTTGAGTTATGGATTAATTTTTACAGATCACCCAGTAGTTGGCAAAGAATTATTGGGTCCAATAAACACTATAGTTAAGAATGAAAATGCAGCAGAACCTCGCAGTCATCATGGTCATACCGAATTTAGAAATTGTACTATATACTTGTAGTGATGTTTGTGTGTATGTTTGTTTCCCCTTTGTTTCGATCAAACTACGACCAATAACTATCGTAACAGAGAAGAGGAATTGGGAAGGTTAACTACGAAAGTAAAACTGAGCAATATTTTTATATTCGCACGCATTTATTGTATTCCCAACAAACACAAAACGGAATTGTAACAAGTGCTCTAAGCTTTGCCCATGTATGATCTAGGCACCCCATAACACTGGTCAAAGGAAAACGCGATTAAGCCGTAGTTGAGGTTCTTTGATTCGACATTTGCATTCAAAATGAGAAAAGTAAAGGGCATGTATGGTGTGGCATATACACTCGTTCATTTGGAAAAAGTAACAAAACATTTATACTCACAGAATGAGGTCCATGAAGGCATACGCGGTGTTCACTTCCTCCTCCGTACCGTCTTCATCGTCGGCAGCACTGCCTCGGTTGCCCGGCTGGATGGTGGTTACCAGCACGATGCCGAGAATGACGGCGATCAGCGTGGTGGCGAGATAGTAGCACACTGCGCGGAGCCCCAGCTTGCCGGACATCGCGGAGTCGAGCGAGGCCAGGCTGTTGATGAGACTCGACACGATCAGGGGCACGATCATCATCTTCAGCATGTTCATGAAGAGAGTGCCGGGGAAGGTCAGGTAGTTGATTTCGTCTTGCGTGAACTCGAAGTTGGCACCGAGCAGGTAGCCGAGGACAAAGCCCATGATGACGGAAAAGATGAGGAGGAAGAGGAGGACGTTCTCCGGGTTGACCCATGACGGGCAACGCCCTTTCGACTTCCCGTCATCGCTTCGATCGTCTATCTCCAAAGTGCCGTTCTCCAAGGCTGCGTTGTCGGCATCGTGTACGACGTCTCCGTTCATTGTCTGCTGGAAAATATCCCCAATCTCTTTAGCGACTTGTTTCAGAGTGGTAGTTGTTGACTCGATGGCGTTCTTGTCCAATCTGTCCCACTGGTCCATGCCCGGGGGATATGATAAAGCTGGCGGCAAGGGATGATGGCGCGGGGGTCGTAGAAACTAAATCCAAACAAACCAGCTAGGCAATCTGCTAGCCTCTCACGAGTTTCGTTTGTTTGGTCGACACGGTACAAAGTTCCTTCCCCCTGAGCAAACCTTACAAAGCTGTACAGTCGTGCAGGTATAAACCAACACTTGAGCGATTTTTTTATCGCAAAATTTTCCATTGCAGTGATATCAGAAAGAGCAAATGTAGGTTAGGTTTTGCAGCCAGCAACTATCGAAGGCACACATTTTTTTTCCCCGTAAGACCTCAAACCCATCAGCTACAAAGAGGAAGCCATTTTAATTTCTGACAGTTGCAACAGTTCGCAAATGGTGCACCTTTAAAATTTCAATCTTTGTTTCTCCTTTGACAGTTTTCATGTCTATAGTCGATAGTAAAATGCTTTTAGGTTCACAATAATTAACTTAAATCCCAGGGAAAAGCAGAACGTATATTTCTCATTCCACACTTCCTTTAAAACACAGGAGAAAAACTGTATTCATAATTTGGACATAACTAAAACAATTAAATTACTCAGTTTTTACTTTTAAATGAACTGAAATTTCCTCAGCAACTGCACGATATTGTTCCGGACGGGATATTTAGAAACCATTCCTGTGCTAAATGCTTCGTTTATCATAGGCAAAATTTGTTCAATCCAAATGACACCTCTTGGAGAATCCTTCAGAGAGAGGATATCATTAACATCTATGCCTTGAAAATTATCTGTTAAATCGTTCTTTGCAGAAAGTGCCATCTTGTTCAAGGTCAAGAGGATAATTGTTTGAGTGTCACCATGATTGTATTCACATTTCTTCACGTTCTATTCATCAGGTATGGAGTCAAAAGGGGCCTGAGCTCTGAGATCCTAAGGAGAATCTTCATCAGATTTTTTTTTTTTTCGGGGAAACAGTTCTTGAACGGTCAATATGAATATGCAAATGGCAAAGTGAGCATGTCATACCCTCTCAACTTACCATAAAATAGTCTGTATATAAATTTTTGACATTTCCAGTTTTCCATTCAAATGCAATTATGCCCGAGGCTCAAATCCTCGTATATCTAACTGATCACTATTCTGAAGTTATTCAACCAGGAATAACATCGTAATTTAGACTTCAATGACAGAAATATAGGATTTTCGTCATTTTTTTTTTACACAATCAATGGAAAATTGTGAGGTTATGACATGGTTAGCTCATCCATTTGCATATTCATATCCACTGTACAAGAACTGTTTTGCAGAAATTAGCAAAACTTCAAAATGTCATAACTTCCTTATTTTTCATCTGATTTCAATCGAATTTTTACCGTTGAACTCGTAAGATTTTACTCTTTTTTATCAGACTAACTTATATCTGGACTTAATTTCCCATTTAAAGTGCCGGGCAACTTATGCATGCGCTCCATGCGTTATGCACCACCACCCTGTAAAATTTAGCTTCAATGAAATTTAATCGATTGTGCAAACAAAATCAATGATTCAGAAAGAATGTTAAACAAGCTGTTTGACGAGGTATGAAAATTTCATCAGGGGACTGCCAAATATTTGTATTACTTGTCACTCTTTTGACATCTGAAATTCATGACTTCAACACTATTTTGCATGTCGTGTATGTTTTTATCACCGACCTTTACCACTCGCACAGGGTAGGTTATCGGCGCAATAGGCACACCCATTGTTCTGCGTCAGCTCGTGTCGCTGAGTACCAATCTCATCAACTGATCTTTGATAATTGCGAAGCAACGTCTGGTTTCTGTTCAGCATTGAGTCTTTGCTTCTTATATGGTGTGTCCTTGATCACATACACCACATAAGAAGCAAACACACACGCACACACACACACATAATTAAATATATGTATATATAGCTATGTATATAATAATATTATGAATATAATCATATGTAATTATAAACATATTATTATGTATATATATATATATATGCACATTATTATTATTACGTAATGTATGCAAACATAGACAAACAGTAACACATGCATACATTATGCATAAAATCCAGTTAAAGAGTGGGCCCAAATACTGCTCGCAACATACGTCTATAAAACGACAACTGCATGACGCAAAGTGATAAATGAAACAACTGCCAACTATTGATAATGCCTGCTGACTATCAAAGCCTGCTGTGTATCAAATATGTGTATGTGTGAGGAACGCAATGATTTGGTCTGTAGTTATTGCGCAAGGATATTATTTTACAGCGTGACCGACACTTTTAAGAGGAATTTCCCCCCATGTTGACTCAGCTAATGCAAAATGTATCATATGAGAAAAGTTTGAGCAAAATCGGACAATTAGTATAAAAGTTTTGAATTTTAAAGCTTTGCTTATTTCCATGTCCCGTCATCTTTGAATGAAAAGTTACAATGGTCCGTAATATCACATTCATGACAGTGGGATAAAATACATACAAGATTTGAAGGAAATTGGTCAAAATTGCATTCTTTCCTTTCGTGAAAGTTTCCTCGACTTACTGACGTTCCTTACGACTTAATGAATTTATGTCTATGTTTATGTTCCCCGCCTTCTGAAAGAGGCAAGTCATGAGGTCTTTCATTTTGATAATAAAATGAAATATGTCGTGTTATTTCTATATTTTTGTTATATCTCCCCTATACTTATAAAAACCCATATTTTTTGAAGACTTCTGTAGCCCTCTTATCAAGCGATGGCGGCTCGTGGTTTTAACCAAAACTAAAAATACATAAATGCTTGATTTAACCATGTCATATTTATCTATTAGACAATATTCTATCGTATTCTACAATAGAAATTATGTTTGTATTTATTGAATCCACATACAGACATAGTACAGGCCCTACTTGGCGTATATTTTCTTTTAACACAACACAACTTTTAACGACAAGAATGCACCCCACGAATGACCTCAATCAAGAGTTGAGACACGTGAAATTGTGACACGTGAGGCAGATGTCCTGCGGACGTCAACCAATTTTTATATTGACTCTTTGTGTATGCGTTATCTTCAGAATGACCATGTGATATTCACTGATATTACACAAATATTGCACAGGTGAGAGCGCGTTGGTACTTTTTACCGCTTAGGTCATCATATTCGTCAGTTGCCTTAAAAAACTACTTTGATAGTGAATGCATGCAACAACGATGTCATGAAAGTTGTGGAAAAACTAGTGACCACTGAACAGTTAACGAGGAATTCTTCGTTTGATAAGACAATCACTGGAATTCTGAGTAATTTGACATATTTGTTAGTGTTATTGTCCTGCATTATTTCATAATGTCAAATCAATATTAGGAAGAGGAAGAGAGAGGGGGAAGTGTGTGTGTGTGTGTGTGTGTGTGTGTGTGTGGTGTATATTTGAGAGAGAGAAAAAGAGATGGAAAGGAAAAAAGAAGCAGAGAAAAGCATGGGATTGAGAACATTAGCACACAATCATATAAATGCAATCAATGATTGGCCCTGCAGAAGCACACAAACCTTCATGTATCGAAGGAGATCAAATGGCCAATTTCATAGACTCTTGTACGTATGGAAACGACAAGTTTCAATTATGATTTCACACACACATTCACTAATCTACTTATTCAGCAGGTATCGTGATATCATATTTGCTGTCGCTGACACTTCTTTATATGATAAGGAGGTGTTTCTGCAGCTTTTCTTTTTTTTTTGACAGAGATAAATACCTTTGCTTCCCAAACAAACGTGTTGGAGTTCACCACTAATTACAGGAAAGCTATCGCACAATCATCCCACACAAGATAACATACAGATCACAGCAACCCCGGAGTCCTATGGGGGTCATAAATGTACACAGGTTACTGTGCTCCGCGAGGCCAAAATTATCGTCTACAACCTGTTTTCCAGCTTAAGTAGACTAGATAGACGCGGAACTGCGGAGAAAAATACAAACACGATCACATTCCTAGGTGAATACAGTCCCACAACATTACACTCATTTGTACACAGAACAAACGAACCGATGTTACTGATAATGATAAAAACAGATCCACGGTATTACCGATATTGCAGGTGTATAGCATACAATATGCAAAACGGTCTGCATTTTGTGCTGGCAATCCCATGTATTATTTTTCTCCCATTCATTTCACACACAGTACCATAGTGCACAATGTTACCTTGTACTATCTTACTTCTTATTCAGAAATTAGAGTGCAACTTTAGGGAATTCCTTTTCAATTCTTACTGATATTTGTATCAAACATTATGTTATATATCATAATTTGTCATTGTAAATGCATTATTGGAGAGAAATGCAGAGAGAACATAACATTTCAATCTACTTAAATCAAGTACAATTGTATGTTCAATTGTTCTCCTTGCCATCTGCACATCCTGTCAGATTTTGAGTGTGACAGCGAATTGTTAAATCCATAAACTATTCAGCAAGTCGCACCCACCAGAACAACAACAGCAACAACAACAACAACAGCGACAACAACAACAGCAACAACAACAGCAACAACAGCAGCAGCAGCAGCAGCAGCAGCAGCAACAACAACAACAAAAGAAGTACAAAACATTGTAGACGGCAGAAAGATAGGTCAACATAAACTGTTAAATATAAACACCACGGTAACTAGTTGTTATGCTTTCATTTATAATTCAGGTTCTGAATTGAGAAGAATAGTTATTTTAGAAAATAGGAAGAAAAGAAATGAACATTCTATATATGACATAGGTGACCATAAATGCCCCTATTTTTTATTTCTTCAGGTTTTCCCGGAAATTAACTATTTCGATATTTTAGCAGTTTGTAAGAGATTTGAACCCCCCCCCCCCCCCGGCACAGAAACCATGGACTTAATCACGGTCAAACGGCGTGGTCTTATTAGCATGATAAGATCGTTATCATTGTATTTACATTTTCATGCATCGTCGTATATTTCACACCACTTTTGTTGGGCATTTGTGATTCCCTCTGATAATCAATGTCATCATTATTTCTTCTTTTTCAAATTATGTTTGTTTCTCTAGTATTATTGCCGTTAGTAAATTGGACAATTCCGTACAGCTGTAATAGAGAACACAAAGAAACAACAACAGCACCACCACCATCAACAACTATATAGTCCATGGGCCAGGCCAGATATTGGTACCATCTGAGGTGGCAATACCTTTTTGGTGTCATTTTGTTTGTCGGGCATAGATATGCTTATCAAGCTATGATAGCATTTCCAAATGAGTAGCTTAGTCATAGTAAATGAATTTTAAACCAATTTGGTCTCGTTGTTATATCCCTGTACTTCTGAATCGAGACCAAGCGCTATACAAAGAAGAGCACTGTCTTCTGTATGTTCACAGGTATTCTGTTGTAAACGCGGTGCACTTAGTCTTTATTGAAGGCAGCAAAGGGAATATCCAAGGGTTATGATGTCCACAGCGCTTAGTCTAATATTTAAGACTGCGAAGGGAATATCCAAAGCTTATAATACAGTGTATATCCCTTTATCTAAAAACAACAACAACAAAAAAAGCAATTTCTAGTGAATTCTAGCGTATTTTTCAATTATTTATCATTTTCCGGTGAAAACGATACAGTGAAAACGCTAATACCACGCCAATGTCGCTTTATTTCCATCCAACAATGAAAGATTATGCAAAAACAATGTACCGGTACACTACAATACATTATAATTAATAATGTTGTAAATGAACAGAGTGATTTTTGTTTAAAACTGATGTATTTGTTGAGAGGGTGGTATAAAAACAGTATAGATAATCCCTTTTATTAGGAACTTTAGATATGATTAACGGTACATTGTTCTAGATAAAGACTAAGCGCACCGCGTGACAGCTGTGGACATCGTAACCCTTTGGATATTCCCTTCGCTGCCTTGAATAAAGACTAAGCGCACCGCGTTTACAGCAGAACACCTATGGACATGCAGAAGGCAGTGCTCGTATTTGTATAGCGGTTAGTTTCGATTCAGAAGTATAGGGATATAAAAACGAGACCAAATTGGTTAAAAATTCATTTATTATGACTAAGCTACTCATTTGAAAATGCTATCATAGCTTGATAAGCATATCTATGTCCGACAAACAAAATGACACCAAAAAGGTTTTGCCACCTCGGATGGTACCAACAACCCATTTTTCGGCTCTTGGCCCATGGACTAATAAGGGTATACAGTGTATCAGTGAAGATCAGTCATGGATGCAAGCGATCTTGCTGCCAGTTAAAATTTGTGTCAACCAATTTCTCATTGACCGTGGTTCGCGGGCCTTCCATCCTTTTGTGAAAGAGAAGTGGGTGCAATATGGATGAAACAAACAAGAGTTTCACTGTTTCAATGTTTTTCAATGTTTCTCCACAAAATACCACAAAAATAAAAGAAACTGCCAAAACAAGGAAATACATAAAATGTGGAGAACGTTTCCGAACCCCCTCCCCCCGCTAAAAAGGCACTTAACGTTTACGGTCCGAGGTTATGTTTTCTCCAGTCAAAAAGAAATATTTGTGACCCTGCGCCACAAAACAAACAAAAAATCGCCAGACATGGATTTTTAGTTAAGGATAGATTCTAAAAGGGCAGACTCTAAGCTTTAAAATGATGTATACCTCAATTCAAATGGACCCACCTAACCTAAATATTGGAAAGAAAGCGCTCACCCTGGAAAAGTGCGAACCGAGAAAAGAGGTTCTGAAGTACAGGGTCTATCTGTCTATTCAAGCGTTTAATCTTTACCAAACCGTGCTAGCTGTGCGATAAATGGGACAAAAAACAGGATGTAAACAACTGGAGCAACAACAATGAAGGGATTATCAAATTAAATTGAAATCGAGCACGCTGTATTAAAATATTCTGTTTATGATTAATGCCAACTTTCAAAGTAGTATCATCCTTTCAAAAGTTATCAGCCTTGAAAGTGAAGAGTTTGCAAAGGGTTATCAAGAAATGAAAAGAGGCCTCTATTGAAGACATACCTGATCTCACTACTCTACAAAAAAAAGGTTGTAGAAAAACTACTGAAAATGCACTTTCCCATTCATTTTATGATCCCAAACTCACGAACATTGTAGAAGAAGAATAGCTCTTTCAGAAAATATGGAAAGCAAAAAATTGACTTGGTTGACCCGTTTCACCTTTCGTGAGTCCTCACGTGGAATCAAGGGGTGTGACTTTTTGTTTGTTTTGTGGTGCACGGTCACATTTAACCTCGTTATGGTCACCCCTTGCCTCTCATAGCTGTGAGAACTTATAGGTAAAACGTTACTTTTGTATCATCTTGTATGATTTTCTGTGTTAGCACGTTATATCGTCTTAAACACAAAGGAAGCTCGAAAGTGTTTGGTTTTAGCAAACATTACTGCATTTCAAATTTGGGTCTGCACACGGGCTGAAAAAAAAACACACACGCACACCCACAACACAACAACAACGGACAAATTCCTCTATGACATCCAAAACTGTCAATCACAAGTAAGACTAAAACACAGAATGGCGCCATTAGATACAAACGATATGGTGCAATTTGCACTTGGTTACGCATGCTACACTTTCAAAGTTTGTACACTTTGTTTGTACGCTGTGTACACACAGCTACACTTTCAAAGTTTGTACGGGTTGGTACCATGGACATACACAGACATCAGAACCCGCGAAGCTTAAACCGGAATTTTGTATGTATGTGTATGTATGTATGTTTGTATGTATGTATCTGTCTATCTATCTATAGGCCTATATATATATATATATATATATATATATATATATATATATTATACAGATACAGTACAGACCAAAAGTTTGGGGCCACCCTCAGATTTAAAAGAAAATCATACAAAACACTGCATTCTGCATTCATTCAATTAAATGTATTGACATAATGTGGTAATATTGGTAATATTTGATCTTAGTCAAATTTTGGTGTGATATTACCGGTAATATCCGGTAATATCGGTAATCGGTAACAAATTGCTTAGTGGTAACCTTTGCTTTAACGATATGCATAAAATTTGAATATATTACGAAAACCGCCTGGGGTTCACAGAAGTGCACTCAAAACCGGTTGGAAACATGCTTGTGTGATGTAATGGAACTGCCATAGCCCAATACATTTGAATGAATGCAGCATGCAGCGTTTTGTATGATTTTCTTTCAAATCTGATGGTGGCCCCAAACTTTTGGCCTGTACTATATATATATATATATATATATATATATATATATATATGTGTGTGTGTGTGTGTGTGTGTGTGTGTGTGTGTGTGTGTGTGTGTGTGTGTGTGTGTGTATACTATGCTTCAATGTAAGTGCGTACGTCTCGGCATCTATTCAGCAGATTTCATCATTAGTCAAATTAGTCATATTCGATAAGAAAGAGACATTAGCTTGCAACACCAAAATTCTGTCAATATGGCCGAACAGATTTAAGTTTTCAATTGATTTCGCTTCGTTTTGTTTCACGGGTTTTTTTTTTTTTCGTTTCTCTTTATTCACTGGTCGACCGGATGACCCAATATGAGGGTCATTTGGCTCACAAATCGTCCTCGTGCATGATGGTGTCCCGCTTGGTTCTAATGGCGCACAGCCTGCTGTTGATGCAGATTACAACTATCTTCTTAACAGGAAGGTGTAACATGTAGCAAATACCCCAATGGCTCATGACATGCAAAAACCATGTGGTAATGGTGGTAATTACTCTGATCGATGCTCTGCCACATTACTCTCTGTGTTAAAATTGCGAGCAAGGTACTTGAGAATAGCCTGCATCAAGGAAACTTTCGGTTAGCTTACCTCGATTTCTTGGGTGATGTTTGTTATTCCAAAGATTAGTTAATCCGGGATTGATATAAAGTTTGTTATTTCGAAACACAAATTTCCTATACCTAGATATTAATTAATCTGAAATTGAAAAAAAAAAAGGTTCATTAATGCGAACATTAAATTTGTGGCATTCCTCCGAAGGTTTGTTATTCCGAAAATGAAAAAAAAAAAATTAATCCAAAAATGAAAATGTGCCTATACAAACGAACCTTCGCAATTACAAACCTTATCATATTTTCGGAATTACGAACCTTCGCAATTACAAACCTTATCATGTTTTAGGAATTACGAACCTTCGGAATTATGAATCTTCGAAATAAAATAACTGCTTTCTTTCTTGTCGTAGCCAGATAACCATGATAGATATTCCTGACACACTGCACCAAAACTACGTTCTTTAGGCTTTCAGGAGAGCAGTTGTTAATATAGGTTTTCCCTGCCCATTTCGAAAAAAAAGTGTCATCTTTTTTCATTTTATGTGCATTCACTTTCGTATTTTTGAACTCGTGGAGTTACTTTGGTCAAACGATTCCATGTTCAGTGCTTTCAAATTCGTTTTTAGGCACCCGAATCTATGGTCAAATTCCGATATAAGCATTCACTTTCGTGTTTCGGCATGAATTTCCAAATTTGTCTATTCAAATTAGTGCAAATGGCTGGGTATAGCATTTTCAAATGCGATCGAGTTCCCAAATGAGCATTCAATTTCGTAATTCACTGTTATATAAGCAAGAGTGATTATGTCCATTCAATAATGGAATGTGATTTTTATGTTTATGTTTAATTTCATCCTCATAACCATCACTTTTACAAATCTGAATATCTTTCCTTTGCCCGACATTTTAGGTATTAACCCTTCTTTACAGCATGATCATGGATCATGCTATTGTTTTTGTGGTCTTCAAATTGCATCTTTGGTCCCTATTTCACTCATGATCTCCAAATTTGTTTTTTTTTTTATTTATTCAGTTTTCTTTTAGCAGGGTAGCCCTTTCAGCTCACTCGGAACTGCTCTGCCAAGGGGCCCTGCATCACGTACAAAATGCAATTTGAGTAAAAAACACAAAGTTACAAACACGGTAACAAAGAGGGAACATAAAACACAAGATTATATATAAGTCCACATAGAGCGTACACGAGAAAAGGGTTGTACACAAGCCACTGTAACAAAAAATAAACAACAACAACAACAAAAAAAAAAGAATACAATCAAATCCGGGCGAGATAGAAAATAATGGTGTAAGAAAAGACCTCACATACACATACACCAACACGCGCGCACACACACACACACACACACACACACACACACAGTGAAGAAGAAAAATTGATAGGATGTATGTGTCCATGATCATAAAACCACGCTTGAAAGAGCCTGCAGCACAGTATCAATGTAGGCCTATGTGCTTACCTGAAAAATCTGACCTATGGACAACCAGATAATCATGACAATAACATAGACCATAGATCGATAAGAGAATGTTGTCAGCATAGTCATCATGTTCTTGTAACATTGTTTATTTCTGATCCTACTATGTTTGCAGATTCAATGGCTAGATGAGATAGAGGAACCCAATCTCCGTAAAGCTTTATACTTTGAACTTTTAGATGAATAATCCCTATCTGTGGATTGAAGTATCAATTACTATTCAAATAGTGACATATAGGACTCCTACCATAAATGCATCTTAGAGAAATAACTAAAATGACGATGCGAGCGATTACACAACGTCGTAACATTCATTGCGGTTCTGTACGTCAAGTGGCACGTACGTTTGTAACGCCTTCTGTGATAATATATAATGGAGAAATCCACACAAGAGATAAGACGTCCACTATCCATCTCCATTCCATCTTGGATCTTTTTCTTCTCCATTGTTCTCTGAACGTTCCCTTCATTCGTTGCCGTTCGTATTGTTCTGGGGCATTGACATGTATCGTTATGCCTTCAAATTCATGTTTTATATTTTCATGTTTCGCGGTCGTAAGGTAAAGTAGTTAAAATGTCTTCGCGTTCCTGTATGTGCTCAGAATGGCTTTTGCATGACTGCATGATATTATCAATATGTCTTATATATTGTGCGGTAATAGAAATGACAGATAAAAACACCAACTGACATCCAACTAACTTTGTTCGTGTGTATTTTGAAAACAGGATTTTCATTATTAATATCAAAACTAATGTCGTGAAGCAGGTAATCAGCACGACAATGGAATCAACCCTGTCGTTCATCAGGCATTTTGTGACGTCATAAGCATCACCACTAAGAAATCTACTTCTTGAGTCAATTGTTGTGTGAGAAGGAGACGAAGGGACACGGCTCATCTAATGCTACTGTTTTTGTTTAAACTGTCTATCCACTTCCAAAATACAATGTACATGTAACTCTTGCCTTTTATCAATTCAGGCTCCCTGGTCTGACTGATAAAGTCATGAGAGTAGCCAATTGATCTCTGAGCATCAGCACCATGGAGCCGACTCAAGATGGCGCCCTAAACGCGACGTTTTGTTGAGGATTGATTTAATACTCAGCTACAGTTTGTATAAAGGGATGGTACGTTTTCAGTTGAGATTGGGCTTCAGGTTTCCACCTTTTTTTATGACGCTTTTTTTTCAAAGATAACGTAATTCCTCTTATGAAATATTGGAAGTGCTTATAAGTCTAAGAGGAATTCAAAATTTGGTTAGGCTGAGATATCCAAAACAAAGCAATACAAATAAAAGGTGGAAACCACCTTTTATTAGGATCGCTATGTTTTACTTTATCTTTTATACTTCAGCCATCTCAAAACCGATTTCCATTAAAGAAACGTTGAATTCCTCTTTGAATTGTATACTCTTTGCCATTTCACGAAGTCGTTTCTGAGTATCTCGCAAAAAGTTGAAAACTGAAACCTCACCTCAACCAATACTATACCACCCCTTTAAATTGACAATCTACACCACAATTTTACCACAATAAGTTACCTGTAGTGCACAAAGTAATTTAGCAAACCTCATCATCTCCTGACCACTTAAAGTGAGGAGAGAAGTATTATGTGGCTCTAGAACCAATCAATTTTAGCAAAGTCATGATAGCTTTGTATTTGATGTGTTATGAAAGCAGCAAACAGCGTTAATCTAGTCATATTATCATGACGTCATAAGGTAAGTACCAAAAGTACTCAGGTCTGAGCATGTGCAGATGTGTGTGTGCGTGTGTGTGTCTGAGTGTGCGCGCGTATGTGTGTGTCATAAATTTTCTCAAATTTGTTACATTGAGAGGGCGCTCAGAATTAAAATAAGGCTGATATAGATTGAGTGCTTTTTCAATATCACACACAAACAAATACGCCAATAATTGAAGACCTGAATATAAGAACGACCCAATTTTTGGCCAAATTCAGTTTGACATGGGAAATTGTAGCTCATGCATGGACTCATCTTGTGTATAATGATAAATCCTAATTACCCCCGGAAGTGCCTGAAATGAATGAGTTAAATCTTATATGAATGTAAGAATGAAGGACTTGGGTCATTCTGACATTCATATTATAGCGCCCTCTCTCACCCTTCTCTCATCTCTATAGCAGAATATCATACATAAGTTATGATTCAAAGAACGACCCAACTCCATATGATTCAAAGAACGACTCAAGTCCATCACACAAAATGGCTTCTCCACAATTAATGTAAATGTTAATTGTCATAATGATATATGTTCTAATTTGTATATACAATGTTGCCTTCCCATCACAGTTAAATAAAATATCATTGGACAAATAAAAAAGATATGAAGTTTTTTGAGTTTATCGAAATGGTCTTCCATGGTCTAATGGGTCGTTCTTATATTCAGATACTCAATTCTACTGCAGGATACAAACCCAACAAAACAAAGTGCGCTATAAAGACGTTCTGAGTACATACATGCAGATTATAATTCCATCTCCCATTTATTGATAATTTTGTGATTGTAACAGACTATGGACTAAAATGTACAAAACAATCGGAGTAATCTTCAGTCGCAATGAATAATATACGGCCTATAATTATTGGATTAATTTCAAGCGATCACAGGCTACAGGTAAATATTTTACGTTGAAATCATTTTCTGGAGTGATATTTACAAGCCGAAGAGTCTGAAAAAAGATACTTGATTTTTTTTTTATTCGATTCCGCTTTGAGAACTACTTTGATAATAATAATTATTTACTTTACAAATTTAGTACTCATTCCTATGTAGAAATATCTCTAGAAAAGTCATTATGGGGACTTGTACTTTGGTGGTACAGCAATCTTTCATTGTAATAATTGTTTATAGAAAGTAAAAAAAAGATAACCGGGAAAGCAGCCTCATATAATTATCAACTTGCCATTCAAATAAATTTGTCTCGCATTGGAATACAATATCGTGCCACACCAAGTAGAATTTACTTCCACACACCGATAGACACATCTGGTAACCGAAACAACAAACAAAACTTCAAAGTAAAATAAAAACAAAAACAAAAACAGAATAATCATATATTCAAAAGATAAGTTGACATGCAGCTGCATGTTTGTGTATGTACACGCGGTTTGTGAATTTGTTAATATATAATATAAAGCGAAATGAGATTTCAAATCACGAGGTGAATAATAGACCCAATATTTTCATTGAAGTGAATTATGCTGTAATAATCTATACCGGTACTTGAGAAGTAGAATGCTTGTGTAATTGTTTCATCTTCGCGTAAAAACCTAAACAAACAAAAACTTAGCTTTGTTATTCACTTGGAAAGCATGTACATGGAAATATTCACGAATTAGATTTGTGTTCGGTGGTTCCATTTTAAACAGTTGTTATGGAAGCTCACATGATTGAATCTATTTAATTGGAACTCTTTACGGTGTGTTGAGAACAAACTATTTTTCTTCCTCCATTTGTTATCCTTTAGATAAAATAGTGCGTGTTTTACAAGACTCACATTAGTGGACACACACATAAACACGTAATTGGGCGCACACACACGCACCCATACACACAAACACACTAACAAGTATCACTAGTATAATATGCTGTACAAACCAGAAACCTGTTAATCTATTTCCTTTCTTATTTCTGTGTCATTCAGCTCAACAGCTATTAAACATGAATGCACGCGCAAATCAAGACAAAAATCTGTGTAACGAGAGTAAATCCAGAAACACTCAGCATTTTGTGAAATCTACGGCAGCATACCAACTGTGTTTACAAACTACGTACAACGATTTGCAACAGCGCAATTTTACATAGAGGAATTTTGTGACTTGTTTTTCTTTTTTTTTTATCCCTGAAACCGACTATACTGCAACATGAAACAGTTTGATATAATGAAGTAAGATATCAAATGGTTCCTATACGATTAATGGACATGCATACTCTTGAGTACTGTATAATAACGTAGAAAAAGAAGAAATAGACGTACATATTGCATAGATTTCTACGTTATCATGCAATACATAATGATTAGTAGGAAGGTATGGGCCCTGATGATTAGCACTTATTTTCTTTTGTGCGTATATTTATAGTATAATTATGCATATTGCATATCTACCATTTTCTCACTTGAACATACATTTCAGAAATCAGCCACCTTCAGATAGATAATAGATTGTGTAATCATAGTGTACACTCTAAGTACATTTTTGAAACTTGCTATTAAAAAAATATGAAATATCAATGAAAATGAAAGACATTGGATACTTAAATGCATAGAGAGCATGTCTGCAAATGGTTTTTAAATGCTTACAAATAAATGCCACTTCTTTTAAAAGTGAAAGAATAAAAGTGCTTGGAACTGACCTGTGCACACGATTATAACTGTGCACCCCTCAAAAAAAAAAAGAAAGAAAGAAAGAAAGAAAGAAAGAAAGAAAGAAAGAAAGAAAAAGAATGTGCGTATCTAACATTTCGTCAAGTGTTAACCCTAAAAAGACTGGGCTATTTTGGTAGCTCGAAAGACTGGGGGGGGGGGGGGGGCCTAAAGGGCCCCCCTTAAGATCTCGGCCGTGGATCGCGCGATCGCCGCGGAAATTTGCACAATGGTAGTGTGCGATGTAATCTACAAGATCGTATATTTAAATTTTCCAAAATGGTCTTCTTTTATTTTATTTTGATTAATTAAGCTAATTTATGCGAGAAATCAGACTTTTTGATCTAAATCAATAAATAAAGCTCCAAAAGTACTCATTTTTGGTCTAAATATTCTTTGTGGCATTCTTAGCAAATGTACTTGAAAAAAAATTCGGTATCAAAATTGATTTCTTATTTATTTTATTGTTTTATGAATTTCTTATGTATTTCTTTGTTTTTTCGACCTTTTGTTTTTGTTATTTTTTCCAGCAAAATTTGTGGCAGACCCTTTTTGAAGCATAATTCTACTAAAACAAATTAATTTTAGCCATTGAGAGTAAAAATAAGCATATTTATATAAACAATGTGAAAAAAAAACTCAATTTGTATTGACTTTGTACACAAAATCACATTTTTGAGCCATTTTTGGTCTCGCGAGCATGTACAAAAAGTTATGTAACTTCAGAACCGTACCCCCGGGCATCACAAATTTGGTGTCAAAATGTGCGGGAAACTCGAAAGAAAAAAGTCATAGAGCATCGCGGTGAGAGCATTGGGTGTTGCAGAGTAATCGCGCGAAATGTCGAGGGGGGGGGGGGGCCTTTTAGGCCCCCCCCCCAGTCTTTTTAGGGTTAAAGGTATTAGCCCACATTTGTAAACCTGCAGCAATTGGTCTCATAGTTAGCATGGAGTTTGGGTATGATTGCAGTAACACCTGTGCAAAATTTCGTTCCAATTAGTCCATTACTTTCACAAAAATAAATGAAAATGCACCGTATGCATGCGTATAACGCTCGCTAGCTCCGGTCCACGTACGTACTACATGCATGCGATACATGTGTAAGTTACATGTACGTAGCTAGCCCGCGCTCGTAATTCGATTTTGGGTCGGGTTGACCCGGTTTGATTTTTCTCTCTTTTATCGAATGGTATAGACAAAGAGCAACAGGTGAGGTATGTTATTGTTATAACTTGTATTTGGAGTCGTATTGGACCTGTTTTATGCAGTTGTGATTTTCGTGGGTTTGCAAATGTGGGCTAGTACCTTTAAGTCCAATGCAGCATTGGAAACTTTTTGTTGGGGATGATTAAGTTTTCCTGGTGAAGTAACCTCAATTATTGTTTTTTGTTAAATGCCATGGAGTTAATATGTCTGTCACTGACATTACAAAATGATAAAGCAATACGGTTATGTAACAAGGATAATCGACTCGAACCAAAACAACAAGATCAACAATAACTGATAAACAAGCAACATTCTCATCTTTTGCTGTTGATGTAAACAACCAAGAAAAACTCATGAAATGTGAAGAAATTATCCTTATTTGTAATGATTGCTTTAGTTGCCCTTTGTTTCTTTCTATTAAAGTAAATGATTTATGAGTTTATTATCCCCCTGCTTAAAGGACATTGATTCGCTTCTTCAAAATATCTATTCGGATTTCTATTTTCTTTAAAAAAAAAGGAAAACACATAAACAAGAACAACAATCTGTCATAAAGAGAGGCATAATGCAACAAAGTATAGAAAAAATTTAAATTGAAAGCCCAGACACCTTAAAAAGGAGATGATAACAACATTCAGAAATGACAATACGAAACCCCACATGACCTCATTATTATCAGAAAAGGCCTTTGTATGGTATTTACTAAATCCAGTCAGTCTTGCGTCACTAGAAGCCGAGTACTGTAACAGGTCTAGAAGCGAGTGTCAAAATCTGAATCCATGCCGTCGTTGACAAAGCTCATCGGTTCTTGCTTCAAGCCGTTGCTGTGTTTGTAGTCGTTGGCGAGTGCGTTTTCGCGGTCGATGCGATCAAAGTCGGGCTTGCTGAACTTGTAGATGATGCCGCAACCAAATGAGTCGCCCTCAACGTTGACAGTCGTTCGCACGCGATCACTGTCAGAAAACGCGAAAACGGAGATAGATATACGTGTATTCCAGCATAGTGGGCAAAGAAAAACAAAACAAAGCACCCCAAAAAACAACAACAACAACAACAAACGGTCAAACAATTAAAAAAAAAAGACAAACAAATAAACAAATGGCAAACCTAATCATTACTAGAATGTAGGGCTCCCATCGGCACGTGTCAAACTTGATTTGGTTATGGTTATTAGATAAACATATTCAAAATGTCTCTTCCTGTGTCAAAGTCTTGCACTTTATTTTCATGATTTTAAAGACTTTTGCAACCAGAAGAGCACCTGAAGCAAACCAGGAAGGTTGAATATGTTGCCTTTTTAGAGTCCCTAATGAAAACAAAAATAACAAAATAAAAATAGCTTGGACCCACTAATAATGAGTAAAAAAGAAGAAGAAGAAGAAGAAGAAGAAGCTAATGACAGAAGAAAAGTAGCATTGACAGTAGAGGGCGTGCCACTTGCTCTTGAGAATAATGTGCTCATTTGCACACCCTCGTATGACCTATTGAAAAATGATTCTTTTCGTAATGTCATATCAGTCATGATATGTAAATGGTAAGGATCTGCGCTCATACTCACAGGAACCAATCGATGACGAGGATGAGTGTGATGTCATCAGCTGGCAGACCAACTGCATTGAGGACAATCACCAAGGTAACGAGCCCGGCCTGGGGCACACCTGCTGCTCCAACGCTTGCAAGAGTGGCCGTGATGCTATAAAAGGGCGAAAAGAGATGTAAATCAGGATATGTGGCAAACAGCAAATAATAACGTAGCAGAAGAAATAGGAGGAGAAGGAGGAGGAGGAGGAGGAGGAGAAGAAGAAGAAAGATGTAATTTCAAATAATACTATTACGTTTTTGCTAAGTTGATGCGTCTCATCTAACACACGCTAAGCACCTAAATGTAGTTTAGGCCCATTTGTGAGATGAAATCTCTAGCAACTAGTTCGTTATGAAACTGAACGTTCCTCAGAGCTTACTGCCGTTGCAAAGATACAGATAATGTAATTATAACGTTTTGAGAGAGGGGGAAATAAGATGACGTCCAGATTGTTTCAGCAAGATTTAACAGGTTGTCCCATTACCTGATCACGATAACGTCGGCCGCGTCGAGAGGGATGTCGTTGACCTGGGCGATGAAGATGGCAGCCACGGCTTCGTAGAGAGCGGTGCCGTCCATGTTGATGGTGGCGCCGATGGGGAGGACGAAGCGGGTGACGCGGCTGTCGATCTTGTTGTTGTCTTCCAGACTACGAATGGTGACGGGCAGGGTAGCCGAGCTGTCAATCAAACAAAGAGTCCAGAACAACTCCTTCAATATTTCATTCTTGAAGCCATTAAGATTATACTTACTACAGAATGTTCATGATGATGATGCAATTAAAATAGTATCGATATCTTTGCCATTACTTTCTTTATCGTCTTTATTATCAGGATTATTGGGTTACTGTATAGATCAAGTAGTGTTACCTTTCATACATAATGATACAGTACCTGCAAACAGTTGGCAAACACTTGGAAATCTATAGATTTCATGTCTAAAAATCAAGTTTTATTTGCATTTCACGGACGAGTTAGAGAAAATAAAAGGTCTCACTGATAAATATGTGAGATTAGGATAGTAGTACACATTTGGCGTTTGGGGGTTGGGGAAATCCCCAAGGAACCTATTGTAATTGTAATCATTGCCTTTAGCAATGTTTAGCAGAAGATACACTGTCCGATGGCATTAATGATACGATATTGATTTCAAATAAATCTACAAAGTCTGCTGTCCTCAAAAACTCCTAACTGACGCACCTTGAGGCCGTGGCGAAAGCGGTTACCATGGCAGGGGCCACGCCCTTGAGGAACCTGTACGGATTGGAGCGCGTGAAGATGAGGTAGAGGAGCGGCAGGATGATGAAGCCGTGAATGAGGAGGCCGACGATCACGGTGGCCGAGTAGAGACCGATCTGCTGGAAGACCAAGGCCCAGTCATCCATGCTGAGGATCTTACCCAGTATGAGGAAGAAGACACCAATGGGTGACAACCTGACGAATTGAAAAACAGCAACGTGAGTATGCTCTGTGACGTCATCATGTGAAGTATGTATTTTCTTTTTCAAACTGATCAATTCATGTGATGGTGTAATGCATACTTTGCATTTTGTTGTACCTTTTGTTGGATGTCGGATGGTAGATAAATGAAACTGAACTCAACTCAACTGAAGCAAAGGAATATGACACTGAAGAATATGATTTAGTTTGACATTTGTTTTGTTTTTTAACGCCCCATTTACTCGTTTCATGAGAGGTGTAGTCGTGTTTCAGACGCACTTGTTTATCTTGGTGTTATAGGACGGTAAAACTGTTCATTTTAAAAGTGAAATCCCATGAAATAGTGCAACAAAACCCCATCAAAATCTTTATGTTTATCCACAAATCCATCGATCTATCTTTCTCTCCTTATATTCCTTCATCTATCTATTCACCCAACATTCTACCTAAATATCCATCATTCTGTCTAGCTTTCTACCTATCTGTCAATCCATATGGCGTCATGTAGCAAATTAATCATATCAAGCCCACATGAATATTGTGGAGAGTCCATTGTTGGAATACGGAATATAGCTATTTCCCAGAATCTTGTCAAGTATATTCACATCAGAGTATAACATAGATTGTTTGTTTGTTTTCATTTTCCATCAGACAAGAGGACTCAACAGCCCATATTCCGCTACACTAGCCGGTTAAGTTCCAAAGTGTCCAGTTGCTTGTTCGGGATGGGGGAGGGGGGGGGGGGCTTTACTGGGTTATTCACTCTTTTATTTGTATGTTACAGTATAGACAAACTCATTTCATTCATCTATTTCGCTTCCTTTTATATCACAGTGGTATAATAGTGGTATAACTGACCAAATGATATAGCCGACCATGATCATGACACATTCCATCAGGGAGTTGATCACGTTACGAAGCGGCAAGCCCTGCTCGCCCATGCGTCCGAGCACGCCACCGAAGACGCACGAAAAGACGACCAGTCCGAGAATGTTGGGCTTGTACTCGTAGCCGCCTTGCGACACCAAGATCGTCATCGGGCCCGACGTCGTATTGGGCATCATGGCCGTGATCGTAGTCTCCGTCACCATCAGTCCAGTGGCTTCAGTCATTGTCACCATCGAGTCCGTGGTCATCTCGACAACCTCGGTGACCTGACGGGTCTTGTACTACAGTCGTGACGAAGACGACCGACGAAAAAACGAGAAAGAAATACGAGAGGCAGGTAAAAATAAAGTTTAAAGAATAAAAGTAACGAATGACGTTCACCAGGATCATATGACCTTACGTGAAACAGGCTCATTATGGATGACTAAAACGATGATGGCTTGAATTTCATACATGACGCAAAAAAAAAGTGTTGACGTCAATGCGTTATCTTATATACACTGAGGATTTCCCTTTTTTTCCGCTATTTCTGTTTTTCGCATAAAGTGGATCAGAAGAATTGTGAGATGTTGAATAGTGAAAAGGGCATTTAGGTAATATCATTCATTCAAAGTTAAGTGCATCAGCTAACACAGTCACAGCATCGTAATGAGAAAAAAACCTAATCTGCAAACCACAAAGTGGCTTTAACAATTTGTCGCGAAGCTTTATTTAGTGTGTAATACATATGTACATGTTATAAGTATGTAAATAGTATATGAAATAAAATCCTCATGATTCGTACGCGTGAAACGAACCTTTGGAATAGTTAGCTGTTCAGTACCCATTTATTTATAAACTGCCTGTCTAAGGTAATACAACTAACGCTCCTTCTCCTTCTTCATGTTTTTTTTTAAAGACAACAAAAAGTTTCACATTTGTTTTTTTTTCTATCTTAAAAAAAACCACCAATGCTATCAACGAATTATTTGTTTCCCGTCTAAAAGATTGGCTGATTTAAGTGAAAATCCGAATAATGCTCTGAAATTTCGTTTGAAGGTCAGTTTTGCAGCTATTGTTTCAATAGTAGTTTTATTGATTTCCACAAAATGTTGTTTGGAGTTAAAAAAAAAAAAGAAATAGTGCCAATGTGCAATTGAAAAATCATGCAGTCGTAACCTCCAGCTTGTAGTTTCACTATTTTAGAAAAGGAAGTATATACGTCATATTCCGCTCTAGACAATGTTTCACTTTCCTAATATCGAAAATAAAAAAGTGTGAAACATCCGCCGTGATTCGGGAGGATTGTACTTTTTTATTATACGATATTCATTTCCTCGTTATTCATCATGTACGATACGTTGTGAGTAAACATGTGGAATAGTATATCATGATATGGTATATTTTATTTCAGCAAGCATCTGGTTGTTGTAGTCTGTTTGCATTTGCATCTGCATCTGTTATTGGAAATTCTAACCTGCACAGTTTTGTTAATCCATTAATCAACCAGTCAATCAAACCATTTCTCTTTTTGTTTTCATCCCTCTCCCTAAAAGCGCATAGAGACACTAAGGTAGTGATATGCGCTATATAAGCAAGCACTGTGTTTCATATATATATATATATATATATATATATATATATACATATTTCTGATCAAAATATGAATGGAAATTTTTGCTCGTACACGACATAGTGGTTAAGTCTTTGGACGTTTAGGTCTTGAGTTCGAGTCCTGTCAGGAGTGCGTTCATCCTTGGACAAGATTTTTTTTCTTTTTGGTTACCTAGATATCTCTCTTAACCCAAAAGGAAAATCACAAAAATCATAAAATTATAATGATTACAAGAGTGTTTAAGAAATACCCCACACTGAATGGTAAAAGAGAGATTATGAAATAACAAGACATTTTTACTAGGAAAGATGTGAATTTCATTCTCGATGCACAATAATTTTGTAACACAATGTTTCTATTTTTTCTTTTGACATGATGTCCTGCATACTATGTGTTATGACATAATGTATTGTATGATTGCGATTATATCATTGTATCACCCCGATTGACAACAGATGATTTTAATCCGAAAACGAAAAGGAATTCATCAGTTCGAACATTTGTGACATTATTCCGAAGGGTTGTTATTCTGAAGGTTCGTAATTCCAAAGGTTTGTAGTACGCGTTATCTATGTCGGCTTAACGACCTTCACTGCAGTTTCGGATTAACGAGTCTTCGGAATAATTACCCTTTTCTTTCCTTACGGAATTATTGAACACTGGGAATAACGAACCTTATTTCATTTTCGGAATCACTGTAAACTCAGAATAACGAACCTTATTTCATTTTCGGAATAACGAACCTTCGGAATAACGTCACAAAATTTAATGCTCAGATGGACGAACTGTTCGAATTTTTGGATTACACGTAATAATTATAATCCTTTGTCACTGGGGGCGAGGAATTCCTCTATCAATATCACAGACAGAAATTATTCCCTCGCGTACTTATACGGGGCAATCGATCGATTGGTTTTTATTGCACATAGTAGGACACAGATTCACATGCCTGTTCTCACGTCTACGAGTCTTTGCAAACATCAGCGCCATTGACTTAACCTTGATCGACGCCAGTAGCCCATTTTCCATCATATTACACTTATAAACGGAAGGCCGTTTCACATCGGTGGCCAGGGTTGATATGGCTTTGCAGCTGGGTATAGGAGATGGGTAAATAGTGACAAGTACCCAGCAATATAATATGAAAATATCTCCCTAGAGTAAACCATGATCCAATATTCTCGATATCAACAGATTAACCAGTTCTATTAAGATAACTGGTAGCTTCATGGTATTCTACAGTATTACTATTAGAGACACCTTCTTTGATGACCAATTACTCGTGATAGATATAGAAGTAATTATTCAAAATTATAAAGAAATTTACAATCTCATGCCAATTGGAGAGAAACAGGAACTACAATATCTTAAAAATGTGGTCCCATAGTTTACAAAATCTGTCGTAGATTTAGCAATAAGAAGCTTTCGAAAATTCTGTTGCTATACAATAATCCCCAATAACTAAACAGTGGTTTCTATTCAGTTATTGATGAAAGAATTCTATGTGTCTGAACAGTTATGATGGAGGTAAATGAACTTTTGCCTGAACAATTATGTTTTAGATTTTCAACAGCACTCACACCCCACACAAATACACACCTTCACATGCACGTACAAAATGAATGTGCACAACCCTCCATCGTATACGTACCAATACACAGGGCGTAATCGTGTTTTTAAATCTAGTGGTCTATCAAGACAAGCATTGCCACTTGAATTATTAATGGTTATGACTCTTGTGTAACATCGAATATGGCGATATAACATGGCAATGTCAACAGCAGAAAATTCACACTTTATGTTCTTTCAAAATGGACTTTGACATCGTCACGTTGACTTCAAGTTCATTTTTAGCAGCGTCGCTCAGGTATTTACTGATTTCAGTCAGCATTTCTTATGGCTCAATCATGCCAGTCAGATTGACCAAACACACGACTTGACGCATGCGCAGGGGCTGCAATATTAAGTCATCATTTTCCCTTTTTCTAGTTTATTGATGAAAATGTTTTGCCATTGCCAGTAAGGGACAAACAAAAGTTTAGAGAGTACCCAAAAGAAAGTACAGTGTGTCAAAAACGATGAGCACTGCCTTAAGATTACTATTAATGGTTGAAATGTTTGTAATACAACATGAACAAGTACAGCAACAAAAAGAATAGTGCTTCCAAAAGGCGCTAAATCATTCATTTTTTTTTTCAATGGATTTAGCTCCTTTTGGTTGAAAGCTCTTCATATATATATACACGTATATTATGTAACACGTTTGTGTGTGTATGTGTGTGCGTGTGTGTGTGCTTGTGTGTGTGTATATAATGTGTATGGATATATCCACGATACATTCTCTTCTTATGCATGCCCTAACTCATGATTTTCATCTGTGAAAGTTTGGCAGCACTGTTGTGATCAGAATTTTGTAGCTGTCAGAAAAGAATGCGATGTAGGCTAAGTAGGCTAATATGACAGTTTGATTAGTGTGCAGGATCATGAGTTGAGAAACAATGTGATAATGGGATTAAAAATGGTGTCACCAACAATATATTCTTACTACCAAAGTGAATATGTTTCCCTTCAGTTGCAGGTCTTTAACGATTAATACCACAATGAAAGACGATTTGTAATTTTGTCATTTTTTATGGAATAGGGTAATAGTAAAATTGGTTCTGTACAAAACCAAGTTTCATGCTGCGTGTATGTCCAGTTTGTTGAGAATAATGAGTAAAAGGGTATACAACTTCATCCTTATATAATATGTAATCAACAACATAGTTGAGGAAATCCGTCAAATAAGCGATTTCCTTTATCCTCGAACCTTCACCACATTTTATTGATAAAATTCTACTAATCCGGAAAAAGACGAGAAAGAAAAGAATGATATGCCAGACCGACAGGTTACAGAGAAGCTATTAGCCTCTCATGTGAGAGAAACCAAAAGGGTTTTACGAATACTACACTAAAGTTTGATTTTTTACAATTGAAAAGTCGACCTGGTTTCACTTTTGTTTCACTTTTCCTCACACTTTCAATGGCGTCGAGTTATCGGAGTAGACATCTTTACATGAAAGGAGGTACGACGAATTCAGATTTAGTACCCACTGTGACATTAAAAAAGAATGTGCAGCAAAGGGGGGAAAAGTATGTGACAATTTGTATGAGTAGATTTAAGCTGAGATTCCAGACAGAAAAAAAAGAAGAGACATTGTGAAAATCTTCAAGGTTATTTATCTACCCTTCCTACATAAATAAATATTTGTTATTTGATGTGCAATCATATCCTATTACTAACAAAACATGAAAGCACTATCATGTCTGAACTCATCAACACGTCAATGTACGTGCTATACAGGCAACTAATTTTCAAGTTGTTGTTCACGTCGGATATTTTGGACGCGTCTGTGAATGGCTTTTTTGAATCAGAAGTGTTGAGTTCCTCAACGGTATATTCCGTCAGTCGGTGCTAAACGACAACAAATCTAATATCAACTATTAATTAAGCATTTTGAGATGCAGCGATATATACTAAAGGGCGGTGAATGAAAGACAATATTAATAAAAAAAAATTGACAACGAAAATGTAGCATTGGGAATTAAATTCATTTGAATTGAATTGATTTGAAAAAGACGGCCTTTACCAAATGTTAGAAAAAAAAAACATCTACATCGATATCTAAAATGTGTTATTGGAAATTGAATTTCATTTGAATTGAATTCAATTGAATTGAAAAAGATGATCCATCAAAATTAATGCTTCAAAAAATATATAGATAACAGAAATGTATTGCTGATTGAAATTTATTTTCAATTTCATTTGAATTGAGTTGAATTGAATTTAAAAAGTAACCCAAATCGGATTGGACTTCTGCACCTAAATAAATGAGGAATATCCTTGTCTTGCTCATTACTGTCTTACCGTAAAGAACGTTTTTAAGTTATTGATCGATGCTGCCTTGTTTATTATAGTACCGTAATAATAAAATTTTGACACTGTTCGCAGCAGTTTACCATCCAAAACTAAAACCACTTTCTGTTTTACAATGTTTATACGCCGTAATACAAACATGCTTAATTCGGGATTTTATACTTACAGTTCGGAAACATGCTTCGATGATATTCTCTGGGAACATTCCCCTGCAAAGAAAGAAAGAAAGAAAGAAAGAAAGAAAAGAAAAGAAATGCACAAAAGAGGTTAAACAAATATCATAATTCATAATACGTATTCCTTTAATATGCAAAGTGTGTTTTTCTCACTAAGGGCTATCACTCTATTATTGCAGATTACCAAAGAAGGTTTCACCTCCGACGTTTTTACTTTTAATACATCTTAAGCTCTCGCAATACCTTCTTGCATTTTCTTACGACATTTTTAGAATTTGTAAACTCGAAACTGAAATGATCAAAGTTGATTGGTTGTTTCCTGCTGTTTTCATGGCAATAGCAATGACTTCAACTGACAATCATAGCAAACGTGTTTATGCAGTGTTAACAAAGCTTCGCACATCTGTCTTATAATTATGCATGTGATTTGCATGTGGCAGCTGTATCATCATTATAATAACGGGAGAGTTTATTTAGTTGCATGTTTGCAAGGTTGTAAATGGAGTGTATTTTTATGGAGTTCAACACAAATTTACGCCAAATACGATACCTCTCGCGAACAGTATCCCTTCCGAGCCCATCTTGTTTACATGTATTTTCCAGGAGGGTTCAATAGTACATCATTTCTTTTCAGCCTTCTAAAGGTGCCATCGCGGCACGTAAGAATACTTTATGGTTAATGCGATATGCTCTACGTTGTAAAACAGAACCTTGCGTGAAAGCATGTTAAGAAGGTCGAATATGAAATAACGTGAGTTATGATCGCAGCACCTTATTTCATGTTATCGATGTCTCCCTCTCAACTCTGTGTGTAAGTGTGTGTGAGTGACAATTGACAATGACAATGAAAAACGACTGTTTTATTAAGGTTTTTCCCCTGCAAGCTACCCTATATCTTGGTATTTGGGAACGAATTGAAACCTATTATTCATTCCTTAATTCACTAGTCTGTGTGTGTATGTGTGTGTGTGTGTGTGTGTGTGTGTGTGTGTGTGTGTGTGTGTGTGTGTGTGTGTTTTGGTAGCTCTGTAGCATCACAAAACCAACAAATAGGTACCCGGGATAGATTTTTTCCAGAACACACGAAAAAAAGTCTCATTTTCGTGTTTTTTTTTTTCAAAATCAGCCAATCTTTAATTAAGGGTATTTCATGGCAAAGTTCCTTTTTTTTGGAATTAATTGCAAGCAGTGCTATCATTCCATTTCTAAGCGCATTTTTTCCATTTTTTTGTGAGAGGTATCTGACAGTATTACAAAGCATGAAAATCCAGCAGAAGCTTAGCAGACAGTCAGTACTGCATGCTATTTGATATTTTACATACTTTACATAACCTGAACAGAATGCTGCCTATGCATGTGCGAACCAAGATTTGGGTTAATCCGACAATTCGTTCACAATGGTTGCCATAGACCTTTCAAAAAAAAAGTTTGTTCCTCACAATAAAGCGTGTCCCGGCGCACTTGAGTGGACTTCTCGCTTCAACGCCCCGTTTTTCTCTCAAATGTATAGCATTCCTGCATGTTCGACTTTTCGTCATCTCTTTCGGTAGGCAATTTCTGCACTCCAACTTGCGTGAGTTATAATTTTGTCATCTAAGGGATGAAAATCTTCATTTGTAGCTTGTGATTTTTGCGTTGATTTTTCATTATACGTACATATAATGTTTACTTTCTTCTATCAAGGTATCAGGTGACTCTGGGTCACCAGAAATAGATGACGTCCGGCCACTACTTCTGGAGAAATGATAAGTTTTGGTGGCCCGATTTGTCAGGTCGAAGGGCAATCGTCTTTGATAATTAAGAGCAGCGTTGGCTCTCCTCCACATAGCAATATCTGTTATTTCTAACTTGAATAATTCTATGAACATAGACTTGTTCCTATGACAAGTTGCACTTGCTGGTGTTTTGTATGAGAAATGATGACATGATTTCAGTGCAATATCTTTCATAAAAATTAGATATAATTTACCAAGGAGTTACCGGATGTTACCCGATGTTTTCACTCGCATGTTCAGGAAAAACTATTTGATTCATAATCATCCTACCCGCCAAAGTGACGCATTTCACCTTCCGCGTACTCGAACAATTTGCGCTAAAAAAAAACGATAATGTATACAGGCCCTAGATATTGGAATGACCTCTCCCCCGAAATAACAAGCTGCTTGTCTTTATATTCCTTTAAACGCAAATTCAAAGAGTCTTTATTGAGTGCATATCTTGCAGAAACTGAATAATTGTAATGCCTTATGTAATATTGTGGTATGTTATTGTCCGATCAAACATTCTTGTCAACACGCTGCAGATTCCATTATTGAGTCTTGCTGTCAGGCTCTCCGAATTCATCATTATCAATTCCACATTCTACTTCGCTTCCCTCTCTTCCTCTTTCCCTCTTTCTCTCTCTAACTTTCTATACAGAGCTTGACGGCGGACACCAAATGGCTTGATAGCTGTACATGTTACTTCTTGTGTCTTACTGATCATATCCTGGCGATAGCTTTAATGCAACAGCAGTTTATAGTGTACATATGTATATACCAAAGTAGGCTGTATGATTATGCAAATTATGTTGTCCTCCTGAAACCAATGATATCTCGGTCACAGTAATAGTTCACATTTTAGTTTTTTTTCCTTCTTATTTGGCACCCTTACATCATCTGGTCTTATCTACTATCCGTTCTCCGTTTCTTCTTCACAAACACTGATTACTCGGGGCTTACAGCCAAACAAGCTTGCTTTCATGTAGGTCCCGCCATACTTTTCTTTGATCAACCCCATCTCGATTTCAAATTTGACCAGTTATTACATATAATTACTGTGTTATCACCATGTATATTGTTGTGTTTTGCACATTGTTTACAAGGTGAAAGAACTTGTTTGATTTCTGTTATAATGTCCACAAATGAGAAGTATGGAAATAAAATGAATTGAATTGAATATAGGCGTAACGGAAACAGAAAGGATGTAAAAAAAAGTTATACACTGATTTGTATAGGTAAACGAAATATACACTGTATATCAACCATGACTTGATTATCACGTGCCCTGAGAAAGAGAGATGAAACACCACAGAAGGAAAATCATTGTTTGCGGTGTACTGGGTAATCTCTGAACATCCACGAGAGATTGACGTATATAGTCAGTTTACTTCAGGAAGGAAATTTCCTCTGTTCTTTCTGGTATCTCAGGACCAATCAAATATTTGACGAAATCCCCCTTTATTTAGGGAGGTACAATGCGCTTGCTCTTTGTAATTGAATGAAGCCATAATACTTTCGGAGCTCATGTTGTTTGTGCCTGAGTGTGAACTAAATCCTCTTGAACGAAATTTTAGGTGAGCCAGTTAGTCTTGACAGTTATAGCAAAACCATTCTCAATTTCGTCAAGTTGAACATAAGATTGTAACAGGCTCTGTGCCTATCCGAGCGGGTGCGGTGTGCCGAGGGACAAAATGTTTCTGTGCTCGGGGACTCTATAAACCCAAGCCGTTTCATCTACGGGCATGACAGATGCGCCACCGACTGAGCCTTCTTACCATCCCAATACTTTTACTAGGACACTGTCGAATGCATTTGTCTCACGACTTATTTAACTATATGTTGCAGGAAGGTTGAAGGGTGTTCCTCCTCCCTGTATGTTCGTATCTTTTATATCTATTTCATGTTTCCATATCTACAAGGCGTACAATGTGAGAAATACAAACATAGACGGTGGCACCTTTATTAGTACAGTGTAAATATAAAGCGTTTTTTCATATCAGCGAAAAAAAGACTGAAGCTAGCCATCGAGTTCAATATTGTCGATTTTGTCATCTAGCCGATTTTACTGGTTGGCTTTCTCCGCTCTCTTTCGTGTGAACTGGCAACACCTTGACGAACGTTTGTTTGTACAATGTAATTGTGTAAAGTTGGAAAGAAATATTGTTGTTTGGTTGGTTGCTCCATGGTCTCACGAATATCAAGGCGATGCGTCTATACCACACAAGATTATACAATGATTATGAGCCAAACAGATGCAAACTGTGATGCAAGGACATGAATTTGAAGTCTCTTTTTTTTTGAGGTGTGGAAGGACATCGTTTTCAGTGCCAGTGTTCGTACACATCATCTGAAGGATTGGGATTGGCTACTAGCCAATCATTAGACCAATTGTTAGCAAGAACCCGACATTTATTTCATTTTTAGCAATAAACATCTCGCCAAGGTGATGGGCACGGTCCACATCCGCTTTTCACAGCAACGAGAAGGGTGAAGAAATAAACTCTTTGAGGAGCTCACTTCCGCAACCACACAGACAGCAAACACAGAGCGTCATAAACTCCCACACGCTCCAAAGTCAGTAACATTGCTTTTGAGCCAAAAACTGCTCATATGAATTTGTGTAATAGCTAATTGTTTTGACATATTTTTTCATCGTTGATGTCGAAAATTGAGAGCTGTATGGCATAAAGAAAGTAAGTGTTGTTGATGCAAATTGATGACGACTCAAGAAATAGTGGTATCCGATGTTCAGCCTTCAAGAAACACTTCCCATCCAGAGCCAACAGATATGGAATGCACTGTATTTCAGTCGCATCTCAAAATGACCAGTTTTCAGGAAATAAAGGCGTAGATTGTATCACTTGATTTCATTGTATATGCCAGCAAAAACAAAACAAAACAACAACAACAACAGCAGCAACAACAAGCAAAAACAACATCAACAGCACACATTTTGTAAAGAGATATTTTATGTAAAATATAAGAACCCACCCAAAACCACTGATGATTTGAATGCCCGTCTTTGGCAGAGTTCAGTAGAACAAGGGAGGCTCAGAAGAAAGACTGTAGCACTCTCTGAGGAGCGAGTGCTTAAAGTTCAGGGTTTTACATCTTTTGTTTGTTTTCTTTTGTTTCTGGATAGAAAAGCGAAGGGGCGGTTTTATTTACCCCACATTATACGCCTGGAGCATTCGCTCCTGAATATCAACAGCAGTGAATCTTTCATTCTATATTTGCTCATTGCCTTAGCTGCTAGCGTTGTCAACAGAATCTTCCATCGACCACTTTCGATGATAATGATCCATTACAAGTACGATTATTAGTCAGAGCGACCAAGGAAAGCAAAACCCAAAGAGCAATGTGGATTGAATGAAAGCAGCAACATTAGTAGAACACATCAGTGAAAATTTGAAGAAAATCGGATAATCAATGCAAAAGTTATGAATTGTTTAAGTGTTGGTGTAGCAATGACTGGATAAGGAGACTACTTCAGTTTATGACATCATGTGTGGACAACAACTACTTTCGTTTTCTAATTTACGAACTTTTGGAATAGTAAACCTTGTTCCATTTCATTTTAGGTATTACGAATCTTTGGAATAACGAAACTCCAGAGTAATGAACTGTGACCCAACAGATTAGTCTCATACGTATAGGAACCTTATAAGACAAGTAATCAAACACTATTATACTAAAAGGCCGTATTGCGTTTGCGACATACTGCGATTTTGCTTTTTGTGACATGATTATCAATAAAAGTTGATGTCGCAACTTCATCTTCACAAAATACACGATATAATTATGATCTCTGTCCGGCTCTACATTGTTGGGAAAAAGAGGGACAGGAACATAATAATACAGACTAGAGGTTCAACCAAACGCAAGTCACCAGATGAATCAACAATGAAAAATGCATTTAACTATTTAATATCCTTGTGTTTCTTGGGTACAAGCCGATACGAGAACCTACAAATTTGCAACAGATCTCACACCTACAATCATCGTGTTCAACTGGCAATCGAGCACAAAGAGATACGCCTATATACCATATAATATTATTTACTCTAATACGGTTTCACATGATTTATGAGAAAAAAAAAGATCCATGGGAATTTAGGGTTCAGGTCTTGGCTAGGTCATTGTATTTATGGGATTGCCTGAAGCCATGTAATCGATGCATTTATGTATCGCAACAATGGATTCTTATATGCACCTTTGTTAAGGTAACCCCCTCAAAAAAAAAAAAACCCACAACAACAACAACAACAAACAAACAAGCAGCCTATCAGATAGATCCAGGCATTTTGGTTTATTTTCCAAGCTTCAACACGTATTGACTCACGTAAATAATCTATAGCGATCATAACAACACTGACTTTGTCGTTTGATGGAAAAACTAGCACAATTCAACTCAGTACAAGGACAAGTTACACAAAGCTGAGAAACCCGTCGAACAAGAAATAATTGAATCAAAAGGTAATAAATAAGAAGTTATTCCGAGATCAAAAGATCAAGAATTTACGGAGCAGACAACTAAAAGAGAATTCCACTTCACACAATGGAAAAAAATGCATGTCGTAGATGTTTGCGACCAAGAGTGAAATGTATTAATTTATAAGCTCGACATAAAACGCGCGACTGGTCGGGGATACTGTATAGCTCTTTCAAGCCTGCCTCCGGTTGAGTGTGAAACTAATATTTTGCAACCCCGAAAATTACGTTCCTTTGCTAAGATGATATATTGTAGAGGTATATTAGACAACTCAGACTTTTCCTCAGATTTAAAAACAACAACAACAACAACAACTACACAAAAATGGAAACTTCGTTATGATGGAAGTAGAAACAATAGTATGGTAGATTTCCAATGAATCTATTCGGATTCGGAAAAAAAAATCGAACCTTTATTCTCGTTACCAAATTGAGACATATGATATTATGTCCTCGTGGATAAATCATATTAGCATAACATTGTATCTTAGATGTCAATGTTTGATTTGTTTATAACTTATTATGGTCTGATTTGATATCAGTATTGTCTGGGGCAAATGATTTTTTTAATAGGGTCACGTTTTTGCAAACACAACAACAAAAGGGGAGCGTATTCTCCAGTGACATGTGAATGGGGTCAGTTATTAATGTCTTCTTTTAAAATTCAAAGCTCTGAGGTATACACGATGCTGGGAGACAATGTTCTTCAACCATGCATAATTTCATACCATTTGCAAAAGGGATATACGACCTTAAGAGCACGTTCTCCAGAACAGTTGCGCTCAACATTCCGACCAATGCGACTATAGAGGCAGAGAGTCGCAAACCATCAAGTACCAGTCGTACGACCGTCGTTCTTTCACTCGTAACAGATCGTAAGAGAGTGAGACATTACCAGTGGCTGAGCATCATGCTGGTTGCAGCTCGTCTTACGATCGATTGTTATTTCTTCCTATATACAAACACCGATAACGACAAGCCACGACCAATGACAATTTCTTGTTACCTATAGTCTCAATAGTACAAACCAGTGGTTTATTTCTAAACATTAAGATACATGTCAAAAATTGTAACCTTGTTTAGGTTATCATCAACATGGAATTCAGGACAGATGATCGAACGCGTTGCTTTTGTTTGTTTGTTTGCTTTTGTTTTCTTGATTGTCATAATACTTTTCTTTGACATTCTATGAAATAAAGGCTTTAGACTACATTAATTTAAACATGATTGTGTTACCATAATGTTATCCCTTAACACTGTTGACAGCGATCTGGGCGTATAAAGGTGATCATATAAAGGGCATAATCTCACGTCAACTTTGGACCTCGTGTCTTCTCTCCACATAAAATAAAATCAGCCAAATGAAATCAACCGAAACAGAAAGAGATATTTCATCAAAAAATACCTTTTTTTTGGGGGGGGGGGGAGGAAATTGGGTTGATATTTCTACGGTACAAACGTCGGTATATAGGTTGTAAAATAAGTACATCTTCTCATAGTCTTTGACCCTTATCACTTATTCGAGAAAATGATGCGAAACTATACGAATGTTCTATCAGTTTTTCCCCCATTTTTTTTTTGCTACGCTTTCACTCTTCTGTTATTCCACGTATATCAGCGCTTAGAAACTATAGTATAGCGCTTTATAAATGGTATTCATTATTATCGTTATTATCATTGTTGTCATAATATCAGGGCAGAGTTTCCCTTTGAGACTACTAGCACTATGATTTTGCATCACAAAAATGTTGACTGTATGGAAGGAAACCATATTGAGATAGAGATGGAAAATATTCAGCAATAACTAATGTCTGATGCGTTGTTGCAAAACAAGAGAAGCTGAAATATTTTGTTTTGATTTATCTCGTCTGGTCTTTCGTTATTTTCTTTTTATCCATTGATTGCATTTTCTTTATCTTGTATACATCATAAGTTCAGTTAGACAGGAGAATAGATACGGAAATGGATACTGGTCTGACTACCTGCAAAACTCTCGGGGACATTATGATGAAAAAAAAAGTTAAAAAATGACCGTAGTCTTACTGATAATGACTATGAACAAGAGCGTATCCTCTCATCTTCTTTGCTCTTTGCAAAGAACCCTAACCCTAACCATAACACCATGTTACCGTCCCAGAACTCGGAATATGTAAACACTGTTTTGATTGATTCGTATAATTTTAATACAAAGCAGCAGTTATATAGGACGTATGATGAACTATAGGCCGAACGGATCGCGTGTATGTATTCGTGTACGTTTCTAATAGTAACGTCCTTGGCGGTTGGGGCTGTGAACATTACATAGCCCAATTAATGTAGACCTACATTGTGAATTCATGTATAGACCCGCCAAAGTGCATATAGACAGACCCCAACTCTCCATCATGTCAATAGAAGTAGGCGTATTAGGGCGCTTCCTTCGCCCTGTGCCGCTATGCATACTTTTTGACTTGGAATGAAGTGATATGATTCTCAGCCCTCATCCCACTCCTTCAATGGATAAAGCCTTCTTAAGAATAAAAGTCCTCGCTATTCTCGCGAAAATTCTCATTTCCAAGCGATACTTGTGTAGCGGAAAAGAATGATTGTTTTGATAACACTATTGATACTAATTATAACATGCCTATCATATACAATCATCATCATGATCACAACGAAAATGTAATCATGATGATGATGATGATGATAATAATAATAATAATAATAATAATAATAATAATAATAATAATAATAATAATAATAATAATAATAATAATACTAATGATGATAATAATGATGATAATAATAATAATATTATTATTATTAATATCGATAGTGATAATGATAAATTCAACGGTCTATAAATCAGTTTGATGACAGCACAACGTATAAAAAAGAAAATGCCACATCACTATTATAATATTTGCATGTCAGTCTCACAAAATTAAAAAAGAGGGACGCGCCGAAGATTTATGAATGTTTGTATTAAGCCCATTATTATCAGAACTATAGTACGCAGAAACTCATCTAAATTTTTCATCTAAGACTGTGACCAAGAATATGCATTTCAAATATGAAAAGTTTTTGTCATCGACCTATACCTGGATACAGTGCGTCCAAGAACAAAATGAAACCAAGTCATATTGCAACTTTTTGCTGTCAAAATGATAAATATGCTTTTAAGAAATATACATGAATGGAAAGATAACCTATTCTTTCATTTGATGCATTTCATGCATTTCATGCATGAAATGTGAACATTGGTTACAATTCATTCGTACCGCGAGCTTTTTCCTCTGCAAAGGTGCTTATACGATATACGCAAACGTATCCGGCAGTCAATAGTTGAAGATACCGACACGTGATATATATAACTGTTGTTGTTGTTGTTTTTGTTGTTGTTGTTATTGTTGTTGTTTTTGTTGTTGTTGCTGTTGATGTTTAACAAAGGAGGTAAGGCATGCTAAGCTAGCTCGCCATGAACCTCCTAATAGCTTGACAGATAAATGACTATAAGCTGCATTTAGAGTTCCGAGATTTCGAGGGAGGAGTTGATTTCTTAATTGATTATGGTAGTAGAAGTATAGTGATCATTATGTTTGTAATCAATGATAAAGATGTTTGTAACCAATGATAAAGATATTAGTAATGCTGATGATAATGATGATGATAATAGTGATTATAAAAACCGATAGTTTTGATTATAATAACAGTAATTGATACACTTATCATTATCATTGTTACCATCAATATCATTTGTACTGCTATCACTACTGCTACTGACTATTACTACTACAACTACTACTACTACTTCAGTATACTACTACTGCTGCTACTGCTACTATTACTGCTACTACTACTACTACTACTACTACTACTTCTACTACTACTACTACTACTACTACTACTACTAATCGACTACGTACTATTCCTACTACTACACATAGTACTGTTTCTGCTGTAATTCAGCTTTTAAGTACAACCATTGTAGTTGTTGATATGGGGTCATCCCACTACTAACTAGACCGACACCCACGAGTCATACAGCCCACGAGTTCGACATTGAAAACACGTCCATAAGTCATACAGCTCACGAGTCATACAGCCCATGAATTCGACACTATAGGCAAATAAAGCCCATTTATTATGTTCGACACTAGGTGAAAACAGCCCACGAGATTGACAGATAAAATACGGGGCTGGTGTCGGTCTCGTTGGCTTTGTTTAATAGCTTAATGTCGAACTAATGGGCTGTATGACTCGTGGGCTGTATGACTCGTGGTTGTCGGTCTCGCGACGTGCACCATTACCATCGTAGTGTTGTCATCAGCACTATACTCACCGCAGGAGATCGAGGAAGGCGTCTGCCGTGTTGACCTGCTCTACGGACCCGGTACTGTCGATGTTGTCTCGACTCTGTCTCGACCCCGGCCTGATCGACATGACGAGGATGATGCCGAGGATGACGGCGATGAAGGTGGTGGTGAAGTAGTAGAGGACGGCCCGGAGGCCGAGCTTCCCGGACGCCTGCTGGTCCAGCGACGACATGCCGGCAATCAGGCTGGACACGATCAGGGGGATGATCATGACCTTGGATAGGGGAAAGGTGGCCCAACAAAAACATCTCAAACCGGTATAGTCGAACGAGTACACTGAAATACGCCATCGTATATGCTGAACTTCGAAAGGTATGCGCAGCAAAACATTCCTTGACAGTTAATTCAGTCGGGAAACTGGACTTTTTGGAAGAGTTTGCTGCTGCTATAATTGTGCCTACAACGAGAACTTATTTCATGACCATCACGAGTATCGTATCATTCACAAAGTTTGGGTATTACGATTGACAATAATATTCTTTTTTCCAATCTTACTACTACTACTACTGCTACTACTACTACTACCAAATACTAATTCTATTTCTACTACTACTACTACTACTACTACTACTACTTCTACTACTACTACTATTAACGCTACTACTACTACTACTACTTCGACGACGGCAACAAAAACAACAAAAACTACTACTACTACTACTGCTACTATTGATGCTGCTGCTGCTGCTGCGGCTACTACTACTACCTCTACTACTACTACTTCTACTGCTACTGCATCTACTATACTGCGTCTGCTATCACACTCCATGTAATATTACTTTCACTACCTCAACTATTACGGCAACATTCCACGAACATTGGTGTTATCGTCAACATTCATCTGTTGCGTTTACGCCCCTTTAAGGTTATAAAGAAATACATGCCAACAATAACTACGGAGTAAGTCCTACAATAAAAGTTAAAGAGTATATTAATCATAAAAAACAACGGAAAGCATATACAATAAAGCAAATGGGAGACAAACTAAAACGGAACAATGGAACATGTAGACAAACAAACAAACAAACAAACAAACAAACAAACAAAAACAAACAAACGAATGGAGAAGCAAACAAACAATTAAAAAAAAATAAGCAAAGACATTGATCAGGATGGCATGGCATACTATTTTGTTGCCATACCTTCAGCATGTTGAGGAAGAGAGTCCCGGGGAAGCTGATGTACTTGATCTCGTCGTCAGTGAAGTCGCTGTCGGTGCCAAGCTTGATCCCAAACCCGATGGCGCAGCCGAGCACGAGCGACAGGAGCATGAGGATGAGGAGGAGGTTTTGGAGCAGAAAGCCCCGGAGGCCCGACCCCTCCGAGTCTCGCGAGCTCTCGCTGCTCCGCTCCTCCTCCAGCTTCGCCTCCATGTCTTTGCCCATTGTGATGTCGTCTCGAAGTTTACGAAAGTTTGCTACCACTGCCGAGAAGCGCCTGATGAAATCAAAGTCTAAGCCTCCAAAAACAAATCCACTTGAATTGTAATGATAGTCTTTTAAGCTCTGAAAACTTGCGACTGGTTACAAGATGCTTGTAATAGATGCTAGGATTGTATTCCGTGTCACAATACTCCGTCCCTTTGTTGGCGTGGCTCAGGTAACCAGTTCCTCTAGCAGGTGCGGTGATACACAGACTCTGCCCTATACCCAAACACACTGTGCGATATCACGAGTTTTTTGTTGCTTGGTAGTTTGTGACGAAGGATGTGTATTTTGTCCGTTTACACACGCGTGCGTAAGCGTGCATATTATAAGAAAGCAAGGAAAGAGAGGGAGAGAGTGGGAGAGAGAGAGAGAGAGAGAGAGAGAGAGAGAGTGTGTGTGTGTGTGTGTGTGTGGGTATGGGTGGGAGATTGTAAAGTAATATCGCGTGTAAAAGACAGAAACGTTGAAGGAAAATATTTTAAGATGGGAAGGGGGTGGCCCGGGTGGGTAGGAAACCTTAATATCAAAATGACAAAGAAAATAGGCGATCTGAATGGATTGTTGTCCTTCGTGAAAACCACGCCTCCTTCAGTATTTGCCTTTCCAGAGCTGCAAATAATTGCACGATATGCGAACTAACAAAAACTCGATCATGTGAATGATCGTAAGCCTCATTTCCTAATACTTAACCATTGCTGTACTCAACAAGCGCGCTGTCGAACCTTCTTCGTCGACTGGTACCTGAGACTTTTGAAAACTAATATTGTCAAAGAATAGGGGTAACCCCTCCTCCCCCCATCACTACCGTGCATTCATCATAGCCTTCCTGTTTAGACTGAGGCACATATCTGTACCTTAGTGTTTTTGCTAATCAAGTAAGTAAAGTTTGGATAGAATATAGGGCCTACTAAGAGCTAGTGTAAAAGCTTGGCATTTTAAGCTGAGTGCCTATAGGCACATAAAGAGTTAAGATCATAAAAATGATTATGAAACACGGAAGTTCTGCAGCGTAAAAAAATGGAATCAGAGAGGACTATTTAACACAGAACAGACAATGTTACATCTGCTTTACCGATGTGATGATGATGAATACCGTTCCGTTCTTTTTACACGGGGAAATCACCAAGTAACTATTAACTATGCACTGAATGGTTTCCCGTTAGTCTCATTTCGTGATTCAATCTCAGACCGAAAACAATCCCTGAAATAATAGGAGGAGATCCCTTAATCACAACGAAACTTGAACACGAAACAGGGTCTCGGTGATCAATGGAAATATGGAACACATTGTTTAGGTGTGTCGTGTTTGCCGAAAGCGCGCTGCGGGATTAAGAGACATTCCCAAAAGATCTTTTTTTTTTCAAGAGAAGATGATTAAAGTCACTATAACAGGTGGCTGAGACATCATAATTTCAATTTAATGCAATGTAATTATCCTCACTTTTGATGACAGGAAAATTACTAGACTAATACAAACAGGAACACATACAATTCACCGACCAACTCCGAACAATCACTTAGTTTTCATGTGGCTCTCCATATAAGAGACTTCCATTTACCAAAACGCTACCCGTTACCAGCATCCTGATAAACCAAAGCGGAACTGTTTGCATTTCACACGATACATATAAATAGCACCGCTTATATTTCAATCTTGACCACAGAGTTAGAAGTGCAGCACACACGCAAATGCTTACAAACAAAAATTGATTTTCAGTCAGCTGTGGAGTGGAAAAGATTCAGATTCGGCATCAAAACGTGCTGCACACAAAGAAAATAGGTCAAGATAAAAATTTGACGCTGTGAGCCTACTTCCTTGCCTCTTTTATTAATCATGCGTTGATTTATGATAGAGATAGGGTCATCATGCCATCTGATTTACATTTGAAGAGTTTTATCACAAAACGAGCTAACTCCATCCTTGCTAAATTGAGATATTTGTGATTAAAGCTGCTAAAAAGCGAGAAAACAATAGGAGAATATACGATAGTTTGAATTATGCTTCTTAGAATAGTCCTTGTTATGTCGCTATATAGTGAGGTATTACTGAAAAAGGTTTAATTTTGTTCTGTCTTATGGTGGACATACTTTGAAATGTTTAAGAATGGCGTGCATAGTTCATTTTGCAATGAAGCTCTTTATTTGCATATCATGTACGTGGTTCGCATGTGTAGGAATAAACCGTTCTGCTATAGCGCATTGATACGTTAACATTTCACAGCCTTAAAGGTCCGATTTACCTTTGGGAGCAATCATTTGAAAAATGTTCCAGATATCACCTTTCATGCATATGTGTAGGTCTGTTGTGCCACAAAACACACTCCCATATAAAAGTTTTGCAATAAAGCCTAAGATATAAGGAGATGTCAGTATTTTTCTCAGTAAACCGTAGCAGTATACGGTTTAGTATTGAAACATTTTTATTATAGCTATTGTTCACATTTTCTATATTTAACAATACTTAGCATCCATTGTACTGATTCAAATTTTCACAGTAGTTGTTTCTACCCCTAACTCACATTTTAAAACTATTTTAGAGCACTAATGCTGGGTTTTTGTTTCATCTGCAAATGGTAAAATATGCCTTTAAGCACCTCAACGATCGATTTTGTTGAAATCTTTTTTTCTAAGGCAAGTCAAACAGCATAAGAAATGTAGCACACACACACACACACACACACACAATAAGACGAGATGGTTATTTGCACTCTATGTTCTGAGTGACTGAGTTTCGTGCTAGATAAATAATGAGGTTCGGCGACTACATTCACGGGAACATTCTCTTTTTCGATGTCACCACGCGAAACACAGATTTCTTTCTTTTTATTCATTGTCTCCTTTGTTTTTATCGTTTTGGCCTTTCAAGCATGCAATACAGAAAACAGCGATAAAGGTCGCATGGATGTTTATCTGCTCTGCTGGGTATAAGAAAAGGGCTGAACTATAATAAGAGCCCACCACATTCTTCAGACTTTGAACTTTGATGAGGAGGAAAAAAGAAAACAAATAAATGACACAAAACGACTCCCACCATCCCACTCCCCCCCCCCCAACATCCACAAGATCGAATCACTTGTGCATAGAATCACTATCTGAAAAGAAAGACCAATTACAGCAATAGAAAAAGTGACAACCAAACAACGGTCAAAAGAATGAGCGAAACTAGATGGAGAGGATGCTCATAATTGCAGGATTGAGATTTTTGTCACCACCATGAAAGATGATAATTATCATAGCATTCTTCCTGTTGTCAGAGTCGTGAATATACTAACGAGACTGAATTAAGAATGACAGAGGTATGATGAAAAAAAAAATGATGATAGTGCTGGTAATTAAACGGTGAAGTTGGAAGAAATTGTTAACATGAGAAACAACAAAAGTCGACTCGTCATCAGTTCCACATGTCTTATTAAAGAAGAAATCTACTTCAGATTTTAATCAATTTCATAAGAAAAAACAAACAAACCCTGCAGAACATTGCAAAAATGATCAAATTCGGATAGGAAACAACAAAGCTATCATAACATTCTGAAATTTCAAAATTTTTCAAAAAACACTTTTTGACCAGTCGTTATGAATATCCCATTCGGCAAAGTTGATGACAAAAATCTCATATTTCAGCTGTATAAATATAAAACTTGCCTTAAAAGCACCAAAATAAAAGGAACAAATAGAGATTTTTCAGAATTTAATATGTAACATACATGAAAAAAAGTATGTAATCAGCTGCACTAGCTGGTCTTCCATCATGTCCATTATCGGGTCCAGTTCGATGTGAGCCGGGACCGCTTTACCGGGTTATGCACTCTGCTCTTTACAATGAATGAATGAAGCGGGATCTTTGCGTGCAAGGAGTTGTGACTCTCTCACACATGTATCACGTTTATAGTCACTGCAAAAAAATCAAAGAAGAATAAAATCAATAAATAACAATAATTTTTGTGAAATAATCGGCACAAAAATGAAAAAACAAACAAACAGAGAATATAGAGGAAGAGATACACATTAAAAATATGATTCAGTAACGACATGCTAGTTGACGTATTATGGGTGGAGTGAAATAGACCATGAATTCTAGGAAAAAGAAAAGAAAACAATCTAATATATGCTAAGAAAATAGAACGTGATAAGAAAATAAGACACGCATTTTCATTTTCACTGATAACCGTCACGCCGTATTGACAAAATTGACCTGAAATCCCTTTGAAATGAATAGATACCCTTTAATCTGACTACCCAAGTCCTCAATCTATCTCCGATCATTTCTTGTAATTTTGTGTGTATCGTTTTTACATTTCATACAGGGCTCACACCCGTAAATACAATGGAATGTCCGAGACCCCTTCACAAATTCGTACCAAAGATACCAAAATAAATGAAGAAAAAAATAAATTAAAAATCAATGATGTAGTTTGGCAAAAAACTGAAAAGCTGTAGATATTGAGTATGAATTCCTCTACAAATTACATTTTGGTTAGAAGATGAAAGCTTTTCTGGTGGAATTTGAGGGGACTATATTTTATTGGGTACGTGTACGGAAAATGGGTGATTTTTTGAGTGACAAGAACTCGTAGTCTGGCTTTTCGGACCCCTGGACAGAATTTGAACTGAATTATCCACCCTGAGAATTTGGTGGATGAAAGGGTACATCTAACTTATCCAGGTTAGTGAAGCTGAAACACCTCATTTCTCCCAGCTATTTTACAGAATTTTTTGAAATTTGATTTTTAACACACATCCCTATGGGGAAATATTTATGGGTGTGAGCCCTATAGAGGATGCATGCAATGCACACAGGTCTATGGGAAGTATTCATCCCATACAAACTCTGCTGGTTTATGTTGATCTATTGTGTCAGATCTCTTCCTCCGTCCCCCCTTCCCCTTCCTACCCCCCCCCTCCCCAACTCTGTTTGGCTATAATTTGTTTTCTTATTATGTTGTTGTGGTATAGATAGATCTTTGTACATAGCAGTCATCAGTATCACACAACTTTGAATGACTGTGTTATTTTAATGTATTTCTTTGTTTGGCTACCACTGAAACAGGTCAAAATTCATAAAGTTAGTCTGTTTGACAAAACAAAGTCTTTTCAAGTATTTTGTAGGCAATAATGTGATGATGACACCCCCATAATCAAAGATTACTGCCTGCATCTAGGTATTCATCTTATGAAGAACTGATCAACACTACATTTTTATTTTTTTTAAAAACCTCAAAGGGTGTGAGTTTCAAAAGTGTCCCTTTGAGAAGCTTTATAACCCTTGAATGTGTAATTTCCCATATGATGTAGGTGCAAATACCATCAAAAACACATTTATGATGTTTAAAAGTCAAATGAGAAATATGACCTTCAGTATAGGGCTCACACCCGTAAATACAATGGAATGTCCGAGACCCCTTCACAAATTCGTACCAAATATACCAAAATAAATGAAGAAAAAAATCAATTAAAAATCAATGATGTAGTTTGGCAAAAAACTGAATAGCTGTAGATATTGATATGAATTCCTCTACAAATTGCATTTTGGTTAGAAGATGAAAGCTTTTCTGGTGGAATTTGAGGGGACTATATTTTATTGGGTACGTGCACGGAAAATGGGTGATTTTTTGAGTGACAAGAACTCGTAGTCTGGCTTTTCGGACCCCTGGACAGAGTTTGAACTGAATTATCCACCCTGAGAATTTGGTGGATGAAAGGGTACATCTAACTTATCCAGGTTAGTGAAGCTGAAACACCTCATTTCTCCCAGCTATTTTACAGAATTTTTTGAAATTTGATTTTTAACACACATCCCTATGGGGAAATATTTATGGGTGTGAGCCCTATAGAGGATGCATGCAATGCACACAGGTCTATGGGAAGTATTCATCCCATACAAACTCTGCTGGTTTATGTTGATCTATTGTGTCAGATCTCTTCCTCCCTCCCCCTTCCCCTTCCTACCCCCCCCTCCCCAACTCTGTTTGGCTATAATTTGTTTTCTTATTATGTTGTTGTGGTATAGATAGATCTTTGTACATAGCAGTCATCAGTATCACACAACTTTGAATGACTGTGTTATTTTAATGTATTTCTTTGTTTGGCTACCACTGAAACAGCTCAAAATTCATAAAGTTAGTCTGTTTGACAAAACAAAGTCTTTTCAAGTATTTTGTAGGCAATAATGTGATGATGACACCCCCATAATCAAAGATTACTGCCTGCATCTAGGTATTCATCTTATGAAGAACTGATCAACACTACATTTTTATTTTTTTTAAAAACCTCAAAGGGTGTGAGTTTCAAAAGTGTCCCTTTGAGAAGCTTTATAACCCTTGAATGTGTAATTTCCCATATGATGTAGGTGCAAATACCATCAAAAACACATTTATGATGTTTAAAAGTCAAATGAGAAATATGACCTTCAGTATAGGGCTCACACCCGTAAATACAATGGAATGTCCGAGACCCCTTCACAAATTCGTACCAAATATACCAAAATAAATGAAGAAAAAAATCAATTAAAAATCAATGATGTAGTTTGGCAAAAAACTGAATAGCTGTAGATATTGATATGAATTCCTCTACAAATTGCATTTTGGTTAGAAGATGAAAGCTTTTCTGGTGGAATTTGAGGGGACTATATTTTATTGGGTACGTGTACGGAAAATGGGTGATTTTTTGAGTGACAAGAACTCGTAGTCTGGCTTTTCGGACCCCTGGACAGAGTTTGAACTGAATTATCCACCCTGAGAATTTGGTGGATGAAAGGGTACATCTAACTTATCCAGGTTAGTGAAGCTGAAACACCTCATTTCTCCCAGCTATTTTACAGAATTTTTTGAAATTTGATTTTTAACACACATCCCTATGGGGAAATATTTATGGGTGTGAGCCCTATAGAGGATGCATGCAATGCACACAGGTCTATGGGAAGTATTCATCCCATACAAACTCTGCTGGTTTATGTTGATCTATTGTGTCAGATCTCTTCCTCCCTCCCCCTTCCCCTTCCTACCCCCCCCCCAACTCTGTTTGGCTATAATTTGTTTTCTTATTATGTTGTTGTGGTATAGATAGATCTTTGTACATAGCAGTCATCAGTATCACACAACTTTGAATGACTGTGTTATTTTAATGTATTTCTTTGTTTGGCTACCACTGAAACAGCTCAAAATTCATAAAGTTAGTCTGTTTGACAAAACAAAGTCTTTTCAAGTATTTTGTAGGCAATAATGTGATGATGACACCCCCATAATCAAAGATTACTGCCTGCATCTAGGTATTCATCTTATGAAGAACTGATCAACACTACATTTTTATTTTTTTAAAAAACCTCAAAGGGTGTGAGTTTCAAAAGTGTCCCTTTGAGAAGCTTTATAACCCTTGAATGTGTAATTTCCCATATGATGTAGGTGCAAATATCATCAAAAACACATTTATGATGTTTAAAAGTCAAATGAGAAATATGACCTTCACTATAGGGCTCACACCCGTAAATACAATGGAATGTCCGAGACCCCTTCACAAATTCGTACCAAATATACCAAAATAAATGAAGAAAAAAATCAATTAAAAATCAATGATGTAGTTTGGCAAAAAACTGAATAGCTGTAGATATTGATATGAATTCCTCTACAAATTGCATTTTGGTTAGAAGATGAGAGCTTTTCTGGTGGAATTTGAGGGGACTATATTTTATTGGGTACGTGTACGGAAAATGGGTGATTTTTTGAGTGACAAGAACTCGTAGTCTGGCTTTTCGGACCCCTGGACAGAGTTTGAACTGAATTATCCACCCTGAGAATTTGGTGGATGAAAGGGTACATCTAACTTATCCAGGTTAGTGAAGCTGAAACACCTCATTTCTCCCAGCTATTTTACAGAATTTTTTGAAATTTGATTTTTAACACACATCCCTATGGGGAAATATTTATGGGTGTGAGCCCTATAGAGGATGCATGCAATGCACACAGGTCTATGGGAAGTATTCATCCCATACAAACTCTGCTGGTTTATGTTGATCTATTGTGTCAGATCTCTTCCTCCCTCCCCCCTTCCCCTTCCTACCCCCCCCCCCCCTCCCCAACTCTGTTTGGCTATAATTTGTTTTCTTATTATGTTGTTGTGGTATAGATAGATCTTTGTACATAGCAGTCATCAGTATCACACAACTTTGAATGACTGTGTTATTTTAATGTATTTCTTTGTTTGGCTAACACTGAAACAGGTCAAAATTCATAAAGTTAGTCTGTTTGACAAAACAAAGTCTTTTCAAGTATTTTGTAGGCAATAATGTGATGATGACACCCCCATAATCAAAGATTACTGCCTGCATCTAGGTATTCATCTTATGAAGAACTGATCAACACTACATTTTTATTTTTTTAAAAAACCTCAAAGGGTGTGAGTTTCAAAAGTGTCCCTTTGAGAAGCTTTATAACCCTTGAATGTGTAATTTCCCATATGATGTAGGTGCAAATATCATCAAAAACACATTTATGATGTTTAAAAGTCAAATGAGAAATATGACCTTCAGTATAGGGCTCACACCCGTAAATACAATGGAATGTCCGAGACCCCTTCACAAATTCGTACCAAATATACCAAAATAAATGAAGAAAAAAATCAGTTAAAAATCAATGATGTAGTTTGGCAAAAAACTGAATAGCTGTAGATATTGATATGAATTCCTCTACAAATTGCATTTTGGTTAGAAGATGAAAGCTTTTCTGGTGGAATTTGAGGGGACTATATTTTATTGGGTACGTGTACGGAAAATGGGTGATTTTTTGAGTGACAAGAACTCGTAGTCTGGCTTTTCGGACCCCTGGACAGAGTTTGAACTGAATTATCCACCCTGAGAATTTGGTGGATGAAAGGGTACATCTAACTTATCCAGGTTAGTGAAGCTGAAACACCTCATTTCTCCCAGCTATTTTACAGAATTTTTTGAAATTTGATTTTTAACACACATCCCTATGGGGAAATATTTATGGGTGTGAGCCCTATAGAGGATGCATGCAATGCACACAGGTCTATGGGAAGTATTCATCCCATACAAACTCTGCTGGTTTATGTTGATCTATTGTGTCAGATCTCTTCCTCCCTCCCCCCTTCCCCTTCCTACCCCCCCCCCCTCCCCAACTCTGTTTGGCTATAATTTGTTTTCTTATTATGTTGTTGTGGTATAGATAGATCTTTGTACATAGCAGTCATCAGTATCACACAACTTTGAATGACTGTGTTATTTTAATGTATTTCTTTGTTTGGCTACCACTGAAACAGGTCAAAATTCATAAAGTTAGTCTGTTTGACAAAACAAAGTCTTTTCAAGTATTTTGTAGGCAATAATGTGATGATGACACCCCCATAATCAAAGATTACTGCCTGCATCTAGGTATTCATCTTATGAAGAACTGATCAACACTACATTTTTATTTTTTTTAAAAACCTCAAAGGGTGTGAGTTTCAAAAGTGTCCCTTTGAGAAGCTTTATAACCCTTGAATGTGTAATTTCCCATATGATGTAGGTGCAAATATCATCAAAAACACATTTATGATGTTTAAAAGTCAAATGAGAAATATGACCTTCACTATAGGGCTCACACCCGTAAATACAATGGAATGTCCGAGACCCCTTCACAAATTCGTACCAAATATACCAAAATAAATGAAGAAAAAAATCAATTAAAAATCAATGATGTAGTTTGGCAAAAAACTGAATAGCTGTAGATATTGATATGAATTCCTCTACAAATTGCATTTTGGTTAGAAGATGAAAGCTTTTCTGGTGGAATTTGAGGGGACTATATTTTATTGGGTACGTGTACGGAAAATGGGTGATTTTTTGAGTGACAAGAACTCGTAGTCTGGCTTTTCGGACCCCTGGACAGAGTTTGAACTGAATTATCCACCCTGAGAATTTGGTGGATGAAAGGGTACATCTAACTTATCCAGGTTAGTGAAGCTGAAACACCTCATTTCTCCCAGCTATTTTACAGAATTTTTTGAAATTTGATTTTTAACACACATCCCTATGGGGAAATATTTATGGGTGTGAGCCCTATAGAGGATGCATGCAATGCACACAGGTCTATGGGAAGTATTCATCCCATACAAACTCTGCTGGTTTATGTTGATCTATTGTGTCAGATCTCTTCCTCCCTCCCCCTTCCCCTTCCTACCCCCCCCCCACCTCTCTCCTCTACCCCCCCCCCCCCAGCTCTGTTTGGCTATAATTTGTTTTCTTATTATGTTGTTGTGGTATAGATAGATCTTTGTACATAGCAGTCATCAGTATCACACAACTTTGAATGACTGTGTTATCTTAATGTATTTCTTTGTTTGGCTACCACTGAAACAGGTCAAAATTCATAAAGTTAGTCTGTTTGACAAAACAAAGTCTTTTCAAGTATTTTGTAGGCAATAATGTGATGATGACACCCCCATAATCAAAGATTACTGCCTGCATCTAGGTATTCATCTTATGAAGAACTGATCAACACTACATTTTTATTTTTTTAAAAAACCTCAAAGGGTGTGAGTTTCAAAAGTGTCCCTTTGAGAAGCTTTATAACCCTTGAATGTGTAATTTCCCATATGATGTAGGTGCAAATATCATCAAAAACACATTTATGATGTTTAAAAGTCAAATGAGAAATATGACCTTCACTATAGGGCTCACACCCGTAAATACAATGGAATGTCCGAGACCCCTTCACAAATTCGTACCAAAGATACCAAAATAAATGAAGAAAAAAATCAATTAAAAATCAATGATGTAGTTTGGCAAAAAAATGAATAGCTGTAGATATTGAGTATGAATTCCTCTACAAATTGCATTTTGGTTAGAAGACGAAGGCTTTTCTGATGGAATTTGAGGGGACTATATTTCATTAGGTACGTGTACGGAAAATGGGTGATTTTTTGAGTGACAAGAACTCGTAGTCTGGCTTTTCGGACCCCTGGACAGAATTTGAACTGAATTATCCACCCTGAGAATTTGATGGATGAAAGGGTACATCTAACTTATCCAGGTTAGTGAAGCTGAAACACCTCATTTCTCCCAGCTATCTTACAGAATTTTTTGAAATTTGATTTTTAACACACATCCCTATGGGGAAATATTTATGGGTGTGAGCCCTACAACGCAGCAAAAAGTTTGCAAGTCTTGCGCTGAAACTGCGCAGTAAGCTGCCTCTTATCTATGTCGTCATGTCCACAGAAATATAGGCGTCTCTGTATCTAACATGGTATCCGTAAATGCTAAATAGGTATTGCTTCTGTGCAATCAAAATTAACGCCAACGTACATGACGTATTAATAAGTAAACCTCTATTTGATTTGCGTTTACAGTAACTGTTTACAGAGGGCGGTAGATAACAATGTCTGAGCTGAAGACAATGAGAGATGGTGCGTCTCTTTGAAAGAGATATTTTATATTCTCTCTGATCTTTTTCCTGGATGACCGTGGTTTTCTAGCGGCCGGTTATAGATGTCTGAACAGCACAATTGAAATATTATGTAACGTGCGATCACATTTGATAGCGTCAATGACACACACAGTAAACATGATTGTATTGTGAGATGATTATGTAAATAAACATCACAATAACACAGGATATGATTACAAAATATGATACGCTACATGTTTGGCTTGTTACAAAGCTGTAAAAGTTTTTGTTTGTTTGTTTCAATGACAACATAGTTATGTAGGCCTCTTTTAAATCCTCCCATCTCTCTCGCGTTCTCTTACCTAAAGTGGGGAAATCAAGAGTATCTCTTCAAGGTAAAAGTTTATTTCTTATTTTTGTTTTTGCCAGCCCAGGGGGAGAGGGAGGGGTCTACTTGAACATGTTCTCTAATTGTCGATGGTTTGCCACCTCCAGGCCTCATGTAGGCAACCTACTGTATATTTCTTCGGGATTATGACGAATACTAAGCAGTCATGCAAGACGCTGTAATTGTTAGGAAGAAGCAATGACACCTACAGTAATTATTCGGTTATCAATATTCCCCCAGATAAAGGCATTAGAAGTAACGGAATTTAATTATCTAGGTTATATTTATCGCTTTACAAAATGAAGTAAAATAGCAAAATTACGCATTACCCATCAACAAAAATAACAGCATCAACTACGGAACGTTAATAAGTTGTAGTAAATTCATAATCCCTGTAGCAATTACCCATGCTTAGTATAGACGATGTTGATGTCTAAGACCCTCGCTTTTTAAATAGACGATGAGCTAGAGGAGGTTTTAAAGTGAATCCTCAACAGCCATGACGACAGAGGGCGACAGACAAACGGACTGCCACAGGCTCAACATCCAATCATGTCGTTGACGGCATAGGAATGAACGCGGTTTATGTTTCCTACATTTCAGTGTAAAGGCGAAATCAGGACTCTTTTTTTTTTTTCGTTTTGTATTTGCAATACTTTTGTTGTTCATGTCTTAAGTTTATTTGTGAACTACAGCTGTAGTACCAATACAATAAGGAGTAATCAGGAGAGAGATGTAGAAACATTAAGATTAATAGTGTCGTAGTTGCACAACTCCAGATTTCATTTACTAGGACATAAAGTGCCTTATATGGACACACGAATTCAATTTCCCTCATAGCACCTTTGGAGTTCATTATTCAACATTCCCTTTGTCACTATAACGTTTATAACGTGCTTGCGTTCCGGTATTATTTGAGCATACTTGGGTGTTTTTAAGTGAAATACTTAGAGGGTATGGTTGGTTGACAAAGACATACTCTTTAAAGGCATAATTTACCATTTGCAGAAGAAACAAAAACCCAACATTAGTGCTTTAAAATAATAATTCTAAAATGTGAGTTAGGGATAGAAACAACCACTATAAAAAAAAAACTGAATCCGTATAATCGATGTTAAGTATTGTTAAATACACAAAATGTGAACAATAGTTATGATAAAAATGTTTCCAGACTAACAGTCTGCAGATACGGTTTAATGAGAAAAATACTGGCTATATCTTCTTATATTTTAGGCTTTGTTGCAAAAAATTTATATGGTAGGATGTTTTGTGATACAACTGACCTACACATATGCATCATATGTGATATCTTGAACATTTTTAAATCACTGCTCCCAAAGGTAAACAGGACCTTTAAACACATGTTAAAGTTAGCTCTAAGTATAACTCGCCAATTTGAGTGACGTTACGTGATCACGCAGTTTGATTTACTCTTTTTAAAGTATCGAAGACAATTTGATAGAATTAATATCCTCATGCCATTTCTCGAATATCTAAATTTAGGGCTGATAAAAGGAAACCAAAACCCACAGAGAAATGTGGATTGAGTGAAAGCAGCAACATTAGTAGAACACATCAGTGAAAATTTGAGGAAAATCGGACAGTAAATGATGCAAAAATTATGCATTTTTAAAGTTTTGGTGTTGCTGGATCGCAGGATGAGGAGACGACTAGAGATTGTGGCGTATGTGTGGACAACAATGTAAAGAAAATATAAAGGGAACTCAACAAAAATTAACTTCTCTAGCATAATGAAATTGCACTCGACTAACCGCTTTCAGAAAGCATCGCACGGGGAATAATTGCTACCCTTAACATTTGTCAGTACCAAGTGGATGGAATGTGTAATTTTCACGAAAAATGAATTTTTGTGGAATTTCCATCGTATCTTCTTTATATTGTTGCCAACACATGACACCATCAACTCTAGTAGTCTCTTCATCCAGCGGTTCCAGTACCAAACCTTCAAAAATTCATAACTTTTGCATCGACTTTAAATGATCAGAAAATTGAACATTTTTTTTTATCATTCCAACAAATTCTTTCTTTTTCTCTCTCTCTCTCTTTCTTTCTCTGTCTGTCTGTCTTTTATGTCTTTACATCTCCCTTTGTCTATCTCTTTCTCTTTCTCTCTCTCTCTCTCTCTCTCTCTCACATACACTTTTGCGCACGCACACACACACAAACTAGCAATAAGTGTGTGGGAGTACACCGTATACACACACGCACCCTAACACATACACACACACACACACACACACACACACACAACATAATATAAACTGACTCGAATAAAAATGAAATAGAAATAACCCAGATAAAGTTTAAGAGCATTTCTCAGAAAAAAAAAAATCTTTGCTTGAGGTACAGATAATAATTTCAGGGAATTTGTATGTTTCGTCGAAAAAAATTAAGAAGCAAGCTTACAATTATAGTGATATCTGAAAGTAACTTACTATTCTTTTATTAGTCCAATGAGGAGTGCGATGTCTTGAAAAAAAGAATTGCACAAAATATGCGAGGATATTGATTAACACACACATCATCATTTATATCGATTTTTAGAAATCTCCAGACATAGACATACACGAGTCTTACAAAAATCTCATGTAAAAGTACTTTATACTTTTGTATCTACATACACACAACTGAGAAGAATATCTTGTGGAATGCAAAGTGCGGATGCAATCCCTCAAGTACGAAAAAAAAAAATACAAATGGAGGCTGCAGCCTATACCAAAGCAACAAAAACTGAAAAAGAAATATATTATATACCTCAAGACTAATCCAGCATGATTGCACTAAGGATATCATACGAACGACAGCATCAAAAATATCAGTACACGAATAAGTAAATCTAATAATGAAGTACAAATTGGTTAATTTGACTTCGATCTGTTGTTTTTTTTTTTCCAGTGGGATTACTTTTTTTTTCTAAATATGTATTAAAGCATTAATTGTCGGCACTCTCAGCACCACTTTTCCTTTAATCAATATTCTGCATCTTTTTCCTTGGACGAACAAATTCTCTTTCCATTTTTCCATTCTTTATTAAATGAACCATTAGAAAAACATAGCTACATCACAATCTATGCGTTTGAACCTTTGATGAGGACGTTAACATACTTGAAAAGTTAGGTTTAATCAAAACGAGTGATTAGTACTTCCTCCCGTTTTGCTATTGTAAATGTATTTCTAATTTATCCTCTTATAATTTTTTTATCATTGAATCCATATTCTTTGATTGCATATGATGCGAAAAAAAACCCCGACATATTATACAAAATGTATTAAAGCGCATTTCATCGTAACATTTACCCGTTGAATATTGTCATAATTAGTGGCATGTAGTATATGAGAAAAAAGAATGACGACCATGTCTCGAACATAATTGATAACAAATTACCAACTGCATTGACAGATCAGACAGAATGGATATAATGAATACATAATATACCTATATTTGTATTTAACAAATAATATGAAAATAAGACCAAGATAATTCTGTATATACGCTGTATTTGTATTTAATAAATGACATGGACATACGATTTAGATATTTCTGAAGTCTACAATGAGGAATAAATATCGTCACTAACAACCTTGCATGGATTCCAATTAGCGAATTCTCCCATCTACACGTATATGATTAGACGCAAAATCGTACAGGCACTTCTGTAGGAAGTTTCTCGATACGAATATACACCGCTGTGTAAGTCAAACTCAGGACAGGGTTGCTCGAAAACGTCAAGATGGGAAATGATGCGTTAAGTTGCAGCAGATATTAAAAGACAAAAATACACAAGTGTAATACAGTAAGTAGCAGCATGTCTGCTTAGAATCCCAACCTGGATTTTAAACGTGCATAGTTGAAAGGATGTGACTGCAGATTAAGTTAAGCACCAGTTTTTCAATAGCATCAGTGGTGTATCCAGATGAATTGCAAATAGAAAATAACAACAAACAAGCAGACAACAAAATGTCAATATCAAATGGCGGAATACGTCAACCCGATGAGAATTATTCTGATAACAAGCACAACGTTGACATAAACAGCGCAAGTTCGATGTATTAATGAAATTTGTATCTCTATCGAATGAAAGACGTTAGTCTGTTGATAAACATAATATACAAATGATGCACAGGATAGAGTGTGTTAGTGTAGGCGTGGTGCACTCGAGGGTATTTACAATTGTGAAACATGCACGAGGCGAAGCCGAGTGCATGTTGCACTACATTGTAAATACCCGAGAGTGAGCTACGCCTCCACTAACGCCACGAAATAATCCTGTGCATCATTTTGTTTTATAAAATGGGTCGAAAATTCGAAAACTAACATCATTTTTCAGCGTTTTTCACGTACCTTTGTGGGTCAAGACGTCCGAAGATGTTCGTCCCAAACATTTACGCACGTCGCACTCGCGGAAGTCCCGCACATACAGTATAAGTATAATGGGGGGTTGGGTTTCCGGACACTTAAGTTCCTGCATGAAAACTTACTTATTTTACATAGAATATGCACCCTTTACCTTAAAGACTTGATATAGACTCCTCATATAGGCCTACTAGACAACATACTCTGAAAACGGCGTGAGAATTAACCTGCTAAATCGTTGGATTTGCTCTTCAAAGTGACTCCATGTACGCGTCCGGTCCCATAACGCTTGGTCTACTGTACTGTACAAAGTGCGCAGTGTACGTATAGTAGAGTATCATAGAGATGTATAATAATATACTAGAGCGCGGACTGCGTGTGGCGCGTACGCAGTGCTCGTGTGCCGAGATGAAGAGGCCGCGCGCCATCTTTGTCCGGGCAAAAACAAACATCGCGTCCGGGCAGCGCAGTAGTGGTGGACACGTGAACACGTATACAACAAGCGTTCAAACACGTATTGGCTTTCAGCAAGAAGATGAGGGGGTCGGAGATGAGAGAAGGAAACAACTCAAAAATTTAAGTTGCTAGCAATCTCTTATTATGAGTGGTAAGGAAAATGAAAATCAAACAAAATTTTACTTTATTCCCAACGAGGTAATACTTTCAAGCCGACCAACACGACCATGGTCCATGCAATACAAAGGGTTCTCTTGGTCTCTAGACAGCCGGATGCCCCTTGTGATACAGTATACTGCGTCATTTTTTTTTTTCATTTTTTTTTTTTTGCAATTATATTTTTTCTGTATGAGGGGACTGCATTCGTATCTGTGTATACGAGTGTTTCATTGTATTTCATTTTTTTTTATAAGTACGTGTAGGCATATTGGTTCCATGACATATTATGTTCAATTCAATTCAATTTATTTGTTCCAAGCTCGAAATGCTAATGTTGAAGCTTACATAAACCCTAACCCAAATCATAACACCTAACCCTAATCCTAATCCTCACCCTGCCTTGAACCAAACGCCCAATCACACCCATGATGCTAAATTCTATTTTCAGAAAGATATCAATGCCGGAGCATAATATGTCCTGTCACCAGGCATATACGTATTCTGAGCTTTTCTCACACTATCACCATCGTGAACTATAGCAAAGGGTGGAGGAACGATTTTCTTTTTTTTTTTTTTTTTTTTTTTTTTTTGGGGGGGGGGGGGGGGGGCTCAAGGGCCAAATAGGGCACTTAGAAGGGGAGTTCTTTTATTTTGGAAATGGGGCAAATGCCCCCCCCCCCCCCCGTTCCGCCGACCCGGTGGTGCATATAGTTATGTACTGTAGTAGCTATCTACAACAGTATATAGTAGCAATAGATCGAGAATAGCTGAGGGAGGGCGGAGTGCCCCTGACGAAGAATTTTGCAAGACCTTTTCTTTTCTTTTTCTTTTTTTTTTGTCTTGAATCAATCTGTTTAACACACACTATAAATGTAATTTTAGTTACTTGTGAAAGGAAACTCCGCTCCCCTTCTTTTCTCCTGTTTCTACATCCAAAAGCAGCGCATGAACCAGGCATTTTGCAACATAGATCTATGCTACTTTAAGTAGAATTTGCGAATTTAAGAACATTTTCGATTTCCAAACTCCGATGGAGACCTTGGCATAGATGCTAGCCTACTGCCGTTGCATCCCGTCGTCGATCTCCCTGCATGCTCCGCTAGCGCTACACGTTATCGGTACGGTCGCTAGTCGAAATTTGCCCGGACCAAAATGGCGAACGCCTCCTTCTATCGGTCACAGGGATTTTACGGAGTCCGCCCTCTAGTGTTCTTAGTATATATCTCTATGTAGAGTATACGTACGTACGCCACACATGTTATGCACAAGGGAAGACAGGCCGGCCGGCCGGCAGCCCGAACTAGAAGTTGTTTACAGGAATGACAGCGCGTATGCATGCAATTCATCAAAGGAGCCGCCGCGCGCACAGACGATTGGCAATCTACCATAGGATTACAGGCAGTGCAATTGTACCAAAGTAAAGGAAGGACGTGTGTCTCATTTCAGCGCTTCCTATTGGCTACATTCTTGAACCCATTTTATAAAGCACAATATCAATTCTTGAGTGCATTATCATCAGCACCCTCGCAGTCTACAAGAAAAAGTCGACAGGTGGCGCTATTCGTGAGAGTTCGAGAGCAAAAGGGCACTCTAACTTGTCACGTGACACCTCATGGATCATGCAAATGTCTTTTAGTCAGTCCGTAAAATGAGAAATATCTTATTCAAAATCTGGTTTTCGGAATGGCAGGCCGATTAACCCTCAGCAGTGCTGCTCGTGGCCTTTAATTACTATTTATTTTCTAATCAAGGGAAATCATGGAAATAGTGTGGTCAAAATTGCGCATCATCGAAAAGTTAAGAGCCTGCAAAATTTCAGTGCGAACCCCAGAAAGTCAATGATCGGAGTTTTCATCAGTTTTACGTTCTTTCTGGTCACAATATCAAACTTGTACTGTCTTCTTTTACTCTGATGCCAACGACAATTTTTATTTCACAATGAATAAAGATTCTGAGTTGAAATACATAATGTTACTAAACCTCCAAGCCAACGAGAAAAAGCATAGATATGTATATTATATTTCAATATATCATCACTAATACCCCTGTGCTGTTTGATAACATTGCGCCGAAATCATTTTCCAAATTCTTGGCATACTCTACTTCCACAACGGATTGATACCATCTCCGCACAAAACGATAGTAGGATTCACACGTACAAAAATTAGGGGGATACAAATCTCTAGATTTGCATCTCGATTGCAGTCTCGAGGTTTATGCACATGTGGATATAAAAATCCCTCAAATTAGTGCGATCAGCATCGCGATGCTAATCCCAAGAAATTTTGCGCTTATTCTACATTAGCGCGCTAATTTGACCCGCGGTGACGATGTAAACACTGGACCAAATAATCTCGAAATTTTGTATCCCATCATTCAAAGGGCACATCACAACAGCGTCCGCACCAGCCCACTCTTAGGAGCAGGAACAACAATATTTATCGATCGGCAATTAGCGGGCATGTGAAGGCTAGCAAAAAATCTCGGGATTTGGAGCACGATCGCTATCCCGGTATTGTATTTCTGAACGTGTGAACGCTTGAACAAAAAAATGAGATTTGGAGCGCGATTGTAATCCCGCTATTTTGTACGTGTGAATGCAGCTATTTTGTCAAATACAATCATAAGTCGATTAATACTGATGGAGACGCATAATCACTAATGACAATTGCACAGTACTCTTGGTTGCTCGGAATCGTCGATTGCCACATTTTTACAGTTTTCAAAATGCTAAATTCAGGGTGAACTATTGCAACTAGTTTGCAGATTGCCCTCATCGACGTGAATAAACACCGATTTTCAGTGTTTTAGTAATAGCCATGATAAAAATCATTGGCATAATATACTCAGATGGGATTCAAACCAACGACCTCCTGATCGCTGAGGCGTCACACCCGCTAGTCCACCCACTAGTTAGATAAGAAATAGTATGGGGGGAGGTGGTGTTAAAAATTTTCAGAAACATAGTCATTCTTTCCGCATCCTGCAGAAGGAGCAAACGCATCAAACTCGTATGAGGTGTCCTGTGTGCTTACAGTTTGATTACTGTACGACTACTCATGTGGTTTAAATAACAGATTTGCATTTCTGCTCAAATGAAATACGAAATATCTTAGACCCTTTCCAACCTCTTCTTTGTGTTGCTTTTTCCAATCTCTACGGAGTCAAGAATCACATTTTCTGCATAAAATCATCGCAGATTCTCCTGAATCTAAAGGACAACTTGATAAAGCCGACGGAATGACAAAAGTAAAGCGAGATGGCAAACTGCCAAAATTTGCCTTGTTTTCTGAACGGAGGTGAGAAGGCGACTTTCTCAACCTCTGCAAAACCCAACGGAATAGAAAGCTTTTGTCTCAAATAAAGCGCCTGGGCGAGTTTAACGAAGTTTTCTCGCCCTGATTAAGACTCCGGTAGGCGAGTTCTAACAACTAGCTTTTCTCACCCTCAACAAGGAACCTAGACACGTTTTAACAAGTCGCCTCCTCAAATTTTCGCGCACTGCAAGGCGCCTACCAGAGCGTCAGCAAGTCACATTCTTTCAGCATTTACAAGCCACTAGCAAGTGATGACTAACGTACAGTAGTTTGTCAGGAGACCTGTAGTAATTGACTCTGCGTCATCGACTAAATCTGTCCTGCAACTCGAAAGCTCCCGTAAGATCATACTGCCGTGCCGTCCACGTCTTCACTGAGAGGTAGATGATGGTCTTTCTTGGCAAGAGTCACGTGCGAGCCTTTCTTGTTCGACTTGATCGCGCAGCTCAGGGGCATGTGCGCCACCACCGACGAGAAGCAGGCAACGGCTGCCATCAGAAAAGCTGCTTTGTAGTCCCCCTGGAGGTCCCGACACAGCCCTTTAAAAAGGAAACCAATGAAATATATGTAGAAATAAGTAAGAAACATGAAAGACAAAACACAATAAGTGACAGTTCATCGAATAGAATTATATTCCACGTTTTACCCCATAGGCTGTATATCTTGTTATCATTATTGAAGTAGCAGCAGTAATCGTCGCGGTATCTGAATTCCTATGTCATCACAACAGTCATTATATTTTTCATTGTCATCATTTTCATCATCAATATCAAATATATAAACGTCGTCTCTTGGAAAGCCAAAATGAATAGAAACAAAAACATCAATTTCAATACAAAATTTTGTAAGCTCACTATCATATTTTTCTTTTAAACCCAAAATATCGAATTGCAATGATTTTGACATGAAACTGTCACAATCCCATAAATCCTCAATTTATTATCATTACATATTATAACCATCATTTATAGCGTCTGCATGTTGTCTGTGTCATGTTTGTACCGGTACTCTTGCGGACACTGCTTAATGACATTACAAATGATGACAGGGACATACATATACATACGCACACATGCGAGCACAAAAATCACACACAACGGAGCCTTGGTTATTCAATGTAAAATCGCACGAACTTTGAGCTTTACAACACACATTCGTTGTAGGCCATTGGGCTTGAAGTCAATAGACCAGTTCTGTTAATGTATTCAGATTCTATGCTGACTTTGTTCACAAAAGTTGCCCTTAGCAACAACAAAACTTGCCGGAGGCTTGCCCTAACTAGCAACAACTAAGTTGATTTCTTCTTTATGGAACTTAATGGGGGGGGGGGGGAGGTCTATGAAATGTAGGCTTAAGAAACAGAGACATCCATGAATTGTATAGTTATTGTGAGCGACTTATGGTTCGGCAGTCACTCAATCAGTCCATTCATCACTGCATTACTAATGTTACCTGCGATTGGTGGGCTCGACAGCATCGCAATGCCAACAGCGAGTATCACCGCGGGGTATGTGTACTTCATCTGACCTTTGCCGAAGAGGGAGACACACATGACCGTCTGCAGCGTCGCGCATGCGCCCGTCGTGTAGCCTGCCAGGGCGCAGAACGCGATCTGACCTGTGAGTAATGCGATTAGGAAATGATGATAATAATAACGTACGTGTCAAAGACAGGATTTAAAGTACATTAAAGCAGTGATATGTGATGAAGCGCTCGGCTCATGCGACGAGCTGAATGGTGCTGCAACCAAACGTCGACCACAATAACATCAGTTTATCACCATAACACCATAATCATCACGTTAACTACCATCGTTTTTATTTCTTAATTATGGCTTCAGTGACGTTAGAATTGATCAGGACGTGATTGAAAGGTATGCGACTTGGTAAACTGTCGTTACTTCAATAAATCCCCTGTAGGTCCTAATCAAATGTTGCTAAAACAATAATTATGGAGTGGCATTTGCACCATATCATACATGTATCGTCTGCCTGGTATCAACTCGAACGATTGTCACGTAAGACCTAATAGGTGACAGGCTTCTCTCGTATAGACGCACCTGCCACTCCCCCCCCCCCCCCATAGGTAAGACTGCACAGAAACCCGGACTTCGACATAGACTACGTCGGCTCGTTAATACACGCATGCAGACACACGTGCACGCGTGAGGACACAGACAGAAAATAGTCACGTCAACTTCACATCGTCGAGTGATACCTGTACAATATTTTACGATTAGAACATCTAAGCCCCATTATACAAACAACCAAGCAGTCGTTTCTGTAAAATTTGCATATCATTCTCGGTGTCACAATGAAATCCATGGAAGCAAACTTGCGGGCACTATGAGGCAGTAGGCCTATAGGTCCTATGTCATTGTCTTTTGATGGCGCTACTTAATGAGTAATATCACCTAGATAGAATTTGCTATGGCTCCATTTCGCAAATTATATGATTTTGTGATGAAGGCAATCAAATCTGTTAAGTACAGTTTAATAATCCAGAGTTTACGTTAAGGTCAATATTAGTCGGTCTGAAGAACGCTAATGCGGACCAACTTAAAGACACGGGCAAATATCAACTGAGAGTACAATAATACAGGGTGTTATGATGGTCTAGTGATTATATCATCATTACTACATCGAATCAGATTCATGATCGGACTTTGCGCTCGTCATATCGACCCACCGTGCAATATAATGAAATGTAAACGTCATTATGATATTGTTGCCTCTGCTAGGGCAAATAATGGTGCAGACTGCGTAATCATGTCGGTTCCTAATCGATTCAAATCAGACTGCTTTTTGAGATACAGGGAGAAACAGATTTTACGATACTATACTATGACTGACCTGAATGAGGTCACCAGGCAAATGAATATATCATTTTCTCTCTCCCTCCCGTCTATCTCTCTCTTTGAAATCAGTCACAGAAATTCATTACAGATCCACTATAAAGTTACAAGTGTGTTCTTGCCTGAGAAAGCACATTAACACTGTATTTTTACGAAGAATACACATATGTTAACATGGCCGATAACCCTCCCATTGACCACGAAAGTAATCTGAATGTTAAATCATACCGTTTAACTGCTAATAATTTTGATAATGTTTTACAGGGACATATGGCAAAATCTTTTTCAGTAACACATGTTAATATTCGTTCTTTAAATAAAAATGTTGATGAGCTAAGAAACTTGTATGAATGTAGTTTAAGTTCAAATTTTGATATTATTGGTTTATTGGAAGTGTGGAATGTGAGTAACACATCTTTGCTGGGCATGAAGGGCTATAATCTTGAGACTGAATGCCGTCACGGAAATGTTAGGGGTGGAGGTGTAGGGGCTTACATTCACTCATCATTGAAATACAAACGGCTTGGTTTCACTGAAATAGCACATGCAGAATCCCTGTGGCTTGAGCTTTTATGTGATAAAAAGAAAGTCATTGTTGGTGTTGTTTATCGTAAACCCAATACCAACATTACAGAATTCCAAGAATCTTTCTTGAATGTATTGCATTCTTTGAAATTGGATAGATATAATTGTTTGATTATGGGTGATTTTAACATCGATCTTATTGATATTGGAAAAGATTCAGAAAACTTTCTAACCGTCATGCATTGTATTGGATTGTCTCAAGTAATCTCTTTTCCAACTAGATTAACACGAAATTCTGCTTCCTTGATTGATCATTTGTATACAAATATGGACATGTTTAATATACATGCAGGTGTTATTGAGGCTGACGTTTCAGACCATCTTCCAATCTTTACTGTCTTTGAAAGTATGTTTTGTTTTAAAAGTATCATTCAAACTTTGGGGAAAGTTGTACGATCGCCCTAAACATTATGATGTCGATTTATATTGTTTAGATTTAGCGAATGCAAGGTGGGATTATGTGTATAAGTGCAAAGATGTGAATGATGCATATTCTGTATTTTATGGTATATTTCGGTAAATATGTGATAAACATGCTCCATTGAAAAAGAACAATAGTACTAGTCATTCAAAATGCTTCCCTAAGAATCCATGGGTAACAAAGGCGATTTTAAAATCGATTAAAAAGAAATACAAATTGTATAAAAGGTATAGGTCATCAAATTTTGATCAAAAATATGAAAGGGAGTACAAGGTATATCGAAATATTTTAACTACTGTTTTGAAAAATGCCAAACGGGTTTATTATAGTAATATGTTTAATGATAATAAGCAAGATTCGGGTAAAACATGGAAAATAGTCAATGAGTTGTTAAATCCTGGTAAAGAACACACTGCAAGTTTAGAAATTGAAGAGTTGGTGGTGAGTAAAGTTGATGAAGTCAAATCTTTTTTTTCTGCAAAAGAAATAGCAGAAGAGCTTAATGACTATTTTGTTACTGTAGGACCAAAGCTGGCCACTAAGATTCCTGAAACACAAATTAATCTAAAAGAATTCTTGGGGGAAAAGAATAATGAATCGTTATTTTGGAGGCCAGTTACAGAGCAAGAAGTGTTCGATATTTTATTCACATTACACTCTAAGAAATCACATGGATATGATAATTTACCAGTAAAATTATTAAAGGATGCAGCAAGTTTTGCTTGTAAGCCATTGCTTTACATTTTTAATTTGTCCTTAGAAACTGGAATCTATCCTCAAGCTTTAAAGATGGCCAAAGTAACACCAATATATAAAAAAGGACCGAAATCGGACCCTGGAAATTACCGACCTATCTCCGTTCTACCAATAATTAGGAAGGTTTTAGAGAAAATTGTTAATGATCGACTGGTTGATTTTTTTTAGTCCAATGATATTTTTTATAAACACCAGTATGGCTTTCGTAAAAGATACAGTACGAAATTGTCTTTAATTGATCTTGTTCAATAGTTCAATAGTTCAATAGTTTATTTATTTCCATCATCACAAAGAAAAGAAAAGAAAAAGTTGACATAATCCAAAGTGATACAATTTTTTTTCATTTCTCTTACACTCGTCCGATAAAGGATTTTTTTTTCAATACAATATAAATCATACACGAATGATGTCGTAAAAAAGAAACAATGCACTTTGTCATGGCAACAAAAATAGTAAATAATCACAATGATGGAAAACAGTGTTCCACTAAAAAAGCCACGCTTGTAAAACGTGGAACACTGGAACAAAACAACAACAGCACCAATTTGTTATACCAATAAGACATATTCATTTTAAATTCTTCTATATACTATTGTACATTTTACTCATTGATATAATGATGTTGATACTATGAACAATACTTACTAGGATTTTAGGATGCAAACGTATAAACTATATAACATATCACATTTGTGGCACAGACACTATGGGGCCAGGTGTGCCAGGAAAATTGAACGGAAAGGAAGATATGCAATCGGCCACAAAAAAACATAACGACGACAACAACAACAACAATAACACAATACACAGAAACAACAGAATTTGAGGAAATGCACTCAGACAGATACTGGACAACGAAGAACGAGGAAAAAGGAGCAGGGAAGAATAGAGAAGGAAAAGGAGAGGGATGGAAAAGGTCTGTGGACACACTACAAAATCTCAAGGAAAAGTGAAACATGACGGGTTTTTTCATTGAACAGAATTAACTGGTATATCTAGAAAACAAATATTTTTTGAGTTTATACTTAAATGTAATTAACTTCACAGATTCTTTTAGATCATTATCTAAGCTATTCCAAAATCTGGGTCCGGTATAAACAAATGTATTTTGAGTGTGTACAGTTCTAACTAAGGGAAGATGAAATTCTTTAGATTGTCTAGTGGGATAGTTATGTACGTGGCTGTTACGGTGAAATAAAGAATAAAATATTTTGGGCAGATGATTGCAGTTGTAATTAAACATAAATTGACCAAGTTGAAACAAATACAACTCTTTTATTTTCAGAATTTTGTGCTCAAGGAAAAGCTTGTCAGTATGTGCTCGGATATGAAGGTTAAAAACGATTCTGAGCGCCATCTTTTGCAGAAGAAAAAGTTTATCTAACAATGTCGAATATGTATTCCCCCAAGCAAGAATTCCGTAGTTCAAGTACGGCAATACCAAACTTGAATAAAGCGTAATCAAAGCCGAAGAAGGAAGATAATATTTCAATCTATTCATTATGCCTATGTTACGTGCAATTACTTTACAAATATTGTTTATGTGACACTTCCATGATAACTTATTATCAACACAAACACCTAAGAATTTAATAGACGAAACCTCTTCTAGGGGAGTAGTGTCAAATATAACATTACCTGGTAATCTATCTAAAGAATTACTGAAAAACATATACTTTGTCTTCTCAATATTCAGTGACAATTTATTTGCATATATCCATTGTGAGACATTCTTCAATTCATCATTCACTGTACTAATCAAAGTATTAGGGTCAGGGTGGGAATAAAAAAGATTGGAATCATCCGCGAATAATATGAAAGAGAGTTTATCTGAAGATCTATAAAAATCATTAATGTAAACTATAAATAACAGTGGGCCTAACAAACTTCCTTGCGGAACACCACATTCTATTTTCTTCATAGAAGAATCAAAACTGTTCACATGTACATATTGAAATTTGTCAGATAAATAACTCGTAAACCATTGCAAGGCTTTTCCGCGAATACCATAATGGGATAACTTAGAAAGAAGTATACCGTGATTAATCGTATCAAAAGCCTTTGAGAAGTCCAGGAAGATGCCTATTGTATGCGAAAATGTATCAAGTGCATGTGTAATCTTTTCCACAAAGGTAAGTAAAGCGTGGGTGGTGTTGTGATTTTCTCTGAATCCAAATTGAAAATTCGTAAATATATTACTCATATTGAAAAATTTTACAGTTCGGATATGTACTATTCTTTCCAAAATTTTAGAAATTGAAGTTAATAACGATATTGGTCTGTAATTATTGACATCATTTTTCTCCCCTTTCTTATATATAGGTATAACTTTGGCAGTCTTCATTTGACTTGGTACAAGCCCAGTACTAAGTGATAGATTAATAATATATACTAAAGGATCTATTATTTGAAGAATTATATTTTTCAACAAATAATTATGGATTCCATCACAACCTGGGCTTTTCCCTTCTTTCAAATTATTAATAATATCAATAACTTCTTCATTATACGTAGGGTCCAAAAATATAGTTTTAGGATTAGGTATATCTAAAAAATCAAAAAACACATTATTAGATGAAGGGATACTTTGTGATAAATTTTTTCCCAATCGATGCAAAAAAATCATTAAAAATTTCGGCCATACCAGCAGGTACATTGCTTGAGGTATTACCCCATCGTACTTCTGAAATACTAGATGCATCATTAGATGTATTCATAACATCTTTTATTGTTTTCCAAGTATTCTTAATATCATTTTTATATTTCATTATCTGGTTGACATAAAATGTTCTCTTTTGTAAACGCAATAAATTAGTAAGCGTGTTTTTGTAAGTCACATATTTTTGTCTGTTTTTATCCGTAGGGTTACTCCTGTATTTATAAAACAAATTATTTTTTCTATTAATCAATCTTAAAAGTGATTGGGTTATCCACGGGAGTCTTGGAGTTCTTTTATAAGAACTTTTCCTTGTGCAAAACGGAATATGTTCATCAATTTTAGAAGTGATAGTTTTCATAAAATAATCATAACACAAATCAAGATCGGTATTGTTGTATACAAAAAACCAATCAATATCTTTTAAACTATTTTGCAAATTAATAAGATTATTGACCGTAATCTTACGACGTCTCTGGTAATTATTTTGCCTAGGAGATAACTTAATTGGCACTTGTGTAAAGATTGGATAATGATCAGAGATGTCAGATAAAACAATACCAGACTCGGGAATTGGGAGAATATTACAAAAAAATATTATCAATCAAAGTGGCAGATCGGTCAGTAACACGGGTCGGCTTAGAAATTAACGGTAATAAAGAAACAGACATTAAGGTTTCTACAAATTCTTGCGAAATATGTTGGGAGTTACATTTCATAAGATCAATATTGAAATCACCCATTAAATATACATGTTTATTTGTAAAAATAGAGTTCTGCATTAAATTTTGTACATACAACAAAAAATCATTCGGATTCGATCCAGGGGGTCTGTAAACAACTCCAATCAGTATGTTTTTCCCATTCGGGTTTACCATTTCAACAAAAAGAGATTCAACTACATCAGTCATGACATTCAATTCTTCGTGGATAGAATATTCAAATTTGTTGGGGATGTATAAACCCACGCCACCACCCATTCTTTCTTTTCTATTTCTGTACACGAAATCAAAGCCGGATATAGAAAATAAATGACTTATATTGGGAGTCAACCATGTTTCGGTCAGACCTATAACAGAACAGTTATTACCAGAGTTTTCTAAAAATAATCGCAACTTATCAAAATTTCTACTTATGCTTCGTATATTCAAATGAGCTAACAAAAGATTGTCATCATCACTATTCATAACATATTGTTCATACTGATTTACAGTCAGATAAACACATGATGAACTTTGCACAGGATCTTCAGGATCAAAATTATATTCAAATTCTTGTGCTGAAGCATTAAGTTTGTTCGATATGTATGCTTCATATAAGGTGGAAGTTTTGTTTTCCTGCGCGGACGTAAAAGAGCGCCCAACTGTATCATAAAATTCATCATCGTTCACAGAGTTGAAAACAAATGTTGGATTAGCCATAAGTATAAAGAAAATCACAGCGGAATCGACAAAAGTTCCACTTAGACCTAGACCTGGAGATTGTAGTTATGTAGGAATGTACAGACCTAGTGTAAATACACTAATGACATCACTTGATGAAGGAAAAGTAACACTTGGTATCTTTATAGATTTTAAAAAGGCTTTTGATACGATAAATCATGATATTCTTCTATGTAAACTGGGCCATTATGGTATTCGTGGAATTCCACTTCAATGGTTTGCTGATTATCTGTCCAACAGATCTCAACTGCTATCTTATAGAGGAATGGTCTCGACACCGAAGACTATAACTTGTGGTGTCCCGCAAGGGTCAGTTTTGGGGCCTACACTCTTTTTGATATTTATAAATGATTTGCCACGCTCTTGCTCTTTCTTTAAATTCAGATTGTTTGCTGACGACTCAAATATTTTTCATACTTATGCTGCTCGCCAAAAAGAAATAGATGTGAATGAAGTAAATGAAAACCTGCACAAAGTTCAAACTTGGTGTAATGCCAATAAAATTACAATCAATTTAAATACAACAAATTATATGGTAATAAGAAGAAAACGCCAGATAGTTGCGATGAGGGGTGCAATAAAACTATCTGACACAGACATTGATGAAGTGAGTGCTGCATCCTTCATCGGAACTCAGATTGACTGTCATCTTACTTGGAAACCTCACATTCAATTGGTAAATAAATGTGTTCGAAGGAAAGTAGGTGTATTGTATAAATTAAGACAGTATGTTCCGCAGCGCATGCTTGTGCTTTTGTATAAATCTTTTATACAACCACACATATTATACGGTATTGAGGTATGGGGCAGTACTTATAAATCTCACCTAAATTGTATACATATTTCTCAAAAAATGGCTCTGAGAGCTATAACATTTTCGACTTTACGAACGCATTCAGAGCCATTGTTCCAACGATTCAAACTTCTAGATGTTGTTAGGTTACATAAGTTTTCAGTTTTAACATTTATGTACGATCTCTGCAATGGAACTTTTCCGCACCCACTGTATGAATATTGCCAAATTGTGCATCATACTTACAGGACAAGAACAAATGAAAAAGGAATGTTGTACTTACCAAAATCTAGAACCACACAGGGACAATTTTCGATTTCTTACTTAGGACCAAAACTTTGGAACACATTGCCACGAGAAATGCGTGAACAAAGCAAAAGATCTACATTTCGTAAATGCCTTGTAGATTTCCTACTCTGATAGATATTATACTGTAACAAATATGATTAGTTTTCTGTGTTAGAAAATGAATGATGTACATTGTATAAATATTAACAGCCATTTCAACTAACCATGAAATAATTTTTTCTTTTGTGTTTAGCTTTTTAGTATGAAGATCAAGGTGACCAATCTCGACTAGCACTTGTGCTAACTTTTGGTTCCCTTGTTAACAACAACTTTGTAGAATTATGCTACACGTATCATATTTAAATATAAATCTCAAATGTCATCCTTTAATTATGTATTGTAAAGGAGTAATAGATAAGTATTTTTTTCACATATGTATGTAATTATACAATAATGTTATGATTGAAAATGTACATGCTCAATTGTTGTTGCTAATAAAACTTCAAACTTCAAAACTTCAATCTTCAAACATAATGAAATAAATAATACCCACGATAAATTGCAGATTGCACTTTTTTATTTGAATAGCACATTTAGAGAAATCCACAAGCACGCTGAACACATTCAAATAATATGTGATACTCTCCAATTACTTTTTATCGAAAGGACAAAAAAACGAACAAAATGAATAACGGGACTTAATATCATGCGAAGTTTGATCGCAGTAGGGGATAAGTGTCATGTTTTTAACATTTCAAAGTAAGTTCATTATGAGAAAGAACAAAATTAACCTTTAAAGTGATACCTATAGATCACTTATACATTACAATATTTTTAAATTCACAATTAAGAATATCACTTGAAATATGGTAAAGAATATTATTCTATCAATCATTTTGGATGATTATTAGCAGGTTTGTTTAAAACTATCTCAAACTTACGAGAAGAGAGTTAACTCATTTTGCAATCAAAGTCTTCATATTAGTATCAACATGGTATGTCATGACATCGCGTCCGGACGAGCTCTGCTCTCCCAGAGGTCCTGCCAGTTTTTCCAATCCAAAGCATTAATTAAACCAGATGCTCATTACACACACAAGTCTAGAAGGACATAGCGGGTAAATCATCTTGTCCAAAGGTGAACACAACGTGAGGGATTTGAACCCCAAACCTTCTGTTTACAAATCCAGAGTCCTATCCATTATACATCTTTCATATGGTGCTTCCTTTCAGCCAAAGTAGGACAGCGCAGTCTCTAACCATTGTCAACAAAATTGAATGACTTTCAACAAACTTTCAAGTGGCAACAACGTCCGTTATACTTCTGTCCGGACGTCCTCAATTGGCGTAAGGCGTGTTCCCACTCGATGTTCTCTGGCCTATTTTTTTCTTCTTGCCATTTTCTCAGCTGTAGCTGTTGAAAAACATGTGAAAGTCTACACCCACAGGATGCACAGGCAATGCAACAAGCGAGAATGCTATACGGAGGGCAGCTGAACTTTGGAGGGAATACACGGAAATACGAATATTTTCTCACAACAAATCCGATCTTGTCCGGTAGGGAACCCATTGTTCTCAAAGCGCGACAAAACTGTTCAGGAATAATTGGAGATCACGTGGTCCTCCTACTCTTCCGAACGAGCCATCCAACTCTGACTTTAAGCGACATAGTTTCAAATACACCAGGTAGTGTAACAGAATTCGTCTTGCTTGTAGATTAAAAAAAAAACAACATCAAACAAACAATTGTGCATGTCCCATTTAGATTTGTACTCATATCCGTATGATAATACATTGCACGGGCGAATGTGTTTCCCCACTTTTCATTTCGACATTGCAGGTCTACATGGTCAAGGACGGTAGAAAATAGAGTTAATAAAACAATTTATATACACTGAATCCTAGTTAGTGCCAGACAACTATCAGACCTCTTTATAGGAAGAGCGAAATTGACATAATCTATACTGTATCGCATAATAAAATCTATTGAAGTACTCAAAAGCGCAAATACGAGATACGTAGGGCCCTCTCGCCATTTCTGTTTAGTATCCTCTAAAATATGCCCTTTTTTTCTTGCCCCTGTTAAAAGGGAAAGAATAGGCCTATTATGATAATGTCATGATAATAATGCAATCAAATATGATGATAATGTTATCCATCACGTGTTTATTTCCAATTCAAGGATGAAAATGTATCATTATCTTTTCCGACTATCATCGCGAGTATGTATTTTTTTTTTTGCTTGAATATAACATCAGATCTTACCACTGCCTGTATGGCGATTTGTGTGTGTGTGTGTGTGTGTGTGTGAGTTTATGTGAGTGTTTCTTGATCGTGCCTCTTCACGAAATACAGCACCAAATTTGCAGGTGAATAATTGCTTAAAAGAGCCAGAGAATTATCCAGGGTAGCCTCTTATCAGGCAAGTCAGGGTAGATATCAATTGTCTTAAACAAAATAAAAAAGGCATACGCCAAGCGATCTCTCACCCGCATACATATCGACATTTGTGATTACTAGAGTAGTGTTTGTCAATTCATTGACCTTTTGACCTTTGACTTTGTCCGACTTAACCAATATTTGAACTTGACCGACTTCTTTATAGGTGATGTACACGCGTGTGGTGTGAGTTTTGTGGCCATACAGCTCACAGCTGTTGAAATACATGGCGCTAATATAATGGAAAGGTCATTGACATTTTGACCCTTGACCTTCTTAAAATTCACCAATACACGTATTCGAATTTGACGGATATCTTTAGGTGAGTTACCTGTGATGTGAATTTGGTGGAATGTGGATGGAAAGTTATTGATAATACACCACAATGCTATCTGTACAAGCTTATCAGGTAAAGTTCATTGGCCATTTGACTTCGGAGGAATTCACCCATATTCGAACTTGACCAGCATTTTAAGGTTATGTACCTGTGCATGGTCATACCTAAAATCTGTGAAAAGTTGTTGAGCGTACATCAAACTACTGTGAGTATAGTACTTATCAGGTAAAGTTCATTGACTTTCTGACCTTTGACCTTGTCGGACTTCACCCAAATTTGAGCTTGACCTGCAGTTTTAGGTTATGTATCTGTGGTGTGAGTTTGGGAGTCATAGCTCAAAGCTATGGAAGTTATAGTATGAGAGTATATCAAGTTGTTGACGACAACGACGACAATGACGATGACGACGACGATGTCGTCTACGTCTCGCTTCCACTACGCCGGAGAGACAAATTAAAAATTAACAAACCACGTTACTTATTCAACTTTTCTTTTTTTCTTTCTAATGACGCTCCTCCTCATTATTACCATCACTCGTTCGTGACCATCTAGTTCTTAAGCCGAACACGCACATCTTTTGGGGATCGTTGTCTTAATTTCACCCATACTCTAGAATCGTGTCCTGGCAGAGTTAAATACTTTATGGATGTAATCAACAGTTGGAAGCGTCTCAAATACTATCTGTTACAGTAAATATTTTGATTTGTTTTCTGTTAACGTCAACTCTACATGTATTTCGATTTTTTTTTCATTTATATTGCGTGTATGTTATGTTTGTGCACGTATATGTTACAGCGCTATGTAACAAGAGACAAAAATGAGTTCTGTAATAGATAATAGTAAATAGTACAGTTTTTTTTTGTCAGGTTATAACAGTTCGTTAATCCAAAGGTTCTTATTCCGAAGGTTCGTAAAATCCGAAAATAAAATAAGGTTCGGTATTCCGATGATTCGTTAGAACACAAATTTTCTGATTAATGAACCTTCGGAGTAACGAACTGATTTCATTTTCGGAATTATAAACCTTCAGAATAATGATTCTTCAGATTCTTACATCACAAATGTTCGGATTAACGGATCTCTTAGGTGTACAGATTTTGTGTGTTTCTGAATAACGATTAACCTTCCGAATGACGAATATTACCCATTTTGTCATGATACAATACGTTACGTTGTACGTTAAGCTATATCATGTTATGTTACGTAATGGTATGTTATGTCATGTTATTTTATTAGTAAGGTAAACAGTAATGATATCATCCATTGCTCTGTTCACCCCGAAATGTGGGGGGCCTTCATCATAGCGACGAGTATTTGAGTATATAATTATGACAATTTCGTGTTTCATACCATAATAAATTATTACTTCCCGACAGCAGCCACCTGCGGAACATGTAGATTCTACATACCAGCCAAAATGTTGATTAACGACCAATTATTGTATACCTAACATTGAAAGCATGGAGGCACAATTAACGACCGTTTGATTTTTAAATTAAGCATGCTTCAAAGATCTTCACACAATCAGTTTACGTAAAAGCAACATTAAATCTCTCACGTATCCTCTGCAGGTTCTGTAAAACCCTTATCGACATTTTGGCAAATCCTCCCCAGCAACCTCTGACTGACGTTTTAATGTGAGAAAAGCTAAATATTTGAGGAGTAAACGGACAACGTGCTTGAATTTCTATAAAATCACAAATGAGGAGGACAGAAGAGAAGACACACAGAGATAGGAAGAAAGAGAGAGAGAGAGAGAGAGAGAGAGGTGGGTGTTGGGGGGGGGGGGGGGTAATCAAGGTTATGTACAGGTCATTGTCTGGTCACAGAGATCATGAGCCCCAAAGTGTTATGGTTGATATTTTATCTTACATTTACTGTAAATTTGTCTCCACATTGAATCGTTACATCCTGTATAAAAAAAATCGCATTAGTCCACGATACAATAATAATAATAATAATAATAATAATAACAATAACAATAATAATAATAATAATGATAATAGGGAGACCCTTATAAAGCGCTCATTGTACCTAAAAGACAGGCGCTTACAGAATAGAGTAGTACATGATTTATGTATCACGTTACAACAGAGTATCACAGAAGATATAAGAACAAAAAACAAACAATATACGTATATATTTATATCCCTCATGTAAAGCTTCTTGCCATAGGATTGTACAGAGCACGAACATGGTGTAGTTTTACTAGCTAGCTACGAGCAGCTGGATGCGGTGCAATTGGTTACTAGCCATCGTGATATAGTACTTTTGGGAATCCACGATTTGCACCCATCGTGATCGTGTGATCGATATCTACATTTCTCACTTAAGAATGTACGCAGTGCGCGTAGTAGCGATACTTTTGAGCGACAGTCCTGTGGCTTGTAGCTAGCTAGCTAGCGCTAAGAGAGCGCGCGGTGTGATGTGCGACAGCATTACAGAAATCTGTGTGGTGCGATGGCGTGGCCGCGTCGGTCGGTGTGTAACGTGTTACGTGGACGTGTGATACGTGATCAATGCATTCAGCTCAATTGACAAAGTGACTGCTTCCAGTAACGGAAGAATGATCGCAGGAGGACACCATATCAGGTACGAATTTGGGTAACGAAGCCGCTTTAGGCCTACTTCTAACGTAGTCCTGGACCTCGATCTTTCGGAGTTTTGCACGCTGTAGTGTAGCTCGTGTGTAGGAATCAACAACAGCGCAGCGGTGTCGTTCGCTACGCGCTGCACGCACTGCTGCTGCACTGCTACAGCCTAACGTTAGATTTATCGTTCACGAAACCTGCACACTTTTCCAAAAGGGAACCGTCATTACTCTAGTAAAATGCTCGAGAGGGATATAAAACAAATATCGACTGCTTTCTTTCGGGCGATGGTAAAACTATTTGACCTCGGTGATGTCTCAACAGTGCCATGTCCCTCGACTTCGTCTCGGGACATAGCACTGTTGAGACATCACCTCGGTGCAAATAGTTTTACCATCTCCCTCTGCAGCAGTCGATATTTGTATAATATATACAGGTAAACATTCGTCGATTTAAATTGAAGAGGTAGGTCTTGAGGTTATTTCAAAAGCATCAATAGAAGATGCTTGTCGAAGAGATTTTGGAAGGCTATTCCAAAGTTTTAGGCCCATGTATGAGAAAGCACGATGTAGAGTGACATTTATTTTTACCTGGATGTCTATAATGTGGATAAAATTTCTTTTTTTAAATAAAAAGTACAAATTGACTGCAGTACCGACAAAAAGAAGCAACTCCCATCACTCAGTGGCATAATAGTTAACATAATTACGATAATAGTATACAAGCCGAATTGCTCTTGAGACGACGTCATTAAGTAATCTTTTTTTTTGTGAATGTGATTATGACCGACATATTTGCTAGCTCAAAAGATTAACAAACATGGAGATCTTTCAAATCACACAATTTTCTTGCTAGAATTGCGCGACATGTTATAGGTGTTATGATTAGAACTTTCATCGTTCTATTTGGTCAGTAGTTTTCATCTTACTTATACATCAGACACAACGGAGCATGGCGTGGGGAACTCGAATGTTGCGAGGAAAGTGATGAGAACGAAAATCTCGGAACAGGTGTATCGCATGCTCTTCGTCAGACGCAACTCTGTTTAGCCTCCCCTTGTACACACACATACAATACAATTACTGTTTCCTTTCGACTTTTGAGTTTCAATGTATAGTGTCCATTAAGTAGGAGTCGAAATACTGTGTGAATTTTGTTAAACTTTGAGCCCTTTAATTTAATACTAAAAATAAATTGTATTATCGTTCGGGAGTCATGCTAGCAAAAAGAAAGGGAGTTTGGGTTTTTTCCCGCTACCACGCCGCAAGAACCCCCCCCCCCCCGATGTTTTAGGTCCGACAAACTTGCATCGCCCCTTTCCTACTTTCATCATGAACAATTTCTCTACCTTTTTCTTTTCTGTTCAGAGAGCTCGTCGTGTTTCAGCACACAAGAGCTTAACGCGATGTTACAGTGGTTACAGCAAGATCATCAAGACATCCTTGATTTGCTGAAAACGGCATCCAGCGCAATTGAAGCATGACTCATTCGTCACTTCATGCAAAATTTGACGGAACAGCCTGATAAAGGGACACACGTTTCACATTCATGCTGAAATAAGTAGTCTGGGCTGGGCGGAGAATTAGGAATTAAACCCCTTAAATTCGAGACATGAATGCCCTATAGAGTCAATACATGGCACTCCCTGATCCGATAACCAATGACTTACGACCAAACAATTTGTTTATCAACCCTCACACATTTTCTTTGTCATACTTTCTCCTCAAGACAAAGGACAGCCTCGCCTACATTTTATTGTCCCACTTAACCACATCCGCACAAAGGGTAGGCACCTATAGGCTTACTTTATGTTCTGCGGTGAAAGTTTGAGTGTTTGTGTTTTTCTCTGTTCTCCTTTCCTAAAGTTTCGTTTTCTCATGGCCTATCCATGAAATCCCTTTACAAAGGAGGAGGAGAGGGAGTTATTATTTTGTATGAGAATTGGTAGAAAATCTGCTGATAAAGCCGCAGACATCAAGGGCGTGAAAATTGCAAAATAATGTAATTTGGCAGACAAAAAAAAAATGAAATTGACATTGTTTAAAAATATGTTACTTTGTATTACCCCAAATTTCAAATAATTTGAATGTCAGAGTTTCGGAATATCTAGAAAAGTGAATAATGCGGTTTCTAATGTTAGTGAGGTGTTTTGTATTGATCTTCTGTGTTTTAATCCTAATTGCATAATCTCATGATCTCATTTATGCATAATTTCAAATGGATGACTTTCTCATCAATAATATTTTCTGTTCAAGTTCTGTGCGTGGTCACAGAGTGACACATATACTGCACATCACTCGCAAGCAACAAGCCCGGAGAATACACCCATCCCAGGAAATCGATGTTCGGAGACTCTATCAATTTAAGATGACGTAATTCCCCCTGTCTCTTTCTCCTTCTACAGTGTTATTACCAATTACAAGTGATGGTGAGATCATTTGAAACTGCCATTGTGTAACAATCAATTTGTGTTTATACACGTTGCCAATGACACGGGCAGACGTATAGAGTGTAATTCCTCAAAAAAAGTTCAAGTTGTCTTAGAATATAAAAAGTATAAAAAGTATGATATCAGACGAACAACGTTAAAAATGCTTCATCAATATCGGTCATGAAGAAAGTAAGATTTATATAACATGTGAAACTTTCATAAATTTCAACAACTTTCACGTTCAATGAGCGATTTTGATGAAAGATTTGATATTCTAGCTGTTTCCTCTGATTTTTATAAAAACTAAATTATGTATGGTGTCAAATTGCAGTTTGATATGAACAATGGATGGAAGATTCAAATCACACTTATTGATGACTGCACGTCGCTACGAGCACCCACCTGCGTACGAAGGCAGATATATGCTGATCACTACGCACACACCACAGAGAGAAGTCATGGCCTGGTAGAGTCGGAGCGGGTTGAGGTGACATCGGTCCACCAGTGGGCCCGACACGGCCCGTCCTATGGCTTGGCTACCCCCGATGATAGCTACCAAAGACGAGCTCTGAAACTCTGCCATTCCAAATTCAAGCGCTCTCTTTGCCTAAATTTTATCATTTTTTTAAATGAAAAAAGAGAAAAGTTACACAATAGAGCTGTGAAATAAGGAATTCATAAAACTATCGTGACGTCACGATACAATCATAACTTGCTCATATCATAATTTACCATCACCCTCCTCAAGCAGTGACGTGTTCGGGAGAGGGTGATTCTCAATCTGTATCGGTTGATAAAATCTCTACGAGGTCCACAAAAGCAATGCTTAATCGCATCTAACACAGTGCATTATTCGATACCGCCAGAATTGTAGGCACTTTACGATAAGCATGAATCATAACCTTCAAACAAGCTAGCAACGTAATCTGTCTGCTATCTTTTTTTTTTGTAACTCATGCAGGGAAGGGTTGGTCAGTCTGCTCCAAATTCCCATCCTAACAGGCTTTCTGATTATCATGCTGGCTTTCAGGCTTGCTGATTATCATTGGTATAGTTATGACACTACTATTAAAATTGTGAATATTAATGTAGCATGAGAAGATTCAAGGACAATATGATTTTCCTATTCAATCAAGGGGCGGATCCAGGAATTCCGTAAAGAGGGGGTGCCTTTCAAAATCAAGGGGAGGGGGTACAATGTACGTGCCTCTCCCCACTTTTTTTCTTTTTATTTCTTTTCTTTCAACAAAAAATAAAGGGGGCGCCCGGTGTGCTCCACCCTGGATCAGCCACTGCAATCAGAGATTCGGTTTAGAGGAGATGGGTTTAATCATAACAACGGCGACATTGAACTAGATTGAAACGCCATGTGCAGTAACTGGTCATATTTGTACACTGAACGAAACTGTTTACATATGGAACCCAACAAACCTTTGCTAAACAGACATGCAAAGGTCACTGGTCGAGAATTGGTATACCCATTCTTAATCAGCTCTAAGCAAGCTGTGTGGCAAACCTTGAATGTGTCACGTGATTAGTTGAATGACGGGAAGCGGGTTAACGCTACCTTGAACTCCCTGGGACAGGTGAATGACCTTTTCCCTCATAAAATGTGGAGCAATCAAATGACAGCACTTTGTCTTCGTTTTACAAAGACTTATATACCATCATCATTATCTCTATCATCATTAAACTACTACTACTACTGCTACTACTATACTACTGTTACTACTACTACTACTACTACTGCTGCTACTACTATACTACTATTCCTACTACTACTATTACTATACTACATGTACTACTACTACTATTGATATCATTGTTTTCATGATTATTGTTATTGGTATGTAGCAATTGGAATACTGTAGCAGTTTTTTGGAGACCAACATGGATGCATCCTGGTATACCCCTTGGAGAGATCATGAAATTTCATTAACTTATTTTGATAACTGTTGATAGTGATAAAGTCAGTTCCCGGCATTGGAAGGCTTAGTTGACGCATGGGCAAATGATGGGGAAGGAAAAAGAAGTTCTTAATATTCTTACCACGTGAGCTGAAATAATTGTCATTCCGAAGAAAGCTAGGTTGATGCCGAGTAGAAAGGATATGAACATCGGGTTTTTCCATACACTGAAACCATAGACAGAGTCAAAGAACGAAATGCACGGTTGGCAGGCCCTACGGCAGACCCAACCGCTTTGCTCCCCGCTTGCCTCGCAGCCTCTCGTGGTCCCATTCTTTATACTTGCTTGAGCAGTACGAGAGTGATTATTTTCAGTCTGTGCCTCGATTGCTTTTGAGCATTCTTTATCGCTAGTTCTCATTTGGATAATCGTCTCGCATTTGCGTGTATGATTAGTTCTGCCATTTTGAGACGATACATTGTCCGTGTGAAATGGCCCCACCGCGATATTCTTCCGTTTACTAACTCCATTGCTTATCGCATCATCCACACAAGGAGATATGGCCTCTGTGTCTTTGGTGCTCACGGGTTTGTACGCCACCGAGTCGTCGCCTGCCGCTGTTGCACGGTGGCATTTTCTCGGCAGCAGTTTGACAGGACGCATGATGGCCGCCGCCACGCAGAGGTTGAAGTTGATGGCGCTAAGCACCAGCATCGTTCCGCGCCACCCGTACTCGTTCACCAGCATCTGCGTGACCATCGACATGAAGATGGTGCCTAGTCCCGTTCCCGACATGGCCAGTCCTGTGGCCGTCCCGACCCTCTCGTCGAAGTAGTCGCTGAGCATCACCACGGCGGGCAGGTGGCTCAGTCCAAAGCCAAAACCTAAAGTGAATCATGTTAACAGAATGATAATGGTTTCGCATTTAGTCATCTTCTTGTTCCATAAATATTTACATAATGATCTATTGATTTACCAGTTAATACAACTTTTATTCTTATTTGACCAAATCATTAATTTGTGAGTCCATTTCGGTCCGTTTTTCATGTTTACCTCATATAGTGTATTAATTGAATTCTTCTAATGTAGATATTTTAAGGGCTATACGCTATTTACGGATCTCACACGTGATATTCTCTTTCCGGATAGTAACCGCTTTGCAATAGAAGCTGTATGGAAGATTCGCTCTTCGCAGGGAAGACTATAACAGAAACAGTTATTTAGGGGCTACATTACGAGACAGACACCCACGAGTCATACAGCCCACGAGTCATATAGCCATGACTTCAACACTACGCAAACATGGCCCACGAGACCGACACATTAAGCCTTGTGTTGTATCTGTCGAACTAGTGGGCTGTTTTACCTAGTGCCGAACTCACAGGCTGTGAGACTCGTGGCACTGTATGACTCGTGGACCTTTTTTCTTCAATGTCGAATTCTTGGGCCGTATGACTCGTAGGCGTCGGTCTTGTGAGATGACTCCGGTATTAGTTTCCTAACTTTCCCAACACTCGTTTCACTTCACAAACCTTTTTGCTGATCTCTTGAATTTATTCATCAGTGATTAAAAGTCAATCAAAGTCACGTCTCGACCTTTGAAGTGAAAAGTTCCCGAAATGAACAAGGGGGCATCGCATGGTGACATCATAGACCCAGGTCACTGTGGCACTCAAGGGGGGGAGCCGCACAAGATCGTTAGGCAATTCTACTTTGGCAGCAAACTCGCAAAAAAAAAAAAAAAACCATGAGATTAGAGGTCTATGGTTCAGCATTACAGATTGTTACCATGATATGCTTACGTCGAGAACCGCATTCATAGTGATTGTTCTCCAGCAAATATTGTCTCTGTCAAAAGTAGTCTTGCAATTGAGGATGTATATGATTGATGAGGGAATCATATCGCTTTTAATAGACATTACGCGTGTCATTCAATATTTACTCAAAATACCATAAAGGAGTAAAACCGTTAGTTATCTATAGATGCAAAAGGGTGTCAGCTACTACGATAAACAAACCAGCATTCTTGTTGACTGGTCCGGTTAAATGTAACAGCAGCTATGACTAACTTACTTTGGCAAATCACACAAACTTTTTATATTACACATAAACCACATTGTAACACTTTAGGTTTTCTGTAGAACCAAGTATAAAAGTACTTCTAGTAATTTGAGTTTGATTCTGTAACATAATTTCCTGTATTTGATAAATAAATTTTTGTGTAACAGCGCATTCCCAGACAATTGTTTCTGTGGAGCTCGAACAAAACGCACAGAGATCTGTGCTAGAGAATCTCATTGCAAAAAGTAATTTATTAACACAATATTTCTGTGAAGAATTCTATATTGAAAACAACGAAGTCTTTGATTCAGGGTAGATCTGTAAGGAACATTGTATATATTAATCCAGTCTAAATTTGGGTTAAATATTTCTTCCCATTTCCTTTCAGATGTAGGTGGTTGAAATACTTTGTCTCATAATTTTCGGTGTACATATCGACATATTCGGGTTCTTTTAAACAAATTAGATATTGTATTTTCCTGTTAGCCATACGATACCGGTAACACCCTTGTGCACTTATCTCATCCATATGTTCATGTATCGTACACGATAATTGACCTGTACGTGACTTTTTGGAGGTGGAACGTTGACATGTGTTTGTTCTTTGCCAGTGTTATCTCCGGGTCGTTTACTCTGGCAGCTAGTGCAAGGTCGCAAAATATAGAATCAACGTATCTTACCACCTCATCATCATTTCGTTGTAGATTCTGTAGGGTATAGAAAAGCATTATGCTCTTCGGATGTTCTTTATGACGGCTCTTCCGTGAGGTACTGCTGCCTGCAGTACAGGTGTATTACGAAGCACATTCCAAGAGAACCAAAACTCGAGTTTTCTATTCAAGATCGTGTGCTACAGACTTATCCGGGTCTAAGATAGTCACAGCTGGTGGGGGGGGGGGGGGGGTCTTCCAAAAATGCTTCAATGGGTAATGAAGCAAGTTAGGTACATTGCTGTGTCGTCAGTGCAGAAATCCACTATCGGTATAGGCATACTGAAGCTTCCAACAAGTATGGAGCTCAAACTGAGCAGGTCTAGAGGTGAGGTCTGAACACTTGTTATCATTAATTCACATAAGTTCAACTGATTGCCAGTAACAATGAGAAATGGAAAATGGAGTCAACAAGACTTTTTTAAAGAGATGGGTGGTGTGATTTATACTTTACCCCCCCCCCCCCACACACACAAACGTTCCGAGAAAACCCTGCTGAAAGAACACAGTGTCCCGTAACACAGTATGAGAAACACAGTGTGAACACATTGTGAACACAGTGAGAAATCTCTTCACATTGTTAAATTCGAGCGTTTTAACAGTGTGATTCATCAATTTGCAGTATGAAACAAAGCATTACTATATGAACGCTCTGTGAAAACCAGACCACAGTGGGAAATCATCTTCACCCTGTTAAATTCGAGCGTTTTCATATAGTCGACTATATGAACACACTATGAACACACTGTGGGACACTGTGTTCTTTCCAATAAGGAATATGTGGCATATCGAGTTATTCAATAACGCGATCTGCAATCATAATGGTTATCATATGTTTCTTGATCAATGTCGGTCATATTTTGCTTACGGCAAAACTGCCGGCAAAAACAAACAAACAAACAAACAAAACAAAACAAAACACACACACGGGACAATAATGTTGCAATAATAGTGTGGGGTGGTATCGTGTGATCTAGCATGAGTTATGAACTCCTTGTGTTTGCATGATACCTACCGCCAACGAGGCCATACATAATGGTCAGCGTGGTGAAATCGGTTGCGAAGGAACTCGCAAAGATGGCCAGGGAGGAGAGGACCCCACCGGCGAAGATCACAGGGCGGTTGCCGAACTTCTCGGCCAGAAGTCCAGCGTACGGGTTCGTCACCACCATAGTCATGAAAATGAGCGACCCCGGTACGGCTGAAAGAAGAAAACAAAAATGAGTGAAAAAATGTGACAGATAATGTTGAAGGCAAGCAGGAAAATGTTCTAGAAATATCGGAAACTTCCGAAAGGAAACGCGATAAGAAAGATTTGATAATCAGGGGAACTGTCGTTGCGCAGCAAAATGTCTCTCCTTGTTCATTCACATAAGTCTGTGGGCTATTGTTGCACTTTGTTGGGAAACTGCTTTTTAGTCCTAATCTAAAACGAGTAATGCCTAATATCCTTCAAAATTCGGTAACAGTTTCCATGAATTGGTAAAGGAAATGAGACATGAGAAGAGTTTGCCAATCGGAATAGAAGGAAATGTTATCTTGATTAAATGACAGTTGCTCTAGGGCCAAAGCATTTGGTCTAGATGCAATGTTGTCATGCGCTTTGAGCAACATGACTTGGTATCAAGAGAACTACAATGTATTATCATGAGGAGCCATTGTGGCTCAGTGGACATGGACTCTCAGTCACAAGGTCTCTCGTTCGAGTTCTCTGGCAGAGAGAGTGTGCCCCTTCATATGGCACTGCCCTTTCAGATTTTTGTCCATGGAGTAAATCTCGCCTACGCACTAGCTAGTACCCATTGACACATCTTGATTGGTATCTTGATAGAAATCATGTTATGAATATACAAATCATTGTCACGTGGGTGTAGAGAGGGTTCCAAACAATAGCAAAGTACATCCACGAGCTGGCATTGAATTTGATCAACTTTGCAAATCCGACTGCATCTGTGGTGTTCATCAACTGATTGGTTGGCTAGTGACTGCGGGATGGATAACAGCCCGGCCCGTAACAATTGGGGGCTTGTCCGGGAAGGACACATCCAGCCGCATGTTGTGAATTTTGATGATATCGTCAACGATTCCATGTCGAGACGCGAGCGTAGTCCCATACACTCATTTTGGTTGTAGGTGTAGAGGCTATAAATGCGTTGATGAATGACCCTGTAACGTGGGGAAACAATGGGTGGTCTGATTGAATTGATCTTTCTTCGCCGCCCACTGGGGTACATTCGAAACCACGAATAGTTCTCGTCAGCATGGTCAGCGAATTATGTGTATCGACGCGTACGCTCTCGGTAACGGTCAACTCCAGTCGAGATTTTTTGGCTGTGTATGACTTGCATAGAGATCGTACACCATTCGTAACGGGAATTCTCTAATTTATCCGAGCTGGGCCAGTCTTCCAACTCTACCTCACGCTACCGAGTCTTTAAAAGCAAGGTTTTTGATGAAGAGTTGCCAATATGAAAGGGGTATAGGACTATAGTTTGATTGCACCTGATTGTTGTTGCAATTGCACGGTAATCATGACAGAGTGTAATGTGGAGGCATTACTCTTTGTAACGAGGGACTGCCAATCGACAGGTTGAAAAGCCTGGTTAAGGCTGATTTGAAAGAGCAGGGCGTTTGTAACCGGGGGGGGGGGGGGGGGGTCCCGCCACTTCCCACATAGCAGGACTGACGTCGAAAAGACGTCTTAATTTGGTCGCAACTGGTCAAACTCGTCGCAGGTCATAGAATGACCACAAATGACGTGATTTTAACGTCTTTTGGCAACGTATTTGTCACGTCATGTTAGGGACCTCGTAATGACGTAAAGTTTACGTCAGTTTTCCGTCATATGTTTTACCAATTGTTAGTGACGTATTAATGACGTAAAATTTACGTCAATTTTGCTACGTATTTTTCACGTCCTATTAACGACGTATTAATGACGTAAGATCTAAGTTGCTTTACGACGTATTTAGCACGTCATGAAAACGACGTAATAATTACGTCAAATTCACTTTGTTTTGCGACGAATTCCTGGCGTCATATGAGCGACGTATTGATAAAGTGAAATTTACGTTAGTTTTGCGACGTATTTATGACGTCATATAACCGACGTATAAAAGACGTAACATTTAAGTCAGTTTTGCGTGTATTCTTCACGTCATATCAACGACGTATAACTGACGTAAAATGTACGTTGCTTTGCAACGTAGGCATATTTATGACTTTATATTAGCGACTAATTGATAATGTAAAGTTTACGTCAGTTTTGCGACGTACTTACGTACTCCTAATGTCTTAAATCCTATATCTATGTCTACCACATATTCCTATATAGTTGCAACACTGTTGTATCACGGTTTTTGTGTGTACGGGCAAAAAGTTGTAATGCTTTTGACATAGTTACCAAACTAGGTCACAATATATAGGCTCAATAGAAATATAAAATACGTGTTCATAACACAAGTTGAATGTTTGAGTAACGTAACAATAGAGTGTACAATGTCTGACAAGTTTATGATTATGACCAGAATGTTTACTTTTTCAGACATGAACAATGACCAGCTTTGACCTCGCTTTCATTTTCTTTCAGAATAAATCTTGATTATGTTGGGTGTTATTGCGCAAGACTTTTGCAAGTAACGATATACTGCACACCTACCACACCCAAAACACACAAGCACATAAACGCACAAACACATAACACCCACACGAACACACACACACACACACACACACACACACACACACACACACTAAGTGTATGGAAGGTGCAATCACTGCGCTGTCAGGCGCCCGTCAAGTTTTGGGTACAAAAAAAAAGGCTGCAACATTGCTCATGTTACAGTGTAGATTCCATACTTTTGTCCACGCTTTGAATGAAGCTAGAACACTCTGACTAAAATATCATCATTTAAACGTGCAGTGATATGTCAGTTTCCTATGAATGCATATCATAAAACTCGTCAGTAGCGTTTGTGACTCTGATGTGATGCTCGATGCTCCAACTTAATGAAAACATCTTGAATTTGGCTAATATCGGGTAAAGTAGCTTTCTTTAATGTTTTGTTATGTACCATTCAAAAATGAAATTATCTTTTGCCAAATGACAACACATAATAAAACGATATTTTCACATCGCTTCAACAAATGTGTATATTACTTGAGAATCGTAGCTATGGGTTGCATTTCTTTTTCTCTCACACTGTAGACATATAGTTCTGCTATAATAAAGTTCATACGGGTGAAGTGCTGTCATAGCCCCATTATATCATCACTTTCTATGTGTATACACTATTCTTTTGTGTGTGTTTAAGTACGATACTGCACGACTTCGAAACAAGAAATCATGCATCACTTCCTTGAGTGTCAGTCGACGACAAATAGTTTGTACACATTTAAACTCATTAACCTATAACTGGAAATCTGAAACCAGTAAACGCTGGAACTTGTCTTCTGTTGGTTTCTATATTGATCATGAATTAAAAAAAGAAAAAAACACCGGACGAGTATATGCATGCAATTATCGTGTATGATATTTCTGAAGTGTATCTTAATGTATAGGAATTAAACACAATGATAGTCCCAATATCTATTTTGTACTAGGTGTATTTTGTAAGATGTTTGAAAAATCACGCAGCTAGCAAACAATAACGACATACTCAATTTGTAATCGAGTATATGAATGATGGAATCGAAATGAATTTTATAAAACAACATAAAAGAGAATCTATAATTTGGAAAATAGTGGAAATAGATAAAAGACATCAAAATACTTATGAAGTTAAAATTGAATATGTCACAGTTGCCTAGATCAATAATCTCTTCACAATCAAATTGATATGACATGATTTTTACCAGTCTTAATGCTTGTGACTGGTCGTAACGACGTCAGAACGACGTCATACGATTCGTTACAGTATCGATCATGAATATTCATAACATTGAATCTAATATGCAAAAACTAGTGAAAATATGGAAAGCATTGATAATTACAGTATTTATGCTGGGTTTAGACTTAAACTGTGCCAGAAATTGTACATTTTATTCTTATCTTATTCGAACTAATCCTAACTTGTGTTATGGAGACATATTTTCATAATTAATTGGGTTTCTCACAAAATTATGGCCTAGTTTAGTAACCATGCCATGAAGCATTAGAACTTTTCGCCCATAGAAACGTGCTACATCAATCCAGTAACTAGGAATAGGTGGTAGGCATTGGCATAGGCATAAGCATAGGCATAGGCATAGGCACAGGCAAAGGCAGAGGCATAAGGATTAGGACTTTAGTGGTAGATAGGTTAGATTCTTAGGAGAGTAGCTGAAAATACCCACACCTTCATTAGACTTTGTAATTAACGTAGTAATTAATCTATCTCGGCTTAAAAACGACGTCAAACTTACGTCTTTTTTCTTTTCGTCAAAATACGTCTTTTAGACGTCTTTTACGTAGAAAGGTTTTAAATTGACGTGTAAACAACATGTTTATGACGTTATTCTGACGTGATATTTTGTCTTTTAAGAAGTAATCTAAACGTCATTAAGACGTCTTTGTATGACCACCTAAACGTCAGACAGACGTCACAAATATGACGTCTTCTTTACGTCGTCCATTTGAGCAAAGATACGACGTTTTGACGTCAGTTTAAGACGTCTAAATGACGTCCTAAATCTTTGTTCATTTACGTCGTTAAGATGACATATCACGACGCCTTTTCTTACGTCTAAAAATGACGTCTTTTTTACGTCTTCCCTTTGAGAAAAATGACTTTTGTCGACAGTTTACGACGTCTTTCTGACAACAGCGCTGACGTGAAATAGACGTCATTCTGACGTGTCTCTGCTACCAGGGTTTCTTGGATAATGCAAAGGAACACATATAGGATCCGACCACTTTGGGCCCTCAAAAGTGCAGGTAAGGCCTTTTTTATTTGTTTGTTTGTTTCTTGTTTTTCTCTTGCTTGTCAGCTGATGAAACCCGGAAGTTTCACCAGAAATATAAACTGCCCGACCCCCCCCCCCCCCCTCCCCACTTTTAAAAACGCAGCGCCGGCCCTTAAGAGTGTAGCTGATATAAGCCAACCGTTGATTTGACCGATTGCGCTCTGAAGCAGAAAATATTCGATGCAATGGCAAAACACAAAGGGGTAAATACGTCTGAGATGCCCCGCCTACAGCGTTGGATGATGATGATGCTAGCGATAGTCGTGGTAGTAAAAGAAATGAAGCGAATGTCAACTATGAATTGAAAGCAGAGTTTGCTAAGTTGGATGAAAGTAGGGACAGACTGAATGTAAATGAACATTAGAGAAAGGGAGGAAGAGAGAGAGAGAGAGAGAGAGAGATGGAAAGAAAGCGGCTTGTGTTCTAAATGATGAGATATGAAGAAATTGATTCACAGGCTAGGTCGTCTGTGCAGAAGGATGGCAAATCCAAAGGAAATGACTTTGTCAGTCAGGTTGAAACTTGTTCCCAAGTTAAGTGAGAATGATTTAGATTCTTTCTTCCTCATGCTTTAAGAGGATTGCGTCGAAGATGAAGTGGCCGGAAGATGAATAGGCATTTCTCGTTCACCAGGTAATCACAGGTAAAGTTCAGTCTGGGGTTTCAGCATTGAGTGATGAGCAATCCTTAAATCGTGAAGGCATTCTACAAGGCGAATAGAAAAGCGGTTCTGACTGGAAACAAAATCGTCCACCACATCACTAGGCTGACAAATGTAGGTCATGTAAGCCCAGTTTAAAAACGTGGTGAATCTGAAAGATAACTATTTTCTTTTATCGTAGAAAGGAATGCCATATTTGAAGACTCAATGTCCAAAGATGAAAGAAAAAGAAACAAAAACAAAACAAAAACAAGCACAGCCAAATGGATTCCCATGAACAGCGAGGGCTTCACTGTGTAATCCCATAATGCATCGCGGTGTGGAAAAAACAAACAAACAACAAACACATGGTATGATTGTATTTGTTCAAATAGTGATTGTTAGGTTTAATGAAGTGACTATTATTATGTGACCGTGCATCACAAAACAAACACAACGTCGTACAACCCGATTTTACATGAAGATTCAAAATAGATGAAATGGGTCAACGTAGTCAATCTTTAATTTTTCATAGGTTCTGGAAGAGCAATTCTCCGTCCACATAAAATTTACGATCATAAAACTAATTGGAAATGGTGGTTTTTTTTTCTTTTAAACAAAACAAGCAGCTGTTTGTACTGTAGATAGAATAGTGTGATTATGTATGTCTTAGAGGCCCCTTACCATTTAAAAAAAAAATCCTTTTCACACACTTCACTTTTGACTCTAAAAACTTTTCTTCGGATGATGCGTTGACAGATAGTGTTAGTCATGAATAAAATGTGCAACTAGAGGGGGCAAAATGTTAGCCTAATCTGATAATCTCTTCATTATGGTTGCTATGGAGTTCTCTTTATCTTGTTTTTTTTCCAATTCATTGCACAGAGCACAGCTTGGTGAGATGTCTTCTTATTATTTTGCTGAAACTTGTAAAGGTTAGCTGTTGTATTTAATAATTGCAAGTTGCATTCACTTTGATCAACTTTGCTAATCCGCCTAAGCCTGTGGTTTTCATTGATGATGGGTGACCGTTGGATGGATGACGTACTGCCCGACTCGTAACAATAATACTGTGGTAAAAAGATGAATTTGTGAAATTAGAGAAATTGGTGCGGATGACGTCATGATAACGGCAAAATTATAAAACAGTGGCAGCTATTTTTTTTTTACACTACGTTTCGCGTCAGAAAACTAGGCCTATATAGCTAAGTATGGGGTATTAAAGGAATAGTACAGTATTGGTGGAAACGAGAATTGGGCTTTTAACTTTTTGGGAGATACCAAGAAAACACTAATGAAATAGTACAGAGCATACCATTTTAACAGGAATTCAAACTTTATTTGATGAAAATCGGGTTTGGAATGACTGAAACATCCAAAAACAAAGTGAAACAAAGCGATCGTAATAAAATGTGGGTCCTACACTTTATTGAATCGCTCTGTTTTGGATATCTCAGCCATTTCAAAACCAATTTTCATCAAATAAACGTTGAATTCCTCGTGGAATTACATGCTCTTTCATATTTCATAAGAGGTTTCTCATTATCTCACCAAAAAATGTTAGAAACCTGAAATTAGGTCTCAACCAAAACTATACGATCCCTTTAAATCTCTCTGCCTGAAGTTTTTCAGAAAGTACAATAGTCCAGACATTTTATCACGTACGAGACACCTGAAAGTCATTCAGGAACTCACAGTGAAAACTAAATATTCCCAATATATTTTAGCACGGGTCACGCTAACCGTCAACGGGACCTCGCACACTGACCAAAGTCCAAATGGTCTGTATAAATAGCCTCCTTGGATTAAACAAAATATGAGAGGTTACGCCCTTTCATTGATCCCGCAGCGTCCATACGGAAGGTACAAAAATCATGAACAGTGAATTGTGGCGCACTATCGTCCAGTCGTTATGGTTGTGTAACTCTTTTGTTCCACCCATATAATACCGGTACACAACTTTTTTTTTTTCAATTTTTTTCGCATGCGAATGCAGCAGAGTATGTTTTATAGATCGAAGCGAGGTATAGTGAAACGATTATAATCCTTGCATTCTTTCAGATCTTTATATTTTAGGCAATTTTCGCCCCACTGTCATTTCATTTGGAATAGATCTGAGCTCAATAATGAAAGGACTGAATGAACTTTTGGCCATGATTATACTAGACAGTAGGTAGCGATGGAGGACTGGTCCTTTAACCTCTGTTAAGAAGACCTATTAAGGGCTTATTCATTATGATAGTGTGATTTTTATATCTTGGTAAAAGATAATGACGGCAGGTTGTCACCAATTGATTTCTTCTCCCATATCTAGCCCAGATATCCCCAAAGTTGACATCACAACACTTTGATGTAAAAAGCCGTTGCGGGAGAGAAGATAATCCGAAAACATCAGTTTCTAGCAAAACTTAGTGCTGCGCAGAATAGGGTATTTCTGTATAACACTGAAGATTATATACAGAGTAGATTTGTGGGGGCCAAGAACGACAAGAGCCTATCGGTGTAGTACATGATATAGCTTCAGGTGCTAGATCAGTACACATCGCATATATGCAATTCTATGATAAATCCAAAGAATATTTCAGTGGTTGTACGTGGGGAGAAAGCATTGGAATCATACCCGGAATTTAGTCCAACTGATACTATGCCTGTTCGAGCAAAAGCCGGAGTCAAAACAATAACATAACCCGAAAAGAAAAACGATAACACTACCTTGAACACAGAAGAAAAATACTACACGATAACAATAGATTATACAGTACCTCGAGAAATTAGAGACTCGGTTTCTGTTAGAGGTCAACTGAGTGGTATATCTGCTCAGACAGAGGTGGAGTAAATAGTGTACGTAACAATGTCTTACCTGTTTGAATCAAAGGTTCACAAAATCAATCTTACAGAATAATGTCTAGGTGTATAACTTACCTGCCTTTAAAAGCCTTAAACTGACAGAATGAACCACCACAACAAAAAATAGGCAAATGATGTTGTTTTCAGACGTCCTTACAATAATTTTTTTTTTCCAGTGGAGGGAGATTTTAAGGAAATATGGGTCATTGAGTCTATAGTACAACCAGATGACTACGGACTGGAGTAGTATTGTTTAATGGGGATATCGTCTGTCATATTTTCGAGGAAGAAGTCAGATACTAAGTAGTTCATTGGTGGTTCAACCTGCCCAGGGAGGTGGATTCCACCTCCCTGACCTGCCCTAGCTCATCCCTACGTGTCGAGAACAAAACATTTCAGAATACAATTTGGGGTTTTCCTTTTTCCCCTTTAAATCTGATAATGTAAATAAGTTCAGGTTCTCATCCGGTGGTTCCACAAACCAGCACAATGCACGCAGCGTGCAATGTCGGGGGGCTTTGGCGCTTAAAATTTGATCAAGACGTATACATCTGAATCATTACGTAGAGAGAGTTTACCTCATTAAAAAGTTCATAACTCCTATTTCGTCCTGCAGTGCCTGTGGCAGCAAATAAGTTGTTGACATTTTTACAGTGTTCCGCAACCTGTCTAAACCAGTTTTTTCTTCCTCTTTCCTCTTTCATTCTTTCATAACAGATTCTAGATTTTGGAAGCAGTGTTTGTATATCAAGGTCAATTACATTTCAAGGTCAAAACGGCTGGAACTTTGGTCTTATTAAATTACACTCAGTAGTTGGGATTTTTGCATAATATGTATCGGTCATAATTGTTTAAAAGACGGTTAGTGACTGTTTTAATTACAAATATCAAGAAACAGATATTGTGTAGGAGATAAATTTTAAGCACATTAAAAAAAGCGGGGAAAAAAGAGACGAAGATAAAGACAGCTGATGAGCTTTTGCATTTTTTTAAACACGTATTCGAATAACCTGCATGGAAAAGGCATATTTACTCCATTTCATTCTTTTCTTCGGAGACTTTGCAAAATTATGCATTCTCGGCGCTGCCGAAGTACTGTAATAGTCATGGAATATCTTAGCTCAAGGCAATGTTTCGCTCTCCACATAAATGGACGTTCTCTTTCGGCCGTCCCATTGATCCCCGGACAAGAGTATGATGTTTTGCGCCGAACCAGCGATACCGACAAACTGGGGAGAGCTGATATGGCACAAAACATTTTTTTTTCTCTCTCTCTCTTCAATTTGCATGTCTTTATAAGGCGCATCCACCTTATTCGAAGAAATCACCTTAGGCTGTCGACAGTTATGAGGACAAAAAATAATAATTGGTTGGCATGATATCTCCATTACGTGGGGGGGGGGAGGTTGAAAACCGTTATGCATAATATACGGGAGTTGTGATATTGCAAGATGATGTGTATTTACGGTGGTTTTGCTCGGGGCCTTCTCTCACTTCAGCCTCTGTATCTCGAAGTATAATACTTGTATAATGTATGTTTTTCCAACACAAACATATCATAATACAAGTGTATGGATTATATGCGTATAATATACCGGTTGATACTGATAACAGTCAAATTCAAATCTGCGCAGACACAGAAGAAGGGTTTGATACACAGACGAAGATTTATGTGTGGATGGATGAAGCTATCAACATCATCATAGCCAGGAATTTAAGAAAAGAAGAACAATGTTCACTTTCTCTTTCTCTCTCATCTTTTTCCATCTATCTATCTATCTATCTATCCATCCATCTATCTATCAATAAATCAATAAATCCTATTTCTATCAATTTATCTCTTTATCTCTTTATTCTGTAAACGTTTCGTATACGGTGACAGTACTTTGAAGAAGCTATTTAGACGGATCGTCTCCTTGACTCTTTAAAATATGTATTGTAGTGAAATAGTAACTTATTAGTGGAAAAATGAGCAAAGAAAATGGGACTAGGTTCTCGTCTCTGCTTCCAGATATTGTTCGAAAAGTGATATTCATGCAGCCTTTATATCACCTTTGCTACAAATCAATGTTCCGAATTCTAAATTAGTTTTAACATGCCTTTACCTCCAACGCTGTAATACTCTTAGAAAGTTATGCACCACATGACAAAAAGAAGAGAAAAAATACAATGGGCTATACTCATATCACACGCTAAAAAAAACAGCTAAAGACCTTCATATTAGTGGCCACTAATATTCGAATTAAGCTAAACATCGCAGACTGCCATTTACAAAAAAAAAAGAAACACAACAACAAAAACAAAAAGGAAAAAATAACTGCAATGAGTGCAAGTAGCTAGTTGCCCAAGTCCAACGCAATAACATTCAATGGCAATACAGGTTAATCAATCTCCCTGAACACTGCCAAAGTCTGATGGGTCCCAGAAAAAAAAAAATCTATTATACCCATAATACCTGGATCCTGAATAATGAATGCATCTTGGTCAGATATATTGCAGTCTGGACAGAATTTGGGGTTGCCTTCGACCAGAATGTGTGACACGTCTACAATATCTACGTCGCAATTTTTGGGTACGGAGGCAATCAGCAGAATGAATCTGTATGCCGCGCGGTAACTTCCTATCAAAGCAGTCGGACTTTCTCAATATGGCTTGCCGTACAAGCCGAACGAAAGTTTGTTTGAATGTTATATTTTGCTATAAGAATTTCATGTTTAAACACTTGAATTGATACCCATTGGTTGCCTGGAAATGCTCTCAAAATGTCTTGCAATCATCTTTTTTTTAAAACGTTCTATTGCTTGCCAGAGTTTATAACTAAATGTTTTACTGGCTTCTGTTATTCCTTCTTTTTAAACATCAGCACATTCCAGTGTTCCATGGCTTATATAAATTTCCATTACAAGAGATTGTGACTTAATTATATTGGGCAAAATTCTAAGGAGCATCGGACCTATTCCCGTTTGAGACCTCCTTATACGGTAATAAGAACAAAGCAATGAAAAGAACAAGCGATGATATCGGAAGTAGGCAGTTTCCCCATCGGGATCGAATAGAGCACGTCCTGTTGTTGTAATTTTTCCCATGGGGAAATGTTTCCCAGGTCAGGAGAAATTTGACAATGGCTTTTGGCCACAGCGTTATATCATTATAACATAATTGTCTAACATCGATACCCTAATAATTATCTGATAACCAAAGCTCTTTTTGGAAATAGATAAAGAAGAAATCTCGACTACATGAAACAAAAGCGTAAAAGTACACATGAAGAGCTGCAGTAGGTAATGAACTTTAATATAACGGTTACGGCAGCGTTGTGGCAGATTGTTGCGTGTTATTGCAATTGAAAAAAAAAAGGTGGGTGGTTTGATTACAATGACGGATGTAATTTCATGTCTTATCACTGAACATAAATGTCTATCAATAGCTGGTTGAAGAGTTAGATATTACTCATGAACCATAAGCCTTCATCTTCATTCTTCATCATCGCCATCAAACTCAAGCTTCAGCTTAAGATGACGGTCTCCTGCATTTTGTATGTTGAACTCGATATTGAATAATCAATGATTGTTTAATTGTTTTTGTATGATTATAATTCACCTAAAATATTTCATTATTGGTACATTATAACTGTATTTCTATTCATCTTTCGTTGGATACAATATGTTATAGAACTGGGAAATTGTTTCTTATGTTGTATATACTTCGTGAAAAATGCAGAAATAAATCAAATCAAATCAAATCAAATCTTCCAACACAACATACCCCCATGCCGATATATTGGCTCAGTAAGTAGAGCGGCTGCCTCACAGTCGGGAGGTCGTGGGTTCGAACCCCGGCCGCGTCATACCAAAATACGTTAAAAGATGGAGTTGCTGCTACCTTGTTTGCCGTTCAACAGTTTAACAGGTTATAGAGCAACATCGATCTGGCGCTGCTCAGTGGCTGCTGGGCCCACGATCAATTGGGCACAAAGAATTTCCATTTTCGGACAATAAAATTTGGAGTTTATATCCAAACAATTATTATATTATTATGCAGTGGTGGATCCACGCGCGGGCGCACCGGGCTCGCGCTTCATTTCTTTTTTTTTTTTTTTTTTTTTTGGTTAAAGCAAAAGAAACAAAATGAAAAAAAAAATGGAGGAGGGGGTACTAGTAATTTAGTAAAGGCGTCCCCGTCCTTTACGGATTCCCAGATCCGCCCCTGCCCTTGCATGTATAATATCATACAAACGCGACCAGCTGTTTGATTATTTGCAAGTTTCCTCATGACTCTATTGATGATATCAATATTTTACTTTGAACTCCTGATCACTGTGATCACTTCCCTCCGAGGGAAACTTTCGTCATTAGCGTTCGAGTTTACCTACTTATGTAACCAGTTTGGCAAGTATGAAACTGAGTGACAGATTTGCAAGATTATAACACCAGATTGTCCATAAAATCGTTGTTCGTGAGAGAACATTACAACACATCTTCTAATTATAGAGATATGTTTCCGGGATTTTGTTTCACATTTTTTTTTTCTCTTGGCGTAACCGAAGAAACGATTTTTACCGTATAGGCCCCTTGGCAAGCCACGAAGAACAGCACAGCTCTGCCATTTCGATCTATTGTTAAGAACTGACGACGGATAATCATCAAATCTAGTTATGCAATCATGACCATGAAATTAACCACAGATTATGTTTCGGTAATAGATCTTGGTGGTAAAGCATTGGCCATAAGGGGTTATGAAAACACTGACGTTTGACTAAAGACCATTATGGTTTGACCTAACATTTTTTTTTATAGCACAGCCCTTTGTGTTTGACCACTGACCATGGCGTTGATGGAGGATTGTGTCAATTACAACATAAGATAATCTCAAATTTGACCTCAAATGATTATCGACAATGCATGATTAGTCCACCTGTAATTATTGTGAGTATATAATGTCTGTTTTCCCACCCGCATGAAATATATTATTATCTCTCTTACTACTGCAGTACCTCGCTTCACCCTCTAACAAACTTGTTTTACAATGCTATTCAATACCGTGATGCTAACATGGGTAAGGAGTGCAATTATGTAATTACGATCTGAGAGAGGGGCTTTGCTGAGAGCCGTACACCTGTGGTTACAACTCACCTTGTGATCGTGGAAGAACGTCTATTACAAAACCAGAATAGAAACGAGGAAAATATAGTCTTGACTCAGATTGCATGGTGTAAACCTCTGCACAAGGCTTCCCAATGTCTGCTAAAAAAAAAGCCTGTCTGATCATGGTAAACCTATACCAAACAACTACATAAACAAACGAACAAAACAAAACAAAAAGCACTACTAAAAATATTTAAAAAAAATCGAACACATCATTTTTGTTGTCAAACGATAAATGACACCATGACAGAAGGAATGATATAAATGTTTCTTCACCTCTTCACCTCTTCAAAAGCTAATCGAACATGGGATGGGAAACCAGCTTTAACCCACTCTCCTACGGGATATGTCAGGTTCTCGTAGGACTCTGCATGAGTGATCAAGAGACAGCAATGAAACAGCTACAGGGAATTGGAAATTCAGTTGAAACAAATTGGAGATTACTATCACCTGAATCTTTACCTTTCAGCAGACATTCTTTATTCGATAACGTAAGTCATCTCATATATATCTTTCGCGATTCTATACGTCATATAATCTTATACGGGGAACGTCTTCGATTCGAGCTTGAGGGGGGGGGGGGGACTTTCCCCCTAAATGGACCCAAGATCTTTTTGATTTGGCCGTCATATTCTGACATATTTCTTAAACTATATAACAACAAAAAATGATCAAAACGTTTTTCATAAATGTCGAATTTCCCTGAATGAAATCCAACCCGTCTCCTGTAGGTCAACATGGCAATCCATTTGAAACTCATAAGCTACCCGTCAATTTATAAGTGCTCATCAAACGAGTGCGATACTCGCTTGCAATGTGATGATATACCGGCATAGATGATCTGACGCATTTATTGTCACGCAACACTTCAATTACAATGCTTTCTTAGTCCGTCATTATGTCTGTACTAGTGTATTGGCTTCACAATCATATATGGCCAATAGGCCAATCTACTAATTCGAGGTATTCTCTCATCTATCTATCTATCATTCTATCTATCTATCTACCTATCTATCTATCTACACCTACACACACATCTATAGATGTACATGTATATCATATATATATATATATATATATATATATATATATATATATATACATATTTGAGTGTGTGTGTGTGTATGTGTGTGTGTGTGTGTGTGTGTGTGTAGTGCATATTCAATTGTATATAAAACTCGTCACATCAAAGCAAATCTTCTCACCCCAAAGTTGGAATTTCCTGTGCATGTTGTTGTTTTTAAGAATCCATACAGACCTATAACAACATACTTCTTTGTAGCAAAATGATTCAGCTACTCTCAGGGATGACATTAGGTGAGGACACTGTATATATTTCAATAGGCCTTTACATGAATCTATTGATCCAATTCACCTGTTCCCCCTGAGAGTATTTTCATCCCTTTTGAAACAAAAGAATTGTTACGTGATGTAGTGATCATGCTACCCAGATATGATTCTGTAATTTTACTGAAATGCATTCACTAGAGTGACTGTAACCGCTATGTGGAACGAAATCTACGATAAAACATTCAAGGCTCGATGATTGAAGTCGACTTTGCAAAATAATTCAAACCTATAGCAATTACTACCTAGTTTTCTAAGGTGAACGATGTTCCTATCATGTTTAATACCTTTGAGTCAAACTTGTCAGACCTCCATGTTTCACCTCAAATCAGAGCTAAGCTAGCATCCATTCTTTAATTTCTGTGTTTGTTATCACTGATAAAACTGTGATTCTGACATAACGGCCTGTCCACGGTAGAAGCATATTGCCAATTTCACCTATCAAGCAAGTTGCCTAAAGCGCCATTTAACTCTTCGATCGTCCTAGAATGTTTATGCGTGATACAAATGCTGCCAGCGGATCGAACGCAACAGGCATTCTTCAACAATGCGTAAATATGTATGAACTGCTTTCTTCGAGAAACAACGAATTATGCAGGTCACCTGTTTAATGTGCATTTCAACAGCTCAAATCCAGCTGGCGTGCACGCATTACTGACTGTGATTAAACAGCCTTATTTGTCATGAATACATTTGGTATGAAGGTATGCATAATAATGTATGATATGTATTAACATGCGTGCACTTTTCCCCCTGTGAGGAACAACAACATGATTTACAGTCCACCTGTTCCGTTACAAACAAGTCATTTCAGCAGCTGGAATCCAGCTGGCATGCAGGCATTTACAGGTTGTAAAGTACCACTGAGTTGTACGACAAGCTTTTGTTGGCAAGATGTATGCATCAATGGTTCTATGAAATGCACAACATTTTCGCCTGGTTTCTGAATCGGTCTATGCAAGCAATGCTAGTCAAAATACCAAAGCAGACAATAGCGAAGACCGATTTTGCAGAACACTGTTAGTCCATGGGCCAAGGCCCGAAAAATGGGTTGTTGGTACCATCTGAGGTGGCACAACCTTTTTGGTGTCATTTTGTTTGTCGGGCATAGATATGCTTATCAAGCTATGATAGCATTTCCAAGTGAGTAGCTTAGTCATAATAAATGAATTTTTAACCAATTTGGTCTCGTATTTATATTCCTATTCTTCTGAATCGAAACTAAACCGCTATACAAAGAAGAGCACTGCCTTCTGTATGTCCACAGGTGTTCTGTTGTAAACGCGGTGCGCTTAGTCTTTATTCAAGGCAGCGAAGGGAATATCCAAAGGGTTATGATGTCCACAGCTGTCACGCGGTGCGCTTAGTTCTTTATCTAGACCAATGTACCGTTATCATATCTAAAGTTCCTCATAAAAGGGATTATCTATACTGTTTTTATACTACCCTATCAACAAATACATCAGTTTTAAACAAAAATCACTCTGTTCATTTACAATATCATTCATTATAATGTATCGTAGTGTACCGGTACATTGTTTTTGCATTATCTTATATTGTTGGAGGGAAATAAAGCGACATTGGCGTGGTATTAGCATATTCACCGTAGCGTTTTCACAGGAAAATGATAAATGATTGAAAAATACGGTAAAATTCACTAGGAATTGCTTTTGTTGTTGTTGTTGTTTTTAGATAAAAGGATATACACTGTATCACACGCTTTGGATATTCCCTTCGCCGTCTAGAATAAAGACTAAGCGCTGTGGACATCATAACCTTTGGATATTCCCTTCGCTGCCTTGAATAAAGACTAAGCGCACCGCGTTTACAACAGAACACCTGTGAACATACCATAGAGCTGCATTTTACAGCTCTATGGAACATACAGAAGACTGTGCTCTTCTTTGTATGGCGGTTAGTTTCGATTCAGAAGTATAGGGATATAACAACGAGACCAAATTGGTTAAAAATTCATTTACTATGACTAAGCTACTCATTTGGAAATGCTATCATAGCTTGATAAGCATATCTATGCCCGACAAACAAAACGACACCAAAAAGGTTTGCCACCTCAGATGGTACCAATATCTGGCCTGGCCCATGGACTATGTGTTTGAAAACAGCAGAGAGTGTAATTGTAAGTGTTCGTAAGAGAATGCTACAATGAGTAGTAGAAGTAACGTTCACTTGTCCAGGAAAGCACAAAATTCGCGAATCATTTTCCCTCAGTTGTGCCAACTTTAGGAATGTATTAGAAATACTGTGAGACACCAGATTAACCCTTTGCTGTTCTGTTCTTCTGTTCCGTGTATATCTATATTAATTTTGTCGAGACAGAAAACAAAGCAAAAAAAAAAAAAAAAGAAGAGGTTTCACAACATGATGTGGGGCGAATATTACAGTACGTATGAATTGATAGATATCACATTTCTAGCTTTGCAAGAAAACAAGCGGTAGATATTGTAACTGGGAATTTGCGCAGGGAAACTCGACAACCATAGGGCACAGATGAGCATACATATCAATAACCCGAACTGAAATGTTTCATCTTTCTCGTTCTATTTTTTTTTCCATACAAGCACACAAAGCAGCTGAGACTGCCTGGTAGTAAACGACATGGTTTGGTCAGCATGTTTTGGCTTCTGAACCATCTGTTCTGTGTCAGCAATGGTGTAAATAAGATAAAAACAGGAAGTCAAGTACAGTCACACTGTGGTACGTATGAACGGGACTTTCATGTCGTGAATTCTCGGCATATCTTTATCTTACAATAATATGAAGACGTATTCATACTTACCATGGGAACAACATTTCCATAATATATGTGGTATGCATGCATGGCAGCAATACATTCTTTGCTCTTAAACCATTTTATCGCAATTTTACCACCAGATTATCGCGCTATCCAGGTACCAGCAATTGAATTGCGCGACGGGCACTTCCGTCAACTTAAAACTAATAATGCTCGTCGAGCTTCAAACAAGGCTGCTGGAATGTTGGAATTCAAATGATGGAATAATTTCTATGGTTACAACTCTCATCTGACGTCCATAATCCAACTAACGGTAGTACTAGTGGCATTTTAAAAGGTTAAACAGCATAACAATTATTGAAAAACAAATCTTTTCCAATGATTTGAAGGATTATATGTAACTCCTCCATATATACCTCGGCAAGTTTTTCTCATCTCGGTCTAATTATCAGCTGATAATGTTTTTTGAAGATGAAACAAAAGGACATATAAAACAGTAGCCATTGGTTCAGCAATACCAAATACGAGCAAATTTTTAGAAATTGTCCCTTTATGATGCTCTGTATAAGGATTCAAATCTGCAGCATGTTTCATAAATCTTTATCAAATGTGTTGAAAACTAAGATATACAATATTTATCAAATTTATTTTATTGATTCCATGAATAACAGCGGTCATCTTTGAAACCATGATTATTTTGGAATAAATCTGAATGATCTTAAAAGAAAACAAAATCAGCAATCATGGACAGCCTTGACAACTGATGTCCTCTACCTGGCTATCATTAGAAATATCACCGTATGATAGCGACAAATACCATAATTGCGACTATATAGTGCATTTCGTCCCGACTATTTGCTACTCTTCACCTTTATTCATGTTCTAATCAGACGCTTCGCAGGATATACGTACAGCGTAATTGGGATATCGTGCCCTACATCTTCAGTTTGTGTAAATATTGGCCACTCAGGGTACAGCTAACTGAACAATGAGCCCTAGTTTTCAGACTATGATCTCTGTAAAGAATCCCCCTAATCGCCGGCTAATAAAGGTGTTTCTCGCACACAACCTGTCAGGCACTTTCATCATCCTCGGCGTTTCTCGTGAGCACTGGTCACTTGTGGTTATTTTTGGCCCTGGAACTGTCATACATGGCAGACTAGAGCTGCCTTACTTTTAAGTTACTACATTGGAATAGACTAGAGAACCAATGTGACAGTTAGATCTACAATTCCACGTACACAGCAAAATGATTGCACTACAGATTACTCTTGATTTATAACTTCATGATGAGAAGAAAAAACAAGTTGGAAATGATGATGAAACATATAATGCGATTACAGTAATGAAAGTGTCGACCATTGATAACGATACTGGCCAAAGACCAATCTTTAATCCTGACAATAGATCTGGCGCTAAATTTCACGCAAAAAAAAGCAAAAAAAAAAAAAAAAAAAAGAAAGAAAGAAAGAAAGAAAGAAAGAAAGAAAGAAATGGGAAAGCCTGCCGATGAAAAGCTGCTATATGAACATTCTGGCACTTGTTCGTTAATCAATCAGTGTGGTCCAAATTAATGTTTTTCAAAAAAAAAAGATTGCTGTTACGATTCTCTTTTTGGAGTCAACTTTGATGCGTGTGTCTACAAGAAGGAAATGACATCTTGCAAATGTTTTCAAGATAAGTTTCTAAGGTTAGTTCACCTGTAATAGCCTTACTCTCCCCGAAAGCATCGAGGAAGGCAATGTAGAGCACGCCAAACGCCCAGCTGGAGCCCGTGGTGATCACGTAGACGATGAAGACACCGAAGGTGACAGCCCAACCCCAGCCGCCGTCAGGCTTTCGGTCACGGACGATGCGGTCTTCGTGCACACCACGGAGCTCACCGGGCCGACACGTCCCTTTCGAATCCGCCGACATCGCTGGCGAGGCTTCACGACGAGCACTGAACTCGATAGTTGCCAAGCCAAGTCCAGCTGAGCCGCCTCGAATCGGGTTGGGAACGAAGCACGTTCGTCACGTACCGCCTGGAAATTCGGTACAGCACTGTCACTTGATGTGTCAGCGCGGTACGGTACAAACGTACGAGGCCACAAGTGTGTCTAGGCCTCTCCCAAGTAGTCTGTCAATAAAGACCGCCTGAAAGTGGATTTGCGTTGTACTGCAGCAGCCGCTAAATCTATTGCGCATGCGCATGACAGGTGTAACCGACGATCATTCACAAAGTATGCACGAACTTTGCACTGCAGTCATTCGTGATAATCCTGGAGATAATGTTCAGTGTCATTAATTTGCGTTTCGAAAGGGTGCCTATGACTACCAAACCTGACAGACTTGCTTTTTTAATGTTTTTGTGTCCAGACTAGATTCATGGCCTATGATTCCTCGAGGAAAGTTTCTGAAGGCTTGAAAGCAAGGGGTGTCATAACAGTCATAACACACACACACACACACACAAAGAGAAAGGGTTTTTTGTTTATTTGTTTTTATTTTCCATCTTAAAAAATACAAATGCAATGACTTTGCAAATATACAGAGTTTACAGAAATACAATGATATACGCGCATATGCAATAAGAGAAAATAGATATAATTGATAGTTAAAAGGGTAATCATTATAAATGCCGCATTTTTCACCATCCGTCGCGAAAACTGCAAAGGCACTCGCTTGTATTGGTCCGACTTCTTAAGAAGACTAGTTTGAGAGCTTGTTAGTATCACACCAGAGAACACTAACAAAGAACCATCGGATTGGACTGAAAAGATGCTCTGCTCTGTGCAGTCGAGCCTCTCCATGCATGCATACCGCAAATAATAGCGTCAAATGTCCTCGTGACTCTATAGCACAAACTTACAAATAACAACCCCTTTCTTTCTATTTTGGGGTGAAAGTAGACATTTTGCGGAAATACATTGCAAGTGAATGGTTTACGCAGTGCATGTGGGAGCCAGATATAGGTAATTGTGTATAACGGGGATCCCGTTTTGTCAAAAGATATAATCGATAATAAATTTCCTTACCACACAGGCTGCCATTGACTTATGATAGAAATCAACTATGATGATTATAATAGATTATAACTCTTCATAAAACAGGGCCCAGGGCCCTGTTTTATGAAGAGTTATAATTGATTATAATAGTTGATTTCAACTATAAATCTATGGCAGCCTGTGCGATAAGGACATCTAAAATCGATTTTATCTTTTGATAAAACGGGGCCAGGTATAACTTTCCGAGCGAAACGTCATTCTTTTGTTTTTCGTATCGGTGATCTGCTTATTTTCGTATTGCCGAGTTTGAGAGAGTCCCGCAGAGAGCACCAAACTTACTAGGCCTACAGAGTTAAATCTAGGACACGAAATCATAGGGGCCAAAATACATCCATTTTGTAGAGCCTTCTGCCAGTTGCAGCAGCAAATGTAACCGAGAGCACAATTCTGCTCACGAATGCGATGGGAACTTGTACACGTCTCCTAGTTTCTGACTTGAAATCGAAATCCAAAGAGAAATGTGGATTGAGTGAAAGCAGAAACATTAATAGAACACATCAGTGAAAGTTTTAGGAAAATCAGACAATCGATGCAAAAGTTATGAATTTTCAAAATATATTTGTTGGAACCGCTGGATGAGAAGACTACTAGAGGTTATGTCGTCATGTGCGGACAACAATATAAAGAAAATATGAAGGGAATTCTACCCCCCCCCCCCCCCAAAAAAAAAAAAAATCATTTTTCACATTCCATCAATTTGTAACTGACATAATCTTAAGGGTAGTATTCAGTGATTATTCCCCCTGCTTTCTGAAATCGATTTGTCAAGTGCTTTTTCATTTTGCTAGAAAAGTGAATTGAACTGTCCATCTGTTCTGAACGTTGCTAGATGTACATGACAAGGGTAGTTATGACGACCCACTTTATTACTCAATGAAGCAAATGTATACAGACTTTGTGAAAGTGTCAAGCTTTATTGTTATGAGAATGTCAGTTGCTATTTTCACATTGTTGTCTACTTAATTGCCTATTATGTATCCGAGAGAGCAAACGTTACTATGACATCCACTAACAAAATGTGCCAAAATTAATTTAGCAGAGACCGCCGAGCGACCGACGAGAGAGCGAAATGTGGCCCTTATCAGTGAATGAGTATAATCATTTAGCACTCTTGGGCTATTTTCTTTCTCATCTGTGGCTTTCATAAAGCCCCATCACCGTGACCATAGCAGAATCATGCGCAAGCTACAAAAGGTACTAAATTGATGGAAAATATTCAATATTATGAAGAAGATGATGAATTACAAGCATCACAGTAATTGCTTTCATCATGACAATCATTACCAGCACTTTAGATTATTTTTATAACCGTCAATAACAACGTTAATTCTATTAGAGGTAATAATTATATTTACGTCTGGATTTGAATGTCATCATACTAATCGTCATTACAATCTGAGCTCCCAGCTTATTCAACCGTAGAAATCACTAATTTCATCAACCACAAGAGGGCGGCATTGCAAATGTGATACAATATTTCATTCAAGCAACATTCATCGTGTATTTAACTTAAACTGACTCACTCAAGGAGAAACCACACACACATAAACACACACGCGCGGGCACACACACACGTACACCCACACACACACACACATGCACACACACACACACACACACACACAACTCACATCAACGCGATGGTTAAGAGAAATTAGTTTGAGTGAAATCGAGCACATCGTAAAAGGAAGTAACGACATAAGAGATGGTATCGAGATGAATAAAGATTTGTAAAAGGTATAGGCCTACTGCACGTGTGTTCGGAAATCGAAATTACCATTTCCTTCAAGTAACTGTAATGTTGCAAGTGTGTAGAAATCTTCGCTGGTCTCACACCTGTAAGAGTGAAATGAAATGAAATGAAATGAAATGAAATGAAATGAAATGAAATGAAATGAAATGAAATGAAATGAAATGAAATGAAATGAAATGAAATGAAATGAAATGAAATGAAATGAAATGAAATGAAATGAAATGAAATGAAATGAAATGAAATGAAATGAAATGAAATGAAATGAAATGAAATGAAATGAAATGAAATGAAATGAAATGAAATGAAATGAAATGAAATGAAATGAAATGAAATGAAATGCCGGGAGTGTAATGGAACCTCTCTGGCCTCTGCGCAATGTCGTACCTCCAGAATGAACTATCCCCCTAAGAACACAATTCAAATTATTCAAAAAGAGATAATGTCTAGTTTTTTTTGGAAAAAGATTTTGGTTGTAGGAGATGAAGGAGTACTCCCAAACATATGGAGATAAATACGGGTTTTTTTTTCTCCATTGTTTGCGTGAATGCAGGTACTCTAATGAGGGTCAGTTTAAAGTGCCTCGTCAATTATTCTAAATTCAATTTAAGGAAATCCAGTGCAGAGATTGCGTTAATACAAGGCATGAGACAAATTCAATTATCGAAATTAAACAAATTGATAATATTCATTATTTGGATATCGAACTATGTAAACCCCTTGAATCTTGTGTAAATGATATAATTATATATTTTTTATCGATTTTATATCATATGGGAGATTACTAAAATTTTGATGGTGTTAGGGACTTACTGTGCATCAACTAGCAACGGAGGGGTTTATTCTTCATCAGAGCTGTGTAATATTGTCGATAGAGGGCAGTATAAAAGAATAATTACGCGGTCCCAGAGCCAGACGTTCTGTACGCATTCTATCGTGTCCATGCACAGGTGGCACTGACTTGCCCCAATCCCAGATCCCCTCAGCATAGAAAATGTGTGCAGCAATTGTGATTGATCATCATGAAGCTACAATACAGAATGTGATAGAGGACAGACTCAACAACACTAAAAAACGGTGTCGCGTTGACGTTGTTGTTCTTTTATTCTGGCTGTGTCCCCAATTTTGTAAATGGTTATCACCATCACCTTGCGCAAGAGACAACTTCAATGATTTCTCCTTCATTTTCTTTTTTTTTTGTGTGGGTGGGGGGGGGGGTTAACGGGGGGGGATACTCTAAATGATTATTTTCCAATTAGGTGTAACCTTTCTTTAAAAAGTTGTGTAGTTTACAAAAATGTATAGAGCGTATCCGTTAACATTTTATATTTGTAATATAAAATTGCGCTGTGTTGTAGAATCGTCAATATGTGCACGGCACTCAAAAAATGTGTTTCATCGAAGGTAGAACTGCAATATTTTAATATGTATAAAAATATATTTTGTACTTACATAAGTACAACAGTATACAGTCGAATGTGAGCCAATTCTACGTTTTTTAACCGTCTCTCATAAGCGTTGAAGCATACTGTGATCTGTGGCTCTGGTACATTCGTATACACCTCTATGATTGTTTGTTTTCATCTATCAGTGAATCCTGAAAAGAAAAGAAATGTTGTCTGTAGTTTTTCCCCTTTTTTCTTTTCTTTCTTTTCTTTCTTTTTCCCTTCGCAATTATTTTGATGTCAGTTGACATCGGTTCGTTTTATTTTGTTTTATATTGCTGTCTTGTGTATTTTCTGAGGGTCCCATATCGTACAAGCTCTGCTCCTTATAGTGGGACCCCCCCCCCCACTTTCATCCTCATCATTAGTTGACTTGTATTACACGCTTTATGCATATATTCACTAAGATATAATTGCGTTTTTTTTTTCTTCATCTCCTTCTCATTTTCATATGTAGGGTGGTACATCCTATTATCGGACGCTTTTTTTCGTAGCTTTGAATTCTGTACTCAGAGGATGAAATTTCGGCTAAAAATAACACCACTTATTCACAGACTCCTGGAAATTACGAATTCAGCCAACTTATGTCAATTCTTCGTTCCAGTTTTTAGAAAATATGCTTCAAACGTTCCCCTTTTAAAATAGTTGTTTTTTGCGCGGTGCTAAATCGCATTGTATTACCGGACGCGATTTTCGTAATCGAGTAATCGAGGTCTTTCGCACCTAGTCCTTGCACGAGAATCACAATTCATCCCAAAAATCACCGTACACATTCTCACCGAGCGGATGACAAAGAAAAAATCGGCAAATGAGGCTCAAATTTCGTATTTTACGGTAAAATGTCTGTCTCGAACATTTCGAACAGTTCACGCAATAAAACCTTGTGAGAAAATCGACAACTGGTTATAGACTCTACTTGAGTTTACGTGCTTTGTCTATGGGAGCTGCACGCGCGGGTGATGAGTTGCGGGGCCCTTAGCGCACAACTATTCCGCATCGTTCGCGTTTGAGGACGATAGCTACAAATTTCCGATATCGATCAGCGAAATTTTGGTTCTATATTGGAATCTTCAGCATTTTTCCTGTATATGAGTGGGATTTCATAGAATTTCAGTCGTGAAATGTGATTCAAACATGCATGAATATTAACTATATACGAGGTGCGGGTCACTCAACTATAAATTTGAGGTAAAATGTGATTTTTTTTCGTGTTTTCACATTCTTATGTGGTGTTTTTTTGCGATTTCGGTCCACACAAAGTTCTGTGAGGCTACTCTACGAAGTCGCGCGTACAGAATGTCATTAGTACGCAAAAATGTGCGTGTCCGGTAATACCATGCGTCCGGTAATACCATGCTTGCCCCTACTTTGTCAAATCACATTCTGCAATTATTACAAATATCCTGTACGTATTCAATGTATATAATTTCTTTGTTTATTTGATGGAAGTGAAAATAAATTTGAATCTTGAATTTTGAATCTTGAATCTTGTCTAGCATAACCAAGCGTGCTATCACCAAGACTATAGAACTGAAAATAAAGCGAACCAACAAACTAAATTTCTCACTTGCAAAAACTATATTTAAAAAAAGCAGAAACACACACTCACACGTGAACACATCGAAATCAATTAACGAAAATGGTAAGAATTTTGACGCATTAGACATGTGACATAACATCGTTATCTTTAGCTAGGTCATGCAAGTTCAAGTCCCTTACACTCTGCGTGATGATACTTGACCGTTCTCAATGTCTAGAGTACAGTTCAAGATGGTAGAGTATGTGTGGAAATATATTGATTATCACCTCTCCAGAACGATAAGATAAGTACACATTACAGAGATTAGATCCGATTATGGGATTAAATGGGTGACACTGCAAGACACCAGATAATCATAGTAAAGAATACTTGATGTCAATCGATGCTGGGAAAGGATGTGGGTGATATATAAATATATTTTTATAGATTTTTTTTCCATAGAGCACAAACGGGGACACACAAAACCGTCATTTCCTTCTGCAAGTAATGCAATCAATTAGCTATTCACGAGGGGGTGATAATCTGTTTGGCAGATTTACATATAAAATAGGCAGGTTTAGATATGGAAGCAGTACATAACTTGAATATTATATAGTGAGATGATTTAATCGCATGAAGGTCCACCAACGGACCAAAAGCTCGGCCAATAAAACACTTGTTTAAACAGAGTTGCATGAAGAGCGGGTGTTGGACACTGTTGTTGCCTACTACCCCCCCCCCCCCCAAACCTGGGACGCCCGCAGTATATTTAACGTAAACTAAACAAATATCAGGATCAATCAAGCAGAGATAGATAGATAGATAAATAAATATAGTTAAAGTAATAGTAAACGTAAAATAGAAATGTACAAGCATAGGCAGACAAACGGACAATCTCCTCCCCCCCCCCCCCAAAAAAAAAGCATAAAAAGATTCTTCATTTTCCATCAACCTCTGAGTCTGCTCGTTGCGTTATCAATAAGTGTATCGCTCTCTGCAAGGCGTGGTTCGTTGCCAACATGTTTACTTCGCAGTGCTAGAGGGAGCTGTTCACGATGAATCCCCACTGGGTGGTACCCCGATAGGAAGGCGAGGAGGATTGTTGACATGGTGTGTGTGTGTGTGTGGGGGGGGGGGGGGGGCTGCAACAATGCTTCAATTATATGATTAAGTTTGATGAGTATGATATCTACCGGAGACTGCAGCTAGCAAATGTGTTTTCCTGAAATCCTACTGTTTATAATGTAGGGTCTTACGATATCATCTAAAATCGGGAATATGTTCTCCACTGAGTATCTTATTATCGATAAGTCAAGTATGCCTTGGCAGAAGACTACCAGAAAACGCTATCATTCTGTGTGAGAACTTATCAACTCTTTTTTTTTACATTTTATTTCAGCTATATTGTTCATACGATTAATCGTCTCTTGTGGTATCCACTCAGTGAAAGAAGACGATTGGAAGAAGAATATTATATCATTTCTAGAGGATGATTTTAGTACACCCCTTGGTTTTTACGACTGGAGGAAGTTTGCAACTGATTGACAACTTGCCCTACATCGACGTAAATAAGCACTGAATTGATCAGTGTTTAGTAGTAGCCATGATAAAAAATCATGGGCGTACATACTCGAGCAGGATTCGAACCTACGACCTCCTGATCACCGTACAGGCGTCATCTCCACTAGACCACCGAGCTTTCGCCCGACAGCAAGTGTTGGTTCTAATCCTTATAGCATGCAGCGGGTACTGCTTTGTTATTCAAATTCATGAAATTCTTCCGTCGAGATGTTTTCATTGCAACTGATTGACAACTTGCCCTACATCGACGTAAATAAGCACTGAATTGATCAGTGTTTAGTAGTAGCCATGATAAAAAAATCATGGGCGTACATACTCGAGCAGGATTCGAACCTACGACCTCCTGGAGGAAGTTTGTTACCGTACTGAAGATTTTGGAGATGAACTTCGATTATCATTATAGACGTTGTTCAATGCTCTAAACTTTACATATTCCTGCGATATACGCTTGGATTTTTGAGATAATTATATGCATACTCCTAGAGAGGCCAGACTATGATCATGTCACATTCAAGAAGTGCTATTTTGTCCATGAAGTCCTCCAAGATTTGATCAATGCGTGCCATCAGGTAGACATACCTGATAGACACATATCAAAGAGTATCACTCAGTGGTAACGTCGTTCTCAGTGAGAGATAAACTTTATGGCGCTGTCAGGATTGCGTGGAATATTGACTTTGTTGTAGCTCGCCCATTACCTGTGTAGAGCGGCGATCTTAAACGTGCGCCATTGGCTTTGCTAGTTGCACGCCTCGCCTTTATCAACAACGGACGGCATGGATTTAATTTGAGCAAAGGATGGCTGTATTAAAGAGTTTGGCCGTTATTTGCCTGGTATTTGTTGCAAGTCAGGCAGGTAAGTTAATGGGTATCGCGACGATATTGCAATCACTACCCTCTAAGCATAGGCTCAAGCACAACAAGTTTAGTGAAACCCATATGTTACGCCCAACGAATTACATAATACTCGTTTGCCTCAAACTCTTGTTTTGGGTTCTTCTTCAGCTTCCCTGCTGTAGTCACAGTGGTAGAAAACGAAGTAAAAGGAAGAAAAGAAAATACGTTTTGAAGAAAGTCCTTCATTTCCTTCCTTTGCTTATCGAATACGAAATATTTCGTTTCATTTCTGTTCAGTTGCACTGCTACCAAAATTGTATTCATCGACATTTCTTAAATTTCTTTCGCATAAACAATGATATATTTTCTTCTTCTTTACTGATTGTGTGTGGCATACCACGTAGCATTGTACCACGTATATACCTTTATAGTGTTTAGGTGCATTTGTATTAATAGTTTTGAATTGAATTGAATTGAATTGAATTGAATAGTTCACTTTATACGAGAAGTGTGCTACTTGCTTATTTGTAATGTTTGTGTTTGATGTTTAAAATACTTTGGAGGCATGTTTTCTATTTCCATCTCCGTTGAATCCTTTATTAATTAGCGAGAAATAAGGTAATATGTATACATACTAAAAGAGCTCATACTATCAAACATCGATGATTCACCACGCACGTGTTATATTACAGGCTTGCTATTCTATTTGTCTACCACAACCGAAACTTCACTTTATCTTGTATAACTACTAAGAACAGCAAAAGTTATATCCTCGACAAAGCACGATACGATAGTATAAAGCTAACAATACTAATGCACGGTCTATAATGATTATTGGCAATGACAACAAAAACAATGATAGTAACTGCAGCAATAATGGTACATTGGAAAAAATGAAATCAACCATTATTCCAATGTTAGCCAAATCATAATCATAACCATGATTAATATTATGATCTTCATAATAATCTTGATTATAATCATAATCATGATCATGATTAAAATCGTAATCTTATATTGTAATCATGATCAAATTCAAATGTTCTTCTTCTTTATAATAGCATGTCCAGACGACAGTCCTTACATTGAAGGGCCCGCCGGTCATTGTTACAGGGTTGTCTCCACTTCAACACAGGGTTCGTCGTGGCAGGCGGCACGGAGTCTGTGTGCCGAAACCGTCGGATCCGACCTCGTCGTCATCGATGACCAGGACGAGCTCGACTGGCTCATCAAAGTAATGAGTACAGAAGGGGTTCCGGATTCATCGTGGTGGATAGGTTAGTGCCTGGAACTATGTTCTTGTACAATTTGTAACTGTGCGCTTGGTTTTTCAAGGCCTATTTTTTTTTCCAAATTCATTCATTAAAAAATGATCTAAACTAATTTGTAATATTGTGACGATTTTACTGTCGTATTAGTGGCATGGAGTGTCCGAAAAATTGGGTTATGCAATCAGTTCTCTTTATCTTTCTATCTCTCTTTCTATTTCACATACAAGCACACACACACACACACACACACATACACACACACACACACACACACGTCCTCCCTCCTATAGCGATTGAAAAGGCCTGTCTTAGTACAGCTACCTAGGTCTACTATTTTTCTACACCGTTATAAAAAAAAATCAGGAGATTCTGCTTAGTGCATCTGAAATGACTTACGCATCGCTGTCACGGAACAATGCAATGAAAACTGTAATAAATACAAATATGAAAAAATAGACAATGCAATCATGTAATTATTGAACGGCATGTATATTCACATGGGGATTGTATATGCCTCTTTTCAAACATTTATTACAAATCCCGGGTTGTTGTAATTGATATTGTTAATTATGAAAATGGCGTTACATACATTGCTAATGCTAATTTAGTTGCTACCTTTTGTTTTTTCATCATTGCTCTTCAAATAAATATCACGAGAAAAAGTCTGGATGACATTTTTATTCAAAGTCAGAAACAAATCTTACTATGACGATTTATTTTCCACGATTCATCTTTTGCATATAATGATGATTGTGAGGGAAAACATCTGAGAGCAAAATAAATATTTATTCTCACTTCGCCTTTTCAGTATCAAGCAAGATCGACAGATTCCGTAAGGAACGTTTGAAAGAACATTGGAAATGTAAAGGTTGTTCAAATGCTGTTCGATATTGATTGATGGGCCCCGAACGAAGAAGATAATTTCCTCTAGATGCTGTGAGTAAGTAATAACCCAAGTCGTTATAGACGCTGTGAGAAAATGGTAACTGTAATGTGCTCCGAAAATTGAAAACTTGGTGTCCGAAGTTCAGACAAACCAGTGAATCCTTTATCAGTTTGCACACCTGATAAGCTGTTGACTCTTGAAGTTGTGGTAAAAAGACAAAATAAAAGACTTGAATCGAAATGTCGCAAGCTACTTAATCTTGTGAAGTAAACTTTGCTGGCAAATATTGCCCCAAGTGATCAAAGTCAAACAGCACATATTCGTGTCACCTGACTCTATTATTACATACGAAGCGGTATGCCATGTGCTAATTAGTGCGTCAAACATATCGAACAATATTCGATGCAAAGTCCTTGAATGCATTGCATGGGACATATTTGCCGTCATTTACCATCGCGACCCCCTGCTGCCCCACAATTCAATCACAAAGACAAGTCACATAATGTCAAAATAACATGTCAACTAACTCGCTCTTCTGGCAGTATGAGTGCTAGATGGAATTCTTCCATAATTTTACTCAATCGCACATGTTTGTTTTTTTTTCTGTGAGTCTCTGATATGCTATAATCCTGTGAATGGAAGGTTGCAATGGGTCTACAAAAGAAATCCAAATACTTTGGTTATCAATTTATGCATTCATTAAGTGAAATAGACGGATATCAGTTGCTAGCTCATGATTGATATTAACTCTTCCATACAGTCAGACAAGGCTGATGTCTGACAGGTTAAAGTAATTTCTTTTTACGTTATACTATCTGTCGTTAATTGTAAGCGAGTAATTAGAATACAACCCCCATTGCACAAACTTATTCTAAAAATATTTGATTGTGAGCTAATAGCTATTTACGTATATTCTGCAGATGGCCAGGTGGATCACACAAACGATGATACCTTTGATCTATACAAGTTTCTATAGAGGTCGGGTTAGCCACTTGGCAGTTTTAAATGGGACATCTTACGAGCGTTTTACGACAGTAATTATACGAAGAGCCAATAAACCTACTGTGTAATTACAAGAATGGGATCTTCGAACAACGCGTTATTCGGGTCTGATAGTAATTATATGGACCTTGAGCTGTGCAGCCGTCTTCAAAAATATTTGCATTTACCCTTCATATCTACTTCTAGGTTTTAACATAATATTGGCAACAACGCCCTCCTTATCGTATGACGTTGATGTTGTGCGCGTGCATGCATGTGTGCGTGTGTGTGTGTGTGTGTGTGTGTGTGTGTGTGTGTGTGTGTGTGTTTGTGTGTATGTACTGTGTGTATGAGTGTGTGTGCGTTTGTTTGATGTGGGGGGTCATACATTAAGTGGGCCGAGTAAATTTCCACATGTTGGTACGTATCCTCAATGCATAATAATTATGATTTTGAAAGAAATTTTTAAATCCAACCATTACAATTAGAAAATAATTTCTTTGCTATGTTGGCAATAATAGTATACACATCTCTACACACAAAGACACGATCACACAATAACATAAAACGTGGCTTGATAGCAGCACATCGAATCATTGGTAGATTGATATATGGTTAGTTTTTTTCCTCCAATGTATGCCTTACCAGCTCACAGTACAGGTATGACAGGTAGACGACGATTGGTGGACAGAGGCAGCACCACATGGGTCAAACACGACCGATTTATTTAAGTTTCACATTATTCTATCCAAATGAACACTGTCCAGCCTTAATGAACCTCTTTATCAGTGTTTATGGCCACAACTCAAACTGGAATACTTCATCATTGTCGGTGGCGCGCAATAAACTCATTTAAAAAGCCCCCGACAGGCAACAACGGATGTTTGATTGTAACAGTATTATGTCATGTTGGCCTGCAGACACTGTCCTCGGATGATTGTGATAGCCTTCATTTCAAATTCAGTGACACAGTTGTAACCCGTAAGGACGCATGCCTTATAAAATAGTCGCCAAACATCATTTATTTATTCATTCAGTCACTTTTGATTTGGTCCCAGCAGGTTTTCAAACGCCAAGCCATGCAGTGGTGTACAATAATTATGAATCTTCTTTATTTCCCAAAACTTATCACACAATCTGTAAAAGAGGCGGGACACCAGACAATGTTCATTGATAAGAAGAAGGAAGATAAAGACAAAGGAACGTTGCAACGATATCTGAACAAGCAGTGATGATTATGATTATGATAAAATTGACTCACTGAAGTCGAATCTAGAGGAAAACTGCATAAACGAAATAAAACATAGCTTGTTTGAGTGACAAAACCTCGTATCTCATAATGTCAAATGTTCAGGAAAGCAAAAGAACAAGAACAAAAACAAAAGCAAAAAACATGGTAGCAAAACCATCAAAACAATTATTGGGATCGTCTGTCCTTTGACTTGCTGTGTTGGCTTCATCTTTTTTCATTTTGTTTTTTTGAAGACAGCTGGGATTTAGACAGGACATCACTTAACTGATTATCTGACAATTAGTCCAAACAAGTGATTTCCATCAAAAATTTGAGATACATGTACATGGTTTTGTCACCCCAGCGACGAATCAAGTTTAATCTACTTTCCTCTTTCTCTCCCCACTCCATAACATTCCATCGTCATCCAACCAGGCTATTCGGACATCTCACGGGAAGACGACTGGAGGTGGACCGACTGCCAGGCTACCACGGAGTGGCATCGTGCTCTCTGGGCGTCCGGTAACCTTGGCAACGGAGACTGTGGCGTTCTGCGGATGGACGGGAAAATCGGCAGGACGGCGTGTGAAACGCAGATCAGTACATTCGTTTGCGAAATTACCCCAAAAGGTAGGTAAAGTATAGTTTATTTATCACTCTCACTTTTCTTCGTGTGGATTTTGGACCAGTCTGAATGTTGTCGGCTGCATTTATTTTGTGTTTGAGGTATAAAAAGACATTCTTTGCAGATGTTATTGGAAGACAGATTATTATTCTAAACGAGTACTAATGATTAAAATCATGATGATGATAATGATGATGATGTAGTCATAATAATGATAACAATTATGATAATCATCATTCACGCGTAGGCCTTAGAGCAAACAGCATTCAGGTGAAGATGATTAGAAAGAATGGGGAATGATATTGTTTTTAAATTCACACACACATACACACACAGGCACAAATACACACAATTATTCTATTGTGCTTAGTTCGGTATGTACATTGTATTTACACTTTTAGATATCTACAAACAAAACAACTTTAAAAGTATCCTTTGGAGGAACTACTTTTAGGGAAATACAGATGGACAATTCTTATTCAGTTCAGTTCAGTTCTTCATTTTGGTTTTATCCTCAGCATTTGCCTTAGAATCGCTCACTGCCGATAGTTTGGCGGTCACGAGTGTCTCGACTACGAGTTTGGAGGTCACGTGGTCAATGCCGACATACAGCTGTGACGTGGTGGGCTACAGGGTCTACTACGCAGCCGCAGACTCACCAGAGGACAAGAAATCCGGTAGGGTATTTTTTCTTAAAAGGGTTCACTCCCATCCGCCTCCTCCCTCTCCCTCTTCCCTCCCCCTTTCTTTCTATCAAACTCCCACACTCTCACAAACCCTTTATTTGTCCTTCCCTATCCTTTCTCAATTTCTTTGGATTGGCTCTGACAGAAACAACGTTCATGGAATTGTGAGATACGTTTCGAAAATTGTCTCTCTCTCGGAGTTAGAGTGTCTATACAGTCACAATCTACCAAGTTGATGTATGAAGCAATTGAGAGATAAACATTCTGTTTTGTTATCATTTTAAAACTTAATTTTCCTGTTGTTCTTTCTTACATTTCAGTTCATGTAGACATTGGTAATGCCCGATCAACGGTGATACACGATTTGCATCCAAGCACCACGTACAAAGTATCAGTCGCCCTCTACACCAGCATGGATACAGAACTTCAGGAAACTGCACCCGTTGAAGCGGTTACTGGTAAGTGATGTGGACTTTCCTAAACTTGGTAACTGAAACTTCTTATGATAATTCATGCCCCTTCTCCTAGTTTGGCAGTGTATAGTATAGCATGATAGCGTTTTTAGAACTATTGGTTACAAACTGAATTAAATTTCAAAACAAAAGTTAGGTAAACACAAAACTAACAAACAAAAATAAACGACAAATAAATTAAATACTTTGCGTCAATACTTATTATCTTTGATAATTACTTTTAACGAAAAATATGATGGATGCGGTGCTGTTGACGAAACTGAAAATGCCGTTATGGGGAAAACGTGTCAACATCATAATCAGGTGTAGAATATTATCATCGCAAACCTGCATATTCATTTGTCACGATTGTCTGCGAAAAGGTCTTACCAGTTCAGAATTGGTTGCATGAAGTGGATTCTGTTCCAAAAACGAGATTTTTTTTCTCTCAAAATAATTATATTGAGTTGTTGCTGCTGTTGTTGTTGTTGTTGTTATTGTTGTTGTTGAGTAGTGTACTCTAATGATTGGAAGCTTGAATAAATAGGCTTCATTAAGTCTCTTTGAAAACGTGTTGGTCATACCCATACATGGGCTACGGGGCGCCAAGTGAGGCATGGAGGATTTTGTTACGAAATCAGTCTATGACGAAATCCGTCATTTCGTAACGGAATAAGTCTTTTCGTCGACGAAATGTCTGATTTCGTAAGGAAATCCTCCATGCGATACTTGGCGCCCCATAGTGGGCAAGGTGGGGAAGGTTGTGCTACGTCATAATTCGATAACAATGGGACAAATATTGAGCTTACTTTCAGATTCAAGTTATTTTCTGTCATTAAGTTGAGGTTTAGGTATGATAGACAATTCAAAATTGCTACTTCAATCAAGACCAAAATTCTACTGGAATAAAAGAATTCCGATAACTCTCTCTGTGAAGACAAAAAACAAAAATTTCTGTCATGACTCCACGGACAGACGGCTTCTCAGTGACTGCACCAACGCGCAGCCAAAATCCGACTTGAAACTATGACTTCCTATTGCCTATATGTATCATTCTCTGAAAATTTGTGGTCTGTTGCCGTAAAGCATGTTAAGGGGTTCTGTAAGAAAACTACTTCTCTTCACAAACCCTATGTCATACACGAACACATTTAAGCAAATTGTCATTGAAGTCGAGGTCACTTGCATCGATGGAACGGTTTTGAACGGCAACCTGAATTCAGTCTCAACTCGAATCATACGCACTCCTTTCTCATCTAAGTTAGTGACAAATATTTGCAATGTCAAAGTTATAAGATATTTCTAAATTGGATTGCGAAAGGTTACGCACAGCATTAAAGTGATGCTTGCTTTTATTCCTTTGAAGGCGGATAAACTCTCGGCAGTTTTACGCGTTGGGCGTATCAGATTATTCAGGAATTCTGAATGGTTTGCAGAGCGTTATTGTAATGGTCTGTTATGATCGTTTGTGGTCATATAAAAGCTTGACGAGTATTGACTATTACCGCGCACTGGTTTACTTTAAACAGGCACCACAGACACGCAGACACACACACGCACACACACATAGAACATGGCGAAAATCATACTCTCAAGTACATACTATAATAACACAGAAAAACCAAAGGAACGAAAATATACTTTATGATATTATGTAATACATTATGTTATGATTATTATCAACAAAGAAAGAGACAGGGGAGATGGGGAAAGACAGAGAGATAGATAGATCGAAAGAGAGATACATATCGATAAATAGATATGTATCATTTTATGTATGTTTTATCTACAACTGTATAGATACAGAAATATATATATATATATATATATATATATGTAGAAAACTAAAAAAAAAAATGGCGGGAAGACGCGTGTCATAATGTGCCATTATGCCCTTTCCCCATTATTATTACAGATACCTGCCCAGATGGCTACGAGCTAGGTCCAAATGGTCACTGCTACTGGTTCTACGAGACGACCTACGGAAACACTTGGCACTACGCCAGAATTTACTGCATGGAAAATGATGATTCCGATCTCCTGATCATCGACGACGAGGAGGAGCTCGAGTTCGTCCTGAACAAGACGTCGATGATGAACACGTCATCGTCCAGGGATTGGTGGATAGGTGCGTCGAGATAGGAAGCTGTGCCTCCGTCATCATGATAATGTGAACATCATCAGCGAGCTTTAAATCTGTGATACAATCTCCACTTCAAAGACGCTGCTATTAACGCAAAAATTGATGTTCTGCGCATGCGCGAGACAGCTGTTTCCAATTGTCCGACGCGTCGTGAACATTAGTGTCCCAGATCTGAACCTTGCTATCTTTTTCACAGACTTTTTTTTTTTTTGGTAAAACAAAATAAAGCCAAAAAAAAAAAAAAAATCACCCGATGAGTATCACTTCGAATCTGCAATGACTTCTTTGCACTACTGGCCTCCTTGATAACTTGGAACATAGGAACATCATCCTTTTTTCTTTCTCTTTTCTTTTTTTTTGTTTGTTTGGTGCTTGACTGTGTGTGAATGATCACAGCCATACTATGTATGCATTGTTCCTTTTTTTATCGATTAGAATTATGCATGAAATATGCAACAGTATAATTTAGAAACATTTCGTGTACATTATCGCAAGCAATTAAATGCCAACAGATCGTAACAACTCTGTTGAAATTTTTTTTTTCTTGCTTTTTTCTATCCTTATTTGCAATAATTGTGGCTATTTCATTATGTTTAAATGAAGTTGTTTTATTTGTATTTGTTAATGGTAATGACGCTGTTACTGAAATGATGTGTAATAATTTGAGTAATGGTAGCTTGTGTGACATACATCAAGACATAATCGCCCGACCTTACTTCTAATCATTGATCAACGGTGTTTGTCAGGTTATTCCGATACGTCAGTGGCCGGTGACTGGCGCTGGACGGACTGCAACACGTCGACGTCGTGGCAGACAGACCTCTGGGAGCCGGGTCAGCCGTCCGAGCAGACGAGATGTGGCTTCCTGACGGGGAACGGAACTATCATGACAGCGGAGTGTGACACCAAACATCATTCCATCTGCGAGATTCAGCCAAGAGGTGAGAACTATTATAATTCGTGTCGGTTCAAGGCAAAAATTTCTTCTGATTTTCATTTTTTTTAAGCCCCCGATGTATGATAAGAATCTCTTGTAGAGTATCTAATAAATGAGAAATAATCTTTATGAGACCATCATTAGAAACTGAAGACATGAGTATGCACAGGTATGACGCAAAGAGTATAAGTTCCATGCAAGAATAACAACACTTAATCACATTCTTGTTTCATAACAATACATTATGTTATACTGTGAAAGAGCTATAACAGTTAGATCAATGTCTTGATACCTTGATATCCAATGTTGCATTTTTCACTACCTTCTACTACAACGTCTTCTATCGACACTATCATAATATCTTTTCTGCTACTTATTATGATGAAAATGGAGATTCAATTCAGTTCAATTCAATACAATACAAATCTTATTTCATTTTCGAAAAGAACATTGACATTTCATTTTCTTTGGAAAGAGAGAATAAGGTTGCATAATCAAAACAAAGTAAACTGAGAAAAATATAGTTGTGGAACCTTGGAGTAACATTATGTTGTCATGAGAACTGAAGAGATTAAGATACTAAAGAGGCGCTACCACTTCTACTACTACTACTACTACTACTACTACTTCTTCTTCTTCTACTACTGCATACTAATAATTACTCCACTACTACTACAACAACAACAATAACAACAACAACTACTACTACTACTACTACTACAACGACGCCTACTACTACTAGTAATAGCAATGATGATGACGATAATGAAAATGAAAATAACAACAATAACATTTACAATGATAAGGATAAACCTGATAGTAATGATAATGATGATAACGATAGCAATCGCCCCCTACATTAATCACGTGATCAGCATTATTACTAAAGATGATGCATGCTTCCAGGTTTTACGTGGGAAGATCAGAACGTGCAAAGCATTGACACCATCACTCCACAGACGGAGGGGTTTGCAGTGAGCTGGACCAATGGGCAACCAAACTGTGACGTCTATGCATACAAGATATCTTACCTCGAGGATTTGTTAATCCCAGGATTCCGTACGTTACTTATCATATACCTGTTTGTATATAATATTTGTATATTTATACATACATATAAACAAATAAATAAACAAATGAACAAAGAAATATGTACATGTATATATATATATATATATATATATATATATATGTGTGTGTGTGTGTGTGTGTGTGTGTGTGTGTAAGTTTGTAAACGGGGAATGCAAAAAGAAGTTTGGATATTCAATATAAAATAAACAAACTAACAAACAAACAGAAAAGATGAAGAATTCTCAAACAAATTTCTAATTGTATATTTTGAATGTTTACTTTAGTCCTGTAGAACACTTCTTAGGGAAAATCATGATCACACTGATTTGCGTCGAGTCCGCATGTTTCATAATAAAGGACTAGATCGATCATGTATTCTCAAGTTAAGTCAGTAAGGTATGGACAAACCAAATTTTTGAAGATCCGTTCTGCCAAGGTCGACATGAGAGTACAACTAACCGTCTTTTACACTCTTACAGCCATGCGTTATTTGTCCTGAATACTTAATTTGCTAAACGTTTTTTCGTTATTCGGCAGAAAAAGATTCAAGGGCAATCTATTAGTACATAAAAGTCAGACTAGAAGAAGAAAGAACGTAACTTCAGTATGGCGTTCACTTTCGTAACTACGGTTAAATGTGCAGAATATTCGGGGTTTTTTTACGACGCCTAACAACTATATAAGCAAATACATCATAATATTTTTTTTTGACCGAGCAGAAATTGAAATGGGTGGAGACACAACGTCCGCTGTCGTTGGCAATCTACTCGCGAACCAAACCTACAACGTGACGGTGGTAGCGCTGGTCATCGTGGACGAAGAACTGACCGAAGTTGGACCTGTTCAAGTGACCACTGGTAAGTCCCAAAATAAACCGCATTTTGGCAGGTAACTACACATTCACTTTAGCCTATCATTGTACTTTCCATTATAGCCATATTTTCTGTGAGTCTGAAACGCATCCTTTGTCTTAGAGCTCCCCTTGTGGCCACAAAGAATACTGCTGCACCTTCTTGGTGATTTTCAAAAAAAGAAGGTGCAACTTAGAAAGCTCCGATGAGCTCCTGGCTGCTTTTTAGCTTCACATAGAAAATTGTAGATGGTTTTTCATTGCCCACTGTGCACCCAGCGCTTGACAAACACAAGGTACTTCTCCAGCGGCGGACTGTACCACGGAGGAAGAGAAAAAGGCTCAAACTCTGTTGAATGCTACCTACTGGTCTTGTATTCTTGCATTTCATTATTCTACAGAGTGTGATGAGTATCATAATTGCATATTCAACAACAATACACTTATGCCCAAAATTTAAACGAAAGGAGACTTTTCATTGTTCGATCTCAGACCCGTGTCCCGCAAACTACGAGTTAGGTCCGAATGGTCACTGCTACTGGTTCTACGAGTCGACCTACGGAGACATGTGGCACTACGCCAGAAGGGACTGCGTACAGGACACCGACTCCGACCTCCTGAACATCGACGACGAGGAAGAGCTCGAGTACATCCTGACTCGGACATCAACGATGAACACGTCATCGACCAGGGATTGGTGGATAGGTAAGTTTCAAGAAAAAAAAAGCTCATCAGTGTTAGCATGCACTGCTCTTCTTGAGCACACAAAGGCCTATATACATTATATATAACTATGCTTTATATTATATAAACTTTGGATTATGCGTGTCATATCCACCAACGTATACGACAGGTTGAATAAAAGATAGGGATCCTCTCTTCGTAAGTTCATCGCCTCGATGAATATCCGGTGGATCAATGTGCTTTTACAATTTACAATGTCAAATAAAGACTCATTTGTATCTCGTTTACATCTCCCTCACATCCACTAGGTGTGCATTGCAGATATCTAATCTCTGGTACAAATTCTGAACGATTCAAGTGTAACGCATTTCCATGACGTCGGCGTAATGTGTTCATGAATGTAATTGCTGTTTTCTACTTTTTTAGGCTTCTCCGATTCGTCAGTGGCGGGTGACTGGCGCTGGACGGACTGCGACGCGTCGACATCGTGGCAGATGGACCTGTGGGAGCCGGGTCCGCCGGCCGAGGAGAGACGAGGATGTGGTGCCCTGACGGCGAACGGCACAATCCGGGCAGATGTGTGTGACGCTAAACATCATTTCATCTGCGAGATTCAGCCCAGAGGTATGAAGGATATGTAAACCAAAGTAGTTAAGCCTTGCGATATTAGTTGAACATTAGAAAGGATTGTTTTTTTTAAATCTTTATTTTTGATACAGTCAAGCAAATCAATTGCCAAAATGGTGACCCATCGTAATATTAAGGAGCTTTCGGTACACGACGGGAAGACCGAGAGTACGCGGAAGCAATCAGCTGTGACAGTCCCCGCACTCGGAATCCCGTCCCCATGTTTGACACACTGTCTGAGTTTCGCTTTCCCGTTTAATAGGGCGGAGGCGTAGCGACAAGATCACTGATTGGATGGCTGGCTGGCTCAATCCTGCCCAGCATGGAGACGCTAGTTTGGCCGAGAACCGTTCTTGTTTTACCCAGGACGGGACGTTTCTCGGATTTGATCATGCGCAGAAACAAATTTTGCACACGGCACGCTCAACTACCGGCCGCGTCGTGCTTGCGAAAGCTCACTATTACTTTCTTTTACTGATAATGACTTTTCTTTTTCTGATAATGACTTCGAGTGACTACTGGTATATAATTACGGTGATATGGGATAAAAAGGAAAAGAATACTTTTAGAAATAATACTTAATAAGAGATTGCATCTGTTCAGAGAGAAAAAAAAAAAAACTTTGTATCTTTATGCCCTTCTTGTATTATTTGGACTGTTCCTGAGTGTCAAACATTTTTTTTTTTCATGTATCATTGTTATAACGACTGATTGTTTGTACCACCAGAAGGCGATTTCCTAAAAAAAAACAAAACAAACAAAACAAACAATCTTGGCGAGGGGTTGCGTAGTAGGCACCTGTATCTAAATTATTGAACTTTGCAGTGAATTGTTTTGAATTCAACTGATTGACGAATTGCTCTTCATCGACGTAAATACCTACCGATTATTAAGTATTCTCTTTAAGAAATAGTCCACTTGGGTGGGATCTCACCATATTAAATTTCTATCTGCAGAAATGAAATGACATTGACAAGATTTACTAGTACCCTTCTCTAAAAAGGAAAGGTATTCCTTGTCGTCCATGTCAATACATTTATTTCTTTTACCGTTTAACCCTCTTTGCTTACTCACAAGATGACGATGACAACAACGAAATAATGACTATGATACTTAATCAGTAATATAGTGACAAAGGATTATGACAACAAAGAGCAATCTTATGATCTCACACCGATAGAACGTCTTTCCACCATGATGCTTGTGCAATTCTGCATCTCCAGGATTTGACTGGTATGATCAAAACGTCCGTGATGTTTCTGCCGTTCCCGTCATGTATGGCGCCACGGTGAGCTGGACCAATGCCGAAACGAATTGTGACGTGTATGGATACAGGATTGAATACCGGGAAAACGTGCAGGACTCAGATTCCCTCTTCAGTAAGAAGACTGGATTTGTTGTTGTTCTTTGTTTGTTTGTTTGTTTGTTTCAGCTAAAAAGATTGAGGAAAGAAAACAAAGCACATGAAAGGAAGATGTGTTTCAGGATTGGCATCCTCCAAGTAAATCAATTCGTTTTACTTCAGCCTGATTTTTTTTTTGTCTCTGAAATCGTTTTCACTTGCACAACTATCATGCCCTAACAAAACGAGAACATATTTTTATAGTTCAAGAAAAGCCTATTTAGCGTTTAACTGAAAAAGATTTTAAGAGAAATTGACTTTCATCAATACCAACAATTTATTTACAACAAGCTATAGTAGCTTTCATCTCTCTGTTTTTTTGTTTTTTTTTAACTTTTTTTATTCTCAATGGCGTGCCTTTCATTATTAGACGGGTGTGATGTAAGAGAAGTGAGTGATTCGCTGATCTTTTTTAACATCCCTTATGACATCCCCGTCTCTGCAAGACGTACACAATGTATACAACGGAATCAAATATGCTTTTGAATATGTTACAGTTTAAAATATAAAAAAGATAAAATAGAAATAATATGATTGTGTTTTCTTTTCAAGTTGTAATTGTTGAATTTGAAAATGTATGGTTGCACATGACACGTTTTACCATTAGACATTTTCGTAATAAATCATACCTAGCTCATTGATTTGTTGCTGTTGTTGTTGTTTTGTAATGATATTACTATGCACTGAAAACGATGGCCATGATACCGATAAGGAGACAACTTCAAAAATGTCCCATGAACTTATGCTGTAAACAGACAAATCTATTCCCTTTTATGCAACAGAGATATACGTTGATTTTGACGTTACGGCTGATTCAACGTTACGCCATTTTACTAACTCTGTACAGGCATTGCATTTGGGGGAAACGTCACTTCTGCCTTGGTAAGTGACCTTCGACCTAATCGCACCTACAGCATGACAGTGGCGGCGCTGTTAACTGTGGATCTCGAGTTGAGTCAAGTAGGACCAGCATTAGTAACTACTCGTGAGTGTTCTGCTTGAGCAACAATGAATAATCAGCATTACCATCTTGTTTCATCATACTGGTCTTATCATAACACGTGAATTCGGTTTCTTAATTTTCGGATAGTTAGGTATTGAATGAGAATCAACAACCATGACATGATAACAATATTTGACAATGTGCTTGACATCTGGAATTTCAGATCTTTATAACGGAGATGAAAAAAAAAAAACACAACGTGTAACAACGCTTACTGCAAAAAGTGCTAGGAATTACGTACGCTATCATTTGTACTCGCATTAAGTAATTAATTCAGTTACTTATCAAACACTCATCTAGGATACGTTTGATGTTGTGGGAAGTTCTTTTTAAATAGCCACATTTAAAAACAAGGAAACGAAACACACAATGTTCTTTTTGTCTAAAAAGTTGCATGAACAGTTCTCTTTGCCACAAGTCATATCAAAGGTTTGTCATCAAACTAACACGTTTAACGTGCTTGTCACCTGGCAATTAATATGATGCCCTTCCACTCCTGACAGCGCCCTGTCCGGCAGAATACGATTACGAAGAAGGGCCGAATGGACACTGCTATCGCTTCAGAATCCTCGACGACGGAACACGATGGCAGAGGGGGAGACAGACGTGCGACAACGTGGTCGATTCGGACTACGTCATCATCAACGACGAGGAAGAGCTGAGATACCTCGTCAACAGGAGCGCAGAAGTCGACCCGGAAATGAGTTGGTGGATAGGTATGTTTTGATGCTGTTGTTGTTTTTGTTGTTGTTGTTGTTGTTGTTGTTGTTGTTTTGGTTTTTGTTGTTATTATTATTGCTGCTGTTTAAAAGCATGATTTCGACGTAAATATTGCCCTAATATTTCAAAAAATCCGAATGTATATAGGCCTACATGTACATGATAAAACACTGCGACTGGTGCCTACGACAATACTTTTCATGTTCATCATTTATCAATTTTACTTGATGCTGCGGCTTAGTTGTACTCAGAATATTATATCTTATGCTTAAGAAGAGAAAATAGAATGAGTTGGCGTGTGTGATATTCTACATTTTTTGTTTTGTTCGATTTTGATTTAGAATTGCTTTTGCATCGACTCCAAATTCATTTACGAATAACATGCATAACATAACAAGATACAAGAATATGATATGATACAAAGACTCTATTTCCTGATATGGACATTACTGTCACACCCCCTCCCACCCCCCCCCCCAAAAAAAAAGAGAAAAAAGGATAAGACGTACGAAGATTACATGAACTACACATCGCTCACTACATCATGTCAAAATATGACAAAGCGAAAGTACCATGAGTGCCGGGGCTCGCCATTAAAAGATTGGGCTGAACTTTGATGGCGGTAACAATACGTGTCTACTTACTGTGTGGTAATCTAAAATGCCCGCTTTTCCATTGCACTCCGTGAAATGATAATCACAAAGGTGAAACTATCCTTTTAATCATCTTCCAGGTCTCTCGGACTTGGCGGTGCCGGCTGACTGGCGTTGGATCGACTGTACCAGCCCCGGGACCTGGCAGGAGGGCCTCTGGGCCCCCGGCTACCCGACTCGCCTTGATGTGGGCACCTGCGCAGCGCTCCAGCCCAGCGGTGATGTAGTGGATCTCCACTGTGATACGAGGCTCAGCTACATCTGCGAGTTGCTAGCCAAAGGTTCGGTGCAAACCAATCAAGTCCCCAAACCATAAACATTATCATTGTGTTTTGTTGTTGTTGTTTCACTTTCCATCCGAGAAGATGGTTGGATTGCTCATATTCAGCTGGACTAGCTAGTCATTCCATGGGGTCCAGTTGGATGTGAGGTGGACTACTCCATCGAGTTATGTAGGCCTTGCCATGCTCTTTTCGATGAATGAATAGTATCGCATGTTTTCCCATATATATAGTATATTACGTACCTTATATTCGACTTTGTTATTGCCGTATCTTCATTATAGCATACTGGCCTGGGGGAATTGTTCCAAAATACGCCTGGAGTCTATCTTTAGAATACAAAAGCGAGCTATAAGGATTATCAATTGTACCAATTATTTAGCACCGACAAGCCCTCTGTTCAAAAGTAATAACCTCTTAAAGATTTTTGATGTATATTCTTACTCCCTTGGGATATTTATGTACCAGTTAACTAAAGACGAATTACCTTATGCTTTCACTCCCATGTTTGTAAAAAATAAAGTTATACATTCCTACCCTACAAGACAGGAAAATTCATTTCACTTTTCTCCCGTGAGAACTGCATTTGCTCTTAAAACAATAGTATATAAATACAGGTCCGACATTCTGGAATAGCCTTGACTCCGACATTACTGAATCGTTGTCGTTGAATTGTTTTAAACGTAAACTAAAAAAATCCCTTGTGCAGGCTTATATCTAATAATACAACATGCAATTTTATTTGAACTCCCTCTTCTTTATCAGATTCGTTGTTTATCATATGTATTCCATGTTTGCTTTTTGTTCTTTTTACTGAGTCATTTATGTCAAAGCTATTCCTGAATTAATGAATCATTATGTATCATGTGCTTTTTTGCGCATTCTTACAGTTACGTAACTGTGTTGCTCGGGTGACAAGGAGTCTTGTAAGCGCGTTACAGGTGGCTACTTTGTATTTCGCAATGCTTTCGTATATTTTATTCCTTTCTTTTGCTCTTTTTGCTCTCTTTTCTTTTACGTCCCTTTCCTTCCTTTCATAGTTTTCTTTACTAGGTTGTTTAAGAAGACCAACACTTTCATATGTACAGGGACCTATACATTACAAGCTTTGCTTTTTAGTAGGTCCCCACATTTCATGTTTGTTAAATTGTCTTCTCTTGTATTCTTTGTAATTACGACGCTATGTTCAATCTTATGTTCAATCGATCGTATCATGTTTGATGTTTTGAAATGTGGAACAATAAAATCAAATCAAATCAAATTGCATACGGGCCCTCCATTATGTCCTATCGGACGACATAATGGCAATTTGTACTTTTCATTCAATTCTTTCTCAAGACCATTTCAGATGAAATGGAAACAAAAATAACAACATAATATCCTAATAATTGTTGTCTCTTTACTTTCTTCAGCACTCTGTCTGTCCCTCCTTCCCCCCTTCTCTCTCTCTCTCTCTCTCTCTCCCCCTTCATCTATCGTTGTCTATGATACAGTATCGGAATCTGTGACTTTTACATCATTTAACCTTAACACTCTTAAGATCTAATCTTAGTTTTGCGGGATTTTGTGATGAAGGCTCACGTATATCATGTTGTATGATTATATTGATATATACGAATAGGCTTCAGCTCGGATGTTCTGATGGTTCATAACGTGACGACAGAAGGGGCGTCCAACAGCATCCGGGTCATGTGGGAGCTTCCAGAGGACAGCTGCGATATCGTCGGCTATCAACTCAGCTACGAGCGGACAGACGGCCAGGGAGGGCGCCAGTCAGGTGAGATCATTATTTTGTAGTTTAAGTAAGTTTTTGATTAGTTTTTTAAATTTCACCAAGTATTGCCTTGTATTGCCGAGTATACTATTTAGACGTCTTGTAGCTGCCTGTCAATTTTGTATTATTGTCTTTATGAATTGTATGACATTTATTTAGTACCTGAATGTCTAAGTAAACAAAATTTCTTTGTGAAAAAAAGTATTGCCTTATTGTAGAAGAATAATGTCGCCCAACATCATCTATGAAATCTCACGGCAACACACCTCAGAGTTTAAAAAAAGAAGGTGAAAAGAAATGAAAAACTAGCTCCGTGTCACTCGAGAATACGTTCCTATTTTGTACCGACAAATAACGATTGGATTTTTTTTTTTTTGAGGTCCGAACAAGTTCACTGGAAATCTATAGTAATTTTTCCCCCTCCATCATAAAGAAGTTTTCCGTTATATTATCCTGAAAAAGGCCTTAATTATTTTACTCAACTGTATACCAGCTTCTGAAAGGAATCACATTTTTAGACTTGCAAAAAGGGTACACGAATTTTAACTGATAAAATTTACATGTTCTGTATGCAGAATATAAGAGTTTATTATTTGTCCGTTGTTATCCATCCACACAGTCTTCTCTAATAAACTGTCTCTGTATTCTCTGCTTGTTACCATGGTAGTCGACATTAGTGGCGGTGGTACCAGTGGAACCATCAGGGGTCTGACCGTCCGCACGCCATACAGCATCACGGTCTCCATAGTAACCAGCAAAGAGGCAGTCCTAGCCGAGACGGAGCCCGTGGTAGGGACCACTGGTGAGTTCGGGCATTGGAGAGGGACTGTTATAATACTACAGGGTTGTACGGTGAGAGGCACTTGCTTCTTCTGAAATCTGCTATTTAATTGAAGGTTTCTTCCTCTTGCCTCTGAATGAGTAGGATCAAAGGGAACATTCTTAACCCTTTCTGTACCAGGGACTTTGAACAGTGTGTATAACGCTATGAGGTTTTCCATGCCAATCAGCACTCAAAACACACACAGGGTTAAGTGTATTGCAGATTAGACCTTTCTTGGCAGTGGTCCACTGTACGCCATAAGACCGCAGCGACTTTTGTAGGAGTCACGTACGATATTGCTCCAGTGATAATTTCTTTGTGTTTGACTAGAGGTTTATGTTGGCTGTTTGCTATTTCTGTGGAAATAATGATGATGACACAAGCAACACAGTCCTCACTATCATGATGATCTGATGATCCTACAACACTACTGCTCATTACGAGACAATAACAATGATGATAATAGTATTGACAAAGACATCATCACTAGAACAACCATATCGCTTTTTTTTTGCAATGAGCAATGAATGAAATAAATGAAATGAATGATATGATGAAAATTATGATGTTATATCAATGCAACGCATAGTAATAATTAAGTCGATTACAATGACAATTAATAGAAAAATATCTGTGACTATCGAGATTTTGATCATTATCTCTCACTCTGTATCTATACAGTCACATCCATCCTCATGTATTCTTTCTACGTACATATGCATTATCATTATCTTATCGTATTTAGTCTCCTGTCCCGAAGACTACGAAGAAGGGCCCAACGGTCACTGCTACCGCTTCTACATCCCAGACCCCGGGGAGTGGTGGCCCTGGGCCCGGGATTCCTGTGGCGACATCGAGTTCTCCGACCTACTAGTCATCAATGACGCTGAGGAGCTGGAGTTCGTGAAGAACCGGACGTCGGCCATCGACGCTAACATGACGTGGTGGATAGGTGGGTTGGATCTTGAATGTCTACACACACGTTGACTGTAGATGATGTGCGTATCCGTATAAATTAGGAATGGTAATGTGCTTGTGCAAATATGAATTTGCGCTTGCGTGCGAGACAGTCTTGTTCATCTATTTAGCGTGTATATCGTATGACTTCCATGATTAAGTATGTGTGTGCGAGAGAGCAGGGATTCTCACTATAAAGCAATGAGCACTTTGGCAAACTGATTAGGCGCAGCACCTTAGACCAAGAAAATATTCTCTTCCGGTCTTTGACTTCCTTTATAAAACAAAGTGTTTTCCCTCTTGAAGATGTTAAAATGTATTTATGCAAATATACAAATGATGTAGGTTTTGTAGATTTCCCAATACATTATCGTAATTATTAAACGCGAACGTGAATGTGAATGAGAACGGTTCAAATCCATTCTATATCATGAAGTATGAAAGTCTGTAAGCACTGAATGTCCAAATATTTGTTATTTCTCATTGCTCTTGTAATGTGTGTTTCAAATGTAATTTGTGTGGAAACTTAATAATGAAAAATGAGATGAGATGAGATGTAATCAAATGAAATAAAAAGAAAATTAAATGCTGGACAATATTAAAAGTGAGATGATAATCTTTCCTTCACCGCATCTCTCTTTTTTCCATCAGGTTACTCTGATCAATCGGTAGAGGGCGACTGGCGATGGCTGGACTGCGAACCCTCAGACGACTGGCAGGAAGGGCTCTGGGCCCCCGGTTACCCGGGCAGTGAGGCACACGACTGTGCTGCTCTGAGACCAACGGGCGATGTCGTAGATTTAACGTGCGACACACCGCTGAGCTTCGTGTGTGAGATAGCTGTACGAGGTATGCCGCAGTCAGCTAGCTGCTAAAGGGCCCAACCCATGCTCCAGCCCCCCCCCCCCCCTGTAGCGAAAAAAAAAACCAAAACATTGTGTTTTCTTCATTTTGTTACTCATCATCACATGTATTTTGTTAATTTACGTTTTTGCAATTATTACAAATTTGTTCTGCTTATGCTTTGTATATAATTTTCTCTGTTTATTTGATGGAAATGAAAATAAATTTGAACTTTGAACTTTGATACCATGTCTCCGCTAAAGTGTTGATCTATCTACATTTAGCTGAGAAATTGATAAAATTGTGCATGATTGTACGAATGTGAATATGAATATTATTTTGTTTCTCTTTCGACGCCTAACTAAAAGCAAGCTGTTTCACAATAGGAAATACTGGTCTAATTGCATAGTTTAATCACCCAAAACTGGGCGTGGTCTGCTTGAAGACTGAAACAAAATTTAAAATACCATTATAATTATAAACCGAAACGGCGTGAATTCGTAATACCGTCGTGCCTGACATCCATTCATAATGGTTTAGCAGTAAACCAAACACGGCCGTTTATATGTCTATGTGATTTGCTCATCAATTATGACAATTGCATAGTACTTTGAACTCTAATTCATTTGTGCGTAAAACTGTGCTATTCTTACAGATTTCGACTTCGAAGACGCGAGTGTCCAAGATCTCAACGTAGAGGGCGTAGTAGCAGGACTGGAGGTCACATGGACGGTTTCGCCGACAAGCTGTGACGTAGCTGGATACAGAATAGATTACCAGCTGGCAGACGAGGGAGCTGACATTTTCACCAGTAATTTTGATTTGTCATCTCATAATGACTGGAGTCACAGACAAACATTTTATTGTTGTGTTTTGTGTTCCTTTTATTCCAGTCTGATTTTACTAAATGATCTTTTAGCAGTGTTTGGCATAATATTGTTTGATATCCATCTTTTCATAGACCTGCTTATTCTTTTCTACAGTATTTTTATATCACCCCCCCCCCCCAAAAAAAAAGAAGAAGAAGAAGAAGAAAGAACCATGATAGACTCTCAACTTTCATGGCTCTGCCCTACTGGAAAGACCACAGTGTCCCACGGTGTGTTCACAGTGTGTTCACAGTGTGCATTATAGTCGACAGTGTGAAGATGGTTTCACACTGTGGTGTGGTTTTCACAGACTGTTCACATCAGTAATGCTTTGTTTCACATTGTGAATTGGTAACTCACATTGTGTTCAAACTGTTAAAACACTCGAATTTAACAGTGTGAAGAGATTTCACACTGTGTTGTGTTCACAGTGTGTTTCTCACACTGTGGGACACTCGAATTTAACAGTGTGAAGAGATTTCACACTGTGTTGTGTTCACAGTGTGTTTCTCACACTGTGGGACACTGTGTTCTTTCCAGCAGTGTGATATAACTAAAGTATTGATGAGATGACTGTCGTCTTTATACATCTACTTGTCATATATTTTGTATTAACTTGATTTTTTTCCTTGTGAGCAGAGATTGTCTATGGTGGTGACGTTGCTGGTGTGTCAATAGAAGAGCTCCCGTTAGACACAACCTACCGGGTGACGGTAGCGGCGATCATCACCACCGATACCGAACTACCGCCCGTGGGACCTGCAACAGCCACGACACGTGAGTGTCATGTGATATGATGTGGATTATAATTTCATATCGGACACCATACAGTAGGCCTACGATATCCCATTTGAACGGTTATCAATGCGATTATTATGTTAGCTGTTGCTTAACAAGCCTGCATTCATCTGCTTAGTTTAAGTACACTTAAAACAACAACTTGACGTTTCAATATTTCAATTTATCAAAACATATTAATAACAGTTAGACCAGAATTTCTTTTCTTTAGAAACTGAAGATCAAGTTTGCTGTCGGGGAGGGTTATATCGTGGGATGATATTGGAAAGCATTGTTTGAAACAAACTTGAGAAAGATGCACTGGTGATGGTGGTACCTAAATATTCCTGTTCGCATTGATTGTCAACACATCATTAACTGTGTGTAATTGTGCTTTTATCAGTGATCTGTCCAGATAATTACGAGGAGGGACCAAACGGCCATTGCTATCGCTTCCGGATTCTCGACAACGGGGCGTGGTGGCCGACGGGACGACGAACGTGCGACAACGTGGCAAACTCCGACCTGGCCATCATTAACGATGCCGAAGAGCTGGCTTACCTCGTCAACAGGAGCAGCGAAGTCGACCCAAACATGACGTGGTGGGTCGGTGAGTAGGCACAAACTGAGACGTCATTATTTTTGTTTTCAGTTAGAACGTCACCATGGTCGTCTTTGATGAAATCACTGGACGCCATCCAGGCTTCGAAAAAGAAAATATCTCAACGATTTCATTTCGTTTGATGTTCTTATTTCTTCTTGCCTACCATTCAGAGTCCAAAAATAGACAGAGCAAACACGAATGTGATTTGAAAATACAGCTTTATCCGAGAACATCAAATAGTTGATATCTTTATCGTCATCGGTGTCGCTGGTAACCAGAATTTGCTATCTTTGGTGAATCAAAAGAGGCAGTGTGGTCTCCTCAAACTAGGTTGGATTTTACGGATATTGAACACGTTGAAATCAATCTTGACAGGTTTGTCCGATTTGGCCGTTGAGGGAGACTGGAGATGGGTAGATTGCAACACGCCCACCTCCTACCAGGAAACTCTTTGGGCTCCAAACTACCCGACCGACCAGGGCTACACGTGCGCTGCCCTTCAGCCCAGCGGGGACCTGATCAACATCCCTTGCGATCGCAGAATCAGCTACCTCTGCGAGCTGTGGCCAAAAGGTTCGAAATCTGTCACATTACGCTCAGCTGTAACTTTCCATAGTTGCAATCAACTTCTAGCTCCAGCCTTTACAGCCATTATAATTACACAATTTGTGCTAATCTTGTTTGTTTGTTTGATTTTATGAACCAAGTCAATTCAAAAGTCTGTGTGAGAGATCGCTCAATAAAGAAATATTTGTTTGTAGATGACTTAACTGATGAGATAATAACAAACAAGAAACCTTACAAATAATGTACCCTCAACATTACGTATTCTTGATGTTTCGCTATTAGAGGCAAAAGATGCTGCTAACAGACAGCGATATGATGATTGGATGCGTAGCAAAGCGTTTTTTCTCGCTCATATGTACTGCAGGATTTGATTTGGAATCCATGGTTGTGCAAAATGTGGCGGTAACAGGGGGCATGTACTCCCTGAATGTGACGTGGGAGGTGCCCGAACCCAACTGTGATTTCGTCGGCTACAAAATCTATTACCAGCCAAATGGAGACGATTTCACAGATATCAAGAGATCCGGTATGTGTCTCTTTCGAACTTATGTTCTCTGTATTGTACTTCTATTCTGTATGTTCTTTTTGGCAATGACGCACAAATCTATATCACACACATTTTGTACATAACTTCCATTCTCTAGGTAACTTAATGAGACAGTAATGTTTCTTTGTCATGTTTCTAAAGCTGAAATGGAGAATTTATGTCATTGCATTCAATCCATTCAATAAATACAACGTGTATTTTATCATTATAGATGAGATGTGTCGAATGTTTGATATATTTTTCGTTTCGAGGCCATTTTGGCACTATTTTAAACTTTTAATGGGTCTCAGTTTCATGTATCAATTTTGGCGATCACTTAAATATGACTTTAAATATCCCCTGAGTTCTCGAATTACAACATAAAACATGTATTCATTGATTGTCACATAGACCACTATAGTCAAGCACAAACTCATATAAAATGTTAACTTTTGAATCTAGTGTCACATTATCTTGTCAAATAATTCCCTATAAAGTGTTTGTCAGTGGTGTCGAGTCAACGGGTGGAGTGGTAACTGGACTGCGGGTGAACACGTCTTACAGTGTCACCGTTGCCATCTACACGAGTAAGGACACAGAACTCGATGAATCGGAACCTTTAACAGCCACAACATGTAAGTGAACGCACTTTTTTTGTGAGTCTGCGACCATTACAGACAAACTCAAACCGACTACGCCCATGGATCCCTTCCCAAACGTACGGGGTGCCTCATTGTGGGTAGCATCGAGAGCAACGTCCGCCTCGGTCCAATTTCTTTCAGTATATATATATATATATATATATATATATATATATATATATATATAATATATATCTATATATATAAGAGTATGCCTGAATTCCTAACGACATTGTAATCTCATCTATATACACGCACACATACGAAAATTTAATAAAGTCTTCCTGGACTAAAGAGGCAAAGTGCAAGGGAAGAGAAATGTACTCGTTACATTGCGAGACATCCAACAACAAGCGGTCTGAACTCGGTACCAATAAAATCGTTATCAGACTAATAGCTGAGATGATCAATTTACAGATTCGAACACTGTTTCACAAATTTCATTCATATCTGTCATTGTCGCTTCTAGACGAATCCATTCTTTAGTTTGTATTGATGCTTATGTGCGTTTGTGTTTTTCACGTTCTCGAGTGTGCCATTCTGTTGCGATGTTCTTCTAGCAAATTAGAAAGACTGAAACAAAAATTATACATTGTACTGAGGTCTTTGTCCCCTCTGACTGCAATAATTTCGACGTGAATTTTACCGCAACCAGCCGAGTGTCCTACCAACTACGAGGAGGGGCCAAACGCACGTTGCTATAGGTTCAGAATACTCGACAACGGATCGTGGTGGCCCACCGGGCGTCGCACGTGCGACAACGAAGTCGACTCCGATCTGGTCATCATCAACGACCCGGACGAGTTTGGATTCCTGCTCAATAGGAGCAAGGAAATAAACCCGGATATGACGTGGTGGGTGGGTGAGTACATCATGCTTTATCACACCTGCATCCAAAGCACACGGCATCACGAGAGTTCTGTATATGGGCACCATAAGGTTTTATGGGACGCATTCGCCGCAGCTTTTCACAGAATAAGAGTAGATTTTTGGGAGGTTAAATAAGTCTTCATGTTTTAGCAGGAAGCAAAAAAAAAAATAGAATTATTAAAAACTACTTTAGTTTATTCTTACCAGCTCAAAGTAGATGTGAAGAGTTGTACTTGTCAACTCTATCAAAATAAGTGATACTGTGGAGACCTTGCATAAGTTTATGACGTAACAGATTGTATTCCTTCAATTTAAATGAAACTGACTCCGAGAAAGGATTCCATGGCTACCAATATACAAATGGAAGAATTGAAAATTTTGACAAAATAAATTTGGCATTGTATTTTGAGGACCCAACATTTTGTCAATGTTCTGCATAGATTTAAAACATCTGATTTGAAGACACTGAATTTCAGTAAAGTTTTAAGGGTTGTGTTTACTTGTCGGTTGATTGCTTATTATGCCTGACAAATTGAAATCCCCTAACTCTCACATTTGATTCAAGATTGAACTACATCCAACGATAGACCAAATTGACCTCTATTGAATCGCTAGGTTTGTCCGATTTGGCCGTTGAGGGCGACTGGCGATGGGTAGACTGCACCACTCCCAACTCCTACCAGCAGACACTCTGGGCTCCAAATTACCCGACCGACCAGGGCTACACGTGCGTCGCCCTCCAGCCCAGCGGGGACCTGATCAACATCCCTTGCGATCGAAGGATCAGTTACATCTGCGAGCTGTGGCCTAAAGGTACAAACTTTTGATGTCGAATACGGCAATTTGTTTTTTTCTCTCAACTTAAAATATGACATTTATTATGTTTTCGACGGGAAAGCATTCCCTATTACGGAATGACAATGATGTCACCAGATACAGTATCATATCACTCTTCTTTAAGCTATTTATATTATTAGATTGTATTCCTTCACAACATGATTCAACGGTGTTCTCTTGCGTCATAACCGTATCAGTTTTTGGCTTTGGTATGCTTAAATACCAACTTAAGTGTCATCAATTAGAGATGATGATTTGGTTGAAATGAAAAATGCATCAATAATGAAGACAAACAGTTAATTGATCATATAAAGCTTTACGAATTGGGGAATATGCAATCGATTCTCTGTATGAAATTTCGTAATTCAAAGTGTTTTATATTTTGCAAGAGAGACTTTCTAAATTGTATGACGCCATGAAGGAAGATGATGGGGAGAAAACATTAGAACAACAAGATCAATTTTTGTCAATGTCGTTGTGTGCGTGTCTGTATGGTGCAGATTTCGATCTGGATGGCATGGTGGTCGAAGACATTACTGGTGTGGGCGGGACCTACAGCATTGACGTCACGTGGACACTCCCTCCGAACAGTTGCAACTCGGTGGGCTACAAGATCTACTACGAGCTTGCTGACGAGGGCGCTGTCGATAGACAGTCTGGTATATTTTGAGCTATTTCACTATTGTCTGGTTTTGCCTTTATTAATTTCACTGTAGTGATAGTGTTAGAGACGAGGATAATCATGATGGGGTCGTAGGGCATGACTGATTTGTCGCTCAAACTTGGGTTGGAATAATCGATGTGACGCAGGTGTATTCATTCACTCCTTGATAAACCTAGAACAATCCTAGGTTTGTCAAGCATTATTAAAAACATTATGCGTAACTTGCATTTTTTCTCAAATTCAATGACAGATATAAAAAGTAAAGGAAACGATTCTTACTGGCACAAATTCTAGCGTTCTGTTTGTGGAAAGAAATATTCTCTTTCTTTCGTTCGATAAGCAGTCCCGCGTGCTACCGGAACTGCTGTGTCTATCACGTGTCTATCGTTCCCTTTAAGTAAACCCGTCTCTGTCTAAGTTTGTAAATTTATGGGACTAAAGGAAAATCGTATCCGCTTTTGTTCAATTTGCCACGATCAGTGTTCGTCTCTGGCAGTGAGGAAACGGGTGGCGTGATACGAGGTCTTCAAGCCAACACATCATATGACGTCACGGTCGCCATCTACACCAACAAAGACGTGGAGCTCAACGAATCACCACCTATAACTGTTAGTTCGGGTACGTAGGTGTCCTATCTTTGATTATAGCGGTTTGTGAAATAACAGTTCAAATCATTTTTCACTGTCATAATATGCTTTTTACAATTTTACAGTGTTTGCGACTCATGGATAAGAGGGTTTAAGCAATGTGCTACTCGGTGACCATGACTATATTTGTCAAATATTGACTTTGACTTGACATAGAAGTCTATGCTTCTCAATTCAAAAGCATTCGATTGAAAATCACAACACACGCAATCACAACACTCAGCATCAAACAAGATGCACTCAAATTTTGTTCGGAAGCAAAATGACAGAAACAGAAGGGGTATTTTCATTAATTGGTGTCTCATGGATGCGTTTACACAGGCCCATTTTCCGTTGTAGTCTCCCCTCCTCCCCCTCCCAATCTCCACATAGAGTACTTAGTTCAAGAAAAAAAAAACGCTAAAGAGAGAGAGAGAGAGAGAGTAAAAAACTGCAACGAAAATGTAACGGGCTGAGGTAATAGCTTAAAAGTGTCACTCAAAAATGATACAGAATGCTACAACCTTTCCATTTTCCCTTTCCGGTCATGTTGACAGCTCCTTGCCATCCAGACTACGAGCAAGGACCAAACGGCCGATGCTACCTTTTCCTCAACCCACCAGACCGCGGGGAATGGTGGCCGTATAGTAGACAAGATTGCTATGACGTGGCCGATTCTGACCTGGTCATCATCAACGACGACTTAGAGCTCGAATTTCTACTTAACAGGACGGCCGAAATCGATGCAAGCATGACCTGGTGGATTGGTAAAGAGGATTTTGAATGTCATTACTGAACCTTCTTGGGTTATATGAGACACACAAAGTGACATAGAATTTATTTCAACTGAAGTAACATATATCCTCACATCATAATTATCACTGAACATTTTTGTGCTTGCATTTATGTATTGTACACATACAAAAAAAGCTTATTGTTGCTACAATATTGCAGCCAGAGACATAACTGGCGTCATACATACCTTAATACAATTATTTTTTATATGCATAGTATGATGTCCATACATACATTCATTTGCGTTTTTAAAGGACGCACCCATTTTCAGGATCAATGGAGATACATATTTCATCACAACCTTGTTATCATTATGCTACCATTATGACATCATCAGCCAGGACATTGCCATCATGATTACGGTCAATAGCAAAAGATATCGCATTTGATATCTGCTATCCATTTATCTTTCCCCCTTTGTCTGTGCTTATTTCAAAACAGGTTTCTCCGACCAGTCCGTTGAGGGCGAGTGGGCGTGGGTTGATTGTCAGTCGTCAACCACGTGGCAAAAATCTCTCTGGGCACCAGGTTACCCTGGCAACGGAGCCCATGACTGCGGCGCGCTCCGACCGTCTGGCTTGGTGGAGGACCGAGTGTGTGACGATAGGCTCAGCGCCATCTGCGAGATATCTCCCAAAGGTTTGTCGGTTCCTTCTAGAGTCTCACTGGGACAGTTATTACCGGACAAGCCCCCAAGAAAATGAATCCCTAAATGTTGTCGTATGGGTTCATCACGAATTACGCTTAAGGTCCATGGGCGTGTTGGCGCAGTTCCTCAGGCTTCAAGGTGCTGTCCCAGAGAGTAATTTGTAAATGCTGTGGATTGAAGATAAACAGAAATTGCCCATATAACCTGTTTGCATTACAATCAATCAAGAAACGCAAACTTTACATTTTCACTTGCTGCTTGTTCGTTTGTTTTGTTGTGTGTATGTGTGTGTGTTTTGCTATTTTGTGCGTCGTCGATGACCTACACATTTCTACTAATAGTAACTAGTCATACTCCTTGTTTTTCTTTAACTCAAAGTCCAACATTGCTGTTGCACCCTATACTCGCTCTATGTCAGATTTCAGCCTGCTTGACGCCAACCCGCGCGATTTGTCCGCGTCTGGCATTTCCTACGGCATCCAGGCCACATGGACGGTTTCTCCTACCAGTTGTGACGTTATCGGCTACAAAGTGACGTACACGCTGGACGAAGTTGACGCTCGTGATCAGATTAGTAAGACTTTGTTTTTCAGTACTTTGTGCCCAGGGTTATCTATTTGTCCACAGGGGAGAACTCAGTCGAATGACTATGATAATCTATCAATACTGGGAAGCAGGACAAATTAATTCAACTGTAGCCTCGTAAAATCACGACGTAAATGATTACATGAATTTACTGAGTTCTGGATAAGTCTACCATTGATAAAAAATGACTGACTACCATTGATAATTACCACTGATAATAACTACCATTGAAAAAAGATAGACACCTTCTCTTTCAGTTCTTTTTTTTGACTGCTATAATAATTATGTGCGTTCTAGTCCTTTGCACTTAAATCATACTGAAAATGTGATTAGGAATTTGGTAGGAAGTTTGTAAGGAGTGTTCATCACCATATTTTGTCTGATAGGTTCGCTTTTTAAGATCAATTATGTAAGGTCGATCCGGTTTGTACCTCAAGTCTTTCTGTGCATTTACTGCCTTCTGAAATGCAATGTACCTGAAGTATAATTATGAAGTAATTAAAGGGAATGTCTGTAACTGATCAGTGGGAATCAGTGGGAATGCTGGGGGATGATTGCTCCAATCCTTGTTGGATTTATTTTAGAGTACATTATCGTTGTGTGAAAATTGTTTGCTTCAGAATGGTCTCGTATTCAAGTTATGTGCAGTTTAATGTTTCCAGGTTAGCGTGTCTGTACAGGGACGGGCGATTAAACTGCACATTACTTGAATATGAGACCATTCTGAAGCAAATAATTTTCACACAACAATAGATATATAATGTACTCTTAAATGAATCCCACAAGTATTGGAACAATAATCCCCATACAGCATCCCCACTGATTCCCAGTGATCAGTTACTAACCATCCCCTTTAAAGCCAATTCCCTTACACTTCATAAGTCTGTTGATATGCCTGCCTCTCTCTTTCTCTCTATAGCTTGTGCCGTCCTCTAGATTTCTTCCCTGAAATGTGTATGCATTTTTGAGTTACGAATTACAGTTAATCAAAATAATGTTGCCACTGATCACCTCTTTACAGTGGTTGTGTACGGCGGTGACGTAGATGGCGCTTCAATCAGAGGCTTGATGCTTAACACCACGTACAACGTCACAGTGGCAGCTGTACTCAGTCAGGACTACGAGCTGTATCCGGTCGAACAAGTCTCCGCAACCACTCGTGAGTTTATTCGTGACCTCAACGGCATTTCATCGAAATTAAAAGTCATCAACGAAGCTACATGTTGCCATTGTCGGCCATAAAAGGCGATGTGAAATATAAGCTACCATTCGTCATGCTATTATGAGACAAATGTCTGGGCATGGCTCGCAACGTGTCCCAGTGGTCCTTGGAAGAAAATATTATAAATATTTCTTTTGCTTCTGAGTTAGTCAAATGCCAGATGTCAGTGATTGGATGAAGATGATCAAATGATCGCAGACCATTTGTAAAGTTCTCATTCAGGGAGCTGTAAAGCTCGCCTTCAAGCCCAAATGAAATGCTAGACTGGTGTAGACTGTGAAATACCGTAGTGATAGTATGCATTCATATGTTTGTCCTGCAATATTATAGTGCAACTTGTAGTGAAATACTGATTCGGTAGAGGTAATTACTAAACATTCTTACACCAGCCCGTAAAAGTGCGAGCTCTCACCTCGAAAACTATACATGTATCAAAGATAAAGATTCTGTGAAATTTTGTAGAAAAGAAAAAAAAATGGTCATGGGCTCTAAAAATGCACTTATTGCTCACTGGAACTAGGGGTATCACAGAGAATATTACAAATGTGTACTTAATAGAGTTAGAGGTAAATCTATTAGAAATGAATAAACTGATAGAAGAAAAAAATATTCAACAGAATGTTCACACACCCAGCAGTATGTAGAACTCTTGATGATGATGGTGATGATGATGATGATGATGATGAAACAGCATTCATATAGCGCCATTTATCTGTAGAAATATTCAAAGTCGCCCGACTCCCACCAGATTGCCCACAATGTGTCAACTCTTCCCGTTATTTAAAGCGTAATACCACATTATGCCTTTTGTTCGTTCGATCCAGTACCCTGCCCGGATGGCTTTGAAGAGGGTCCCAACCACAGGTGCTACCAGTTTGTTAACCCCGAGTACGGATACTGGTGGCCAACTGGTCGGCGCTATTGCGACGACGAACTGGACTCCGATCTCGCCATCATCAGCGATCAGGAAGAACTCGACTACCTACTCAACGTCACATCAACCTTGGACCCGAATATGATGTGGTGGATAGGTAAAGTACACTTTTCCCTCCTTTTCTTTTTTTTTAATGGGGGGGGGGGGGGGGGGGTGGGTGACGTGGAATACCTGTTATACTTGTTATAGCATGCATGCATTTCAGTGAAGTGCTCATCATCTTAGTTATGTGGTAGTGAATTCAAAATTAAAATACCAATTGCTTCTGTGATTTAAAACCTGTGTGGTGCTAATGTTGGCCGCTACCTGTACTGAGAGATATGGGATGTTGGGACATTTGCAGATTTCATAATGAAGATAAAATTGATGGAATGAACTAAGTAAATGTTGCATAAGTCCGTCATCTACAACCAGGAAGTATGAAGATGACAACGCTTTTAGATATCTAATGGACGTAACCGCATACACAATCATGTATATGCATAGAATAAATATATGAAACTTTCAGTATCTCGGCAAGTAAATTCAACCAATTGTCTTATTGACCCATGTCTTATTTTCTTTGCCTTTCAACAAAATTATAGATATTATTGCCGTTATAGCTAGATTACCAGTTTTGAATAAACACACTGTCAATCAAACTACTATTTTGAAGAGCCAATGTCCTGTTGCAATGTTACCACGAAAATTGTCTGCGATCGCAGGGTACTCCGACCAAGCAAACGAGGGTGACTGGCGATGGCTTGATTGCACCGAGTCATCTGATTGGCAGAACGAACTCTGGGCACCCGGTAACCCTGGCAACGGTCGTCTGGACTGTGCAGCTCTTCAGCCGGATGGGCAAATCACATCCATTGTGTGTGACACCTCCATTAGCTTCTTGTGTGAAGTTTCACCAAAAGGTATCTCATTTTACTGATAAAAGCGTACACCCTAATTGAGCTAAATGGTATACAGTTTAATTCATTCCCTTCCCAATCCGTTTTCTCTCACTCTTTCCCCTTTCTTTGCGTTTTCCCCCGTCTGCCTGTCTATCCGTTTGTCCGTCTATCTAACAATCTATCTGTCTGTCCCTCTCCTCCATCCCCGCAAATTAATGGTTGAATCCTGTGAGGAGTAAAATTTTTCATGTTTGCCCTAAAGGGATCGTATAGTTTTGATTGAGACCTAATTTATGGTTTCTAACATTTTTTGGTGAGTTATATAATGAGAAACCTCTTATGAAATATGAAAAAAGCATGTAATTCCATGAGGAATTCAACGCTAATTTGATGAAAATTGATTTTGAAATGGCTGAGATATCCAAAACAGAGCGATTTCAATAAGGTGTGGGACCCACCTTTTATTATGGTCGCTTTGTTTTACTTTGTTTTTGGATGTTTCAGTCTTTCCAAACCCGATTTTCATCAAATAAACTGAATTCCTCTTAAAACGGTATGCTCTGTACTATTTCATAAGTGTTTTCTTGGTATCTCGCAAAAAGTTAAAAGCCCAATTCTCATCTCCACCAATACTGTACCATCCCTTTAATGTGGCTTTATCACGTAGTTATCAACAGCTGCCAATAGAGGAAAGGCCAATTGGTGATAGGCTCGTCACTGATCAGGGTTTACACTTTTACAGTAATATTGAGAGAAAACTCTTGCACTGCTATCTTTTCATTTTATTTTTCATTTCACTTTATTTCCACTTAAAGTCATCCTTGGATTTACAGACTTTGTATTACAAAGAAAGAAAGAAAGAAAGAAAGAAAGAAAGAAAGAAAGAAAGAAAGAAAGAAACAAACAAACAAACAAACAAACAAACAAACAAACAAACAAACAAACAAACAAACAAAGAAAGAAAGAAAGAAAGAAACAAACAAACAAACAATGAAGTCTTCTCTAAGCCAGAGAATGGAAGTGAAACTGCGTGGGGAGAGATTATATTCCAAAGCGAAGTGTAATGATTAATCCCCTCTCATCTTACCAAGGGTTCAGCCAAGACGATGCGAATGTGCAAGACGTCGTTGCCATGGGAACGTCGTACGGAGTCCAGGTCACGTGGACAGTTTCCCCGACCAGCTGCGACGTGGTTGCTTACCGCATTTATTACAACATCGCCGGCGATATTTCAACGAGGAAGTCGAGTGAGTATTTGATTCTTATCATTGTCACGTACCGGGTAAAAGTGGATTGACGATCATTTTTTATGAACTAAAATGTATTATTAGCTTAGAGTAAAAAAAAAAAATAATAAAACAGATGAATTGGTGTTTTACATGAATATGATTTTCTCCCGCCCATTGTTTGATAATAATTCCATAAAAATGCTTTGATAATTGATGAACGTTTGTCGTAGAAGAGTTTTTGAAACACCTGCATGGTTTTAGCTTGCCGTCGCTATTGCTTTTTTTTGTTGCTTATTTACTTATATTATTTATCACTTAAGAGTGCTTCATTTTGCCGTTATTACAGAAAGTTACTAGTTTATTACTTCAGTAATGAATGCTCAGAAAAAAAAAATCAAAAAAGCAAATATTTCCAGCGTTTCTTTGATAAGCAAATTGACCCACTGAAAAAAAAAGACCGTTCCACATTGAAAGTGCAAGCGAGTGTGAATACTAGTACATGTGAGTGGGAAAAAATGGTATATAAATCGTAATTACAATTTCCTGTCCGGTTGGCAGTCACGGTGTATGGTGGAGACACTTCAAGCGCGTTGGTCAGCGGGCTGCCTGTCGACACCGAATACGAAATACGCGTCGCTGCCTATCTAAGCAAAGACATCGAGTTGAGCCCCGTAGGACCAGCCGTGGCCAAGACCCGTAAGTACTAACTGGTATCAAATCTGCGGAATAGAAAGCCGTTAATACCCGTAATAGTACTAACTTACGCTGATCATCATTTTTTCGTCATTATGTTTAGCATGTTTAAAACGTGACATTTAGTTTCCTAATTTTTCGTTTGTGATGAACGATGATAGTTTAAATGACTTCAGTGATTACATGCTGTCAGCCATGGCTATTGAGCTCTGATAAGGTACATACATAAATGTGTATATACGTATTTATATTATATTACACAAATACTTACATGTACATTATGTATACACATATTTGTGAAGAAACGGGAAAAGTACAAAGGTCCGAAAAAACTGTAACCACGGTAATCTTGCTTTACACTGAATTTCTGTCAAACATCGCAGTCCCCTGTCCAAGTAACTACGAACTCGCCCCGAACGGCAGGTGTTATCGCTTTATCGACGACGACGACGACTTCTGGCACTACGGTCGCTCCATATGTATGGGGGCCACCGACTCGGACTTGGCCATTGTGAGCGATGAGGCCGAGCTGGCTTACATCATGGACCGAATCAACGCCAGCAGCGACACCGGTGCCTGGTGGATAGGTATGTGATTTGAACGTAATTGTAGTACATTGTACTTTGTGTGCATATGGGATGTGTGTGTGCGTGTGTGTGTATGTGTGTAAGTTCGGGGTTAGTGATGATATATCATCTTGGGACTGTCCAATAACGTTTCAAATACGGCTAAAATGTGTTGTGGTTGTGGCTACATTACTTCCAATTCCTTTCCCTTTTCCATATACTGATAAGCACTGACATAATTTGTCAAGTTGAAGCATGGCATTTCCATTATTTTGGTAATTCTCTCTCTCTCTCACTCTTCCTTTGCCCCCCCCCCCCTCTCTCTCTCTCTCTCTCTCTCCCTCTCTCTCCCTTTCTGTCTGTCTGTTCCATTTCCAAAACGAAACTGTCTCATTACCTCAAATGCCAAGGTTATTCCGACATTTCCGTGGAGGGTGACTGGAGGTGGGTAGATTGCACGGCACCAAACGACTGGCAGACGAGTCTGTGGGCTCCTGGTTCCCCTGGCAACGGGATGCTGGATTGTGCAGCTCTCACACGGTCCGGAGAGATCGAGGCAAAAGTCTGCGATCTGAGCCTCAATGTCGTCTGCGAAGTTTCTCCCAAGGGTAAGCACCCTTCACAAAACAATTCAAAGTGTCAATTTGATTCTATTTGTATAAAACTCCCAACATTCTTTGAGGAAAATGAAGGCCATACTTCAAAGGCAATGTTAACAGTGTAGTGCTGTTAATTTGAAAATATCCCCGTCGTGATCATTATTGTGTATTATACATGCTATCAATGTATCTGATATTGTGTTGAAAACGCTATGTCATATTGAGGCTTGTATCAATCATTGAATGCTTACAGAGGTAAAAACCGGATTTCCCGATCTCAGTGTTTGGAAATATTTCACTACGTAATTTCATATTGAAGTGTCATCATCATCATTATCGAACGTTAGATTTGCTGCGCGAACTCTAACGGCGACGCTATTAGGCTAAAAAATTGTGTTATGCACACGCACGAGGCAGCTGTTTCCATCGTTCAACCCGAAAGGCTGCGTCGTCTTAGCGTTCGCGTTGCAGACCTAAAGCTCGCTATTATTGAACCATAACGATAATAAAGGTTTACAATGTTAACACTCTGACACTTCTTGCTCTCCCTCGATCCAGTAATGTCTGTATCTCACTCTGTCTACTCCTGTCCATATCTCTCTGTATCTCATCTCTCCTCTCTCCTCTCTGGCAGGCTTTGATCGCTATGGGTTACAGGTGGAGAACCTCGAAGTGGTTGGCTCCTCCTACGGCTTCAAGGCTTCGTGGGATTTACCCGCCTACAGCTGCGACATCTACGGCTTCAGGATCGACTACCAGGTGGCAAACGAATCGGACGTGGAAACCAGTAAGTGAAGAAGACTGAACAGAGTACAATAGTGAAACAACAACAACAACAACAGCAATTGTAAGAGGATTTGGGTTAGATGTTGGGAGTAAATTCTTCATCTTTTCCCCTGTATTCCTCCTCATCAATAGTTCAAGGCTTCTAATGAAACATCGTTTATTTTCATTTTGAGTGTAAGGAATTGTCTGCAACAGAAGAGTTCATCCTGTTATAATTCATTCTCACCTGTACAGTGATCGTCTACGGTGGCGATGTGACAAGTGCCCAGGTCACGGACCTGAGACCAAACACCACGGTGACGGTAAGCGTGGCAATTCTGATAGTAGACTCCGAGTTAGAAGCAACTGATGGTATCACAGTACAGACGGGTGAGTAAAACTAACTTTGTCTGCTCTCTTCAACTTTGTCTGCTCTCTTCACTGATGCAATCATTCTATTTCCAACTTGAGGGCACCAAGGGGCTCCATTTTATCAAAAGATGAAATCTATTTTAAATGTCTTCACCACACAGGCTGCCATAGTATACATAATCAAACTTAACTCTTCGTAAAACAGGGCCCAGATCAAATTGCTAATGAAGTGTTATAATATAGAAATGTAGGTGGTCTTGACACATTTGAGGAAATACTGTGGTGATTATTATTACTGCTGAAATTATATTTGAATTTGGTTTAAATAGATTTGTCTGTAGAGAATGATTGCATGACTGTTATTTCCTCCAGATTATAGTGATAGCACGCTTTGATGATGCGTGTGATCCGAACTCATTCCGATTATCTCAAAATCCTGAACATACGTGTATTCACTTCCTCGTTCTCTCCTTGTAGACCCATGTCCTCCGAAGTATCACGAAGCTGCCAATGGCCATTGTTACTTTTTCTCCGACTTTGGACGCTTTGGAAAGGGTTGGGATGACTGCAGGTTAGTAACATGACTCAAAGACTAATATTCTCCTCCTCTGCCTCCACCTCCTCCTCTTCACGTTCTTCTTCTTCTTCTTCTTCTTCTTCTTCTTCTTCTCTTCTTCTTCTTCTTCTTCTTCTTCTCTTCTTCTTCTTCTTCTTCTTCTTCTTCTTCATCATCTTCTTCTTCTTCTCTTCTTTCTTGGTCTTCTCCTTCTTCTGCTTCTCTTTTCCTCCTCCTCCTACAGTTTCTCCGTGTTTTTGAAAAAACAATATTCAATATGTTAGACTGTCGTATTCTAATTATCATCAAATCGTGAGGTCTTACTATCAATCACTGACCGATAAGAAGATAGATTCTCCAAAAACAATCATGACAAACAAACGAGTAAACACAAAGTTTCCAAACTCTATGCAGGTCCTACTGCAACGAGGATACGGGAAACTTCGATCACGATCTCGTTGTCATCGACTCATCTTGACGACGTCCAATTGCGTCATCCCCCTATTGATAAGCACAAGTTTGATTTGGGTTGCCTGTTTGCCAGTAAGTTTTATCTCTCTTTCTCTTTTTTTTTCTTCTTCCGCTTTTCTATTTGTACTGTCTTGCCGTGACAACAAATTGTTTCAGATTGAAAAAAAAAACCAAAACCACCACACTTGTCTCGCATGGATAAAGGTATAGGTGAGAATGGTTCAAGTCATGATCGAGAAGCACTGAGAAGCACTTTTCCTTTATTTCATTTACGATCATGAATCTTGTATAAAGGGTATTCTGATGTTGCCGTCGAGTCGTCCTGGAAGTGGGTCACGTGCGAGTCATCTGATGCTTGGCAGGAAAGCCTTTGGAGTCCCGGTTACCCTGGCAATGGTCTGGACGACTGTGGCCTTTTCATCCCAGCAAACATGACCATTTACGACGCTACTTGTGATGTGCCTAATAAAAATTACATGTGTGAAGTCACTCCAAAGAGTAAGTTTAGATGGTGTGGTGTGGTGTTGTGTGGGTTTGGTGTGGTGTGGTGTGGTGTGGGTTTGTTGTGGTGTGATGTGGGGTGATGTGATGTGGGTTTGGTGTGGTGTGATGTGGTGTGGTGTGGTGTGGGTTTGGTGTGGTGTGGTGTGGTGTGGGTTTGGTGTGGTGTGATGTGGTGTGGTGTGGTGTGGGTTTGGTGTGGTGTGGTGTGGTGTGGGTGTGGTGTGGTGTGATGTGATGTGACGTGACGTGACGTGACGTGACGTGATGTGATGTGATGTGACGCCTACAAATCTCATCTACGACGGACAACCTTTCATTTCAATTCATTTAATTTATTTCAATTCATTTATTTCATTTTGCTGTGACAAAAATAATGCAGCTGATTGCCAATGGCTGTTAGTGCCGATACCATGGAATGTCTTACCCCGATCCCTACTCTTACGAATATAATGATGCAGTTTAAGTCCGTGACACAGTGAATTGGTGCTCAAACGCGAGTAACAGTACCTTAATGATAGATCTTTTTCCATTCTTGCAGGTTTTGCGATAGGGGATGACAATGTGCGAAATTTGAACGCGACAGCTATCTCTTGGGATACCATACGTGTCACATGGGACGTGTCTGAGTTCAATTGTGACGTCATCGCCTACTTCATCTACTATCTTGACACAGCAATGGGTGGAACACCAACAAGCGGTAACATCAAATAAGTTTCCAAATCGATTTGATAGTCCCTTCGGACACAGTGGTGTGTTAGAAGTCACTTGCTGCTGGATTATCTCTGTCATCTCTGCTGGAAAGAACACAGTGTCCCACAGTGTGAGAAACATAGTGTGAACACAATGTGAACACAGTGTAAAGTCTCTTCACACTATCGAGCGTTGTAACAGTGTGAACACATTGCGAATCATCAATTCACAGTGTGATCAGAAAATTACCATGTGAACACTTTGTGAAAACAAAACCACAGTGTGAAATCATCTCCATACTGTTAAATTCGAGCGTTTTCACATAGTCAACTATGTGACCACAATGCGAACACACTGTTGGACACTGTGTTCTTTCCAGTAGAGATATTACATAATACTGTAATCAGAAAATAGAATCACAGTATAATTGTATTAGACTACAAAAAGGAAATCCACCAGTTAAAGACCCGTTAGCATGGAGATGCATGGAGTGAATGTCGGACCGACTAGGATATATCCGAGGATTCCCGTAGCGATTGTGTTCAGCTTTATCACCGATCTCTATGTACGCTGGGAGGTGGAAGATTCCACCTCCCCGATGTACGTACACACACAGCCGACGAATCTCGCCTGAAGTCGACGGCTGCCGATGAGCGTATGTTTTTTTTTTTTTTTTTCGCTGACGGGCAAGTAATCTGCTCTAGACGTGGTTTTTTAATGTGCCCCAGTGGGCAGCGAATGGAGATAGATTCAATCGGGCCACCATTATCTCCCGACGCTGCTGGGTCTTTAACAATGAGGGAAATGTCGAGACCTACATAGATTTTTCTTTTGCACTCGATCTCGGCAACCCCAACACTGGACTATGCTATTTGGTCGTCAATACGTAAATGTTCATGTTTATATTCGATTTCATTTTTTTTTTTGATAACTCCTGATTTTCAGTTTTGGTCACGAAGTAATCGTATGCATGATTTCCATGAGTTTGGTCAGTTTGCCTGTTCTTGTGTTCTTTAATGTTGGAGTGTTCCTCGATGTATCTCATCAGTTGTCTTCCCGCTCGGTGGGGCAAGAAGAACAAGTCCCCTTTTTCGAGATTTATCAGTGCATTGTTTTACGTGTCGACCAATTACCATGGCAACAAGCGAATACTGATTGAAGGATGGCTGGGTAAGTGGTCCTCTAGTGTCATTATGGTGTTGGCTGGGTAATCAGGGGCACCCGCAGAGATCCGTGTGGCGTCAGGCAATCAATCTAAAATATACGCACGAATACATGCGCGTGATTTTACCCTGATAATTTTGAAATCAGATCAACATGCGTATCTAATGCGGGGAAGACTAGGTTTGTCTAGAAACCCCCTTTCTCCCATTCCATTATGATAATTATGCAAGTCAGTTTGTGCGTATCTGATATCATCATGTATGTGCCTCTCTTTTTTCCATGAATGTGCTTGTTTCCAGAGTTAATCTATGGCGGTGGAGTCACCAGTTACGACATCCAGGGTCTGTGGGCGAGCACTCGATACAGCGTGAGCGTAGCCGCGGCTAGAACCGAATATTATCTCCCCGCTGTAGACCCAGTCTATGTTACTACCCCCGAAGGTAGGCAAGCAGACCGAGTTCATCTATTCGGTTCCACAATTGATTAAAGAGAATCCTACCCTCTCTCAGTGTCTTTCGTTTTCCCCTTGCTTTTTTTTTTGTTTCTTGTTTTGAGTTCGATTAGATAACTATAGTTTTTGAAATCGCGTACTCACATCTTTTTTCTTCAACCTATTGACAAATTGTGCTACAATGGACAACCATTATTCAGTCATACATGTAGCTATGATCAAAAACATGGACATATTGTTTGGTAACATTCACCCCCACTTCCTCCTAGTGGCTAGACAGGCATCATAATATCTACTAGACTTCTGAGATCAACTTACTACTGTAATGAACTTCACCTTTAAAAAAAAAATAGAGAGAGAGAAAAACCCGACCCCCCCCCCCCCCCCTCCTTAGAATCGTATAGCACGGCTGACATAGAGAAGCACATTGAGCGACATAATGAAACTACTGTATTACTAGTAATAAGGATGCTTTTTGTCATGTGATAAGAAGATATTCGAGACCAATCTTCACATTCGATCTTCGCAGGACCATGTCCTGCTTACTACGACATCGGAACCAACGGTAGATGCTACCGCTTCTTTGCCAACACATACGGCGACATGTGGACGGATGGTCGATACGACTGCGAGGAAACAGTCGACTCCGACTTGGTGGTCATCGACGACGAAATGGAGCTCGAGTATATCCTAAACCGCACCCGAGCCATGGACTCGGCTCGAGATTGGTGGATTGGTAAATTTCCCTGTCGAATAATTCATAAACCCAGTGTTGCATAAAAGCTAGAAGGATGTGACTACTTTGGCACCGTTCGCAGTAGATATTTCGTGTCGAGACGCAATAATTCATCGCCAATTCCTTTGTTGGAAAATTCAGGGAAAAAGAGCAGGTGAAATATTGCAGATTCTAGGTTCAGGATTAACAGAATGAATGATTTGTGTGTGTGTGTGTGTGTGTGTGTGTGTGTGTGTGTGTGTGTGTGTGTGTGTGTGTGTGTGTAAATGAGGCAATGAATGTGGATGAAAGAACCCCCTTAAAAATACCCCGTAAACAACGTCTCTCTGTGAATATTTCTTCTTTTTTTTTTTTTTTGATAGGGGAATGCATGATACAAGCATTCCTTGAAAGCAGACGCCTCGACACCTTTATTTCGGAATTTGCCTTAAATTTGCAACATTTATAAATTATGTATCTCATTTAACATTTCCTTGTCTCTTTGTTACATTGTTGTACTGATTTCTATGTATTCAAACGTTTCGCTGTATTTATATTTTATTGGAGATGAAAGGAACAACTTGAAGTCACTTGAAAATATTTTTATGGCTGGAGCAACTAAGTGCAAATGAAGCAAATCGTGGAATTCCTTAAAAGTAATGTAATATCAGCGTCTCCATGGCAACTGCATGCTGGTGCAACTTATTCTTGAAGACTAGAGAGACAGAGGGATCGTGGAAGAGCAGGAAAGGTTTTAGTGTTAAGTGTTTGAGTTTTGATGTTAAATTCATCATGACAGAGGGAATAGCTCATCATATTTCATGATGTTATCGTACACAAATTCTTAAAGGTTTGTCGGACATCTCCGTGGAATCTGACTGGCGCTGGGTCACTTGCGATGCTCCGACGGACTGGCAAAACACTCTGTGGGGTCCGGGGTACCCAAGCAGCGCCCTCAACGATTGTGCTGCGCTGAACGCCGCCAGTGGTGAGGTAGTGGACGCCGTTTGCGACGAGAAAAAATACTTCGTGTGTGAGGTCACACCAAAAGGTCAGCATATAAGACAGTGTGAGATAGTAAATGGTAGGGGTCATCCTCAAAATTATCATAACCTGGATCAAGCAAGCATGGATAGGGGGTGGCGCGGTTTAAATTATTACGGTAACAAAATTAAATACTAGTACAATGTATCTATTTTTTTTTCAGTCTCTCAATGATAGACTCTCAAAGACAGAGTGATTCGATGCTAGTATTTATTTTCAGTCATTCTCGCTTTTCTCTATCTGTCTCTGCTTTCTGTCTGTCTGTCTGTCTTTTTCTCTTTTCTCCTCACCCTCCCCCCGTCTACTCACCCTCTCTCTGTTCCCCTTCCGTTTACATAAATTGGAGACCTGATTCCGCCATTTCTGCCATTGCAATTATCCACCAGCGTACTCTCTAAATTCCGTGGATTGAAAGTCAATCTAATAGATTGTAGTCAGGGACCAATTCAAAATTGGATTGAAAGTTTCAATCGAACAAGATTGAATTCTAACTCTATTCGATTGAAAACTTCAATCCAACGTTAGGGTTGGTCCCTGACTACAATCTATTTCAATCTAAGGAATTTAGAGTGTAATCCATCCCGTACGTTGTCTTTGAGTTTTCAAACATTTCCTTTATTCTTTATGAGAAAGCAATTTTGCTTTTCTCAGCAACATTATGCGTCTCTTAGAAATGCAACAAATCTGTTATGTCCATACATTGATTCCAGCGACACCCCGGATTTTAATGGAAAATTACCCTTCTGTTAAAGAAGTCCGTGTTATCCTTAGATGGTAATATGATCTACACTGCGTTGTAATTGAGACGATATGATATTCTGTTGAAAATTGTCTTTACTAAAAATTATTAACTGTGCTTGGACATTTTGTTTCCTCTCATGATATAGGATTCACCAACGCCGACATGAACGTTCGCAAGACTGAAGCCACGCCCCTTTCTCTCACTCAGATCAAAGTCACGTGGACTCTGTCTAATGTCACGTGCAATGTTTATGGATATCAAGTGTACTGCGAGACTTCACAGGGTACCCACATATTCATTTCTTCTCATACTTTCTCGATGCGCAATTAATAATAATAATAATAATGTCATAGGTGATAAAGACAATGATCTATCCATGATTTTGACTGCTGTTTCCAGCTATATCGTGTATACCGGTATTCATATACGAAGGTGGGCCATCGAAAGTTTCTGCAAGTCCTCTTCTCTTTAGTATAACAATATCACTATGTGGAGCTCTGCTCTGTGTTATTTTTTTCCCTATTGGTATGCTCAAGAAAATAATAAGATGTTTTTCCCAAAATACAAAATATCTCAGTCTAGAAAGTCGATATCTGAGTTCGAGTTTTCATTCATATCTTATTCTGAAAGCATGTTCAGCTCATTCCCATTGAAATTATGAAATTCTTATTGACTTTGAAACGGGTAGACACCCAGTCCAGGTTTACAATGGGTATAGTTGCTGGGAATTCTTTCAAAAACCATTCCTTTCTTCATGTTTCCTCTTTCCACAGATTCAAATTTCGTCGTTGTTTACGGCGGCAATCAAACTTCGGTTACCATAGGTGACCTAACGCCCTCTACGACGTACTTCTTCTATGTCGCTGCTCTCATTCCTGACCGGCTGGAGTTACCTCGGATAGGACCGGCTAATGCAACGACTCTCTCAGGTAACAACTCGGATACTATCACTTTTTCTCTTATTCTTGCAAGCCATTCAAAGTTTTTATTTCACTGACACGTGATTGTTTTAAACCCTGAACGTTTTTTACATTCCACGAAATCAAATGCGCAATTGTTTAGATTTGTCAACAGTTCCGAATTTTTGTTAATTTTTTTTTTACGCTAATCATTTTCTGAAAAGTTAGATAAAAAATTAAATCATAAATATGAAAACCGGAACTGTCATTTTGATTGTTCTCCTTTTGATTCTCGATTATCATTTTCACTGTCTCATGTATGTATCAGTAAATTATTGTTGTTATTACTATCACTTCATTCAAACATTAATACCAAAAAAAAAAAAGAAGAAGGTTTTTGACAACAAACACTTTACGTGTGTAATCTCACTACCGGTGGCTTGGTTTTTGTTTGTTTGTATTTGTTTTATTTTGTTTTGTTTTACTTTTAATGGACAATAAAAAGTGTACTACTTGTGTTTTCTTAGAATGCGGTCGGACGGATATCAGCGAAAATGGCACTATACAGAATCCGGATTATCCGAACGGTTACCCTGGAGGTGAAACATGTGATTGGCTGATTAGTGCCCCAAATAACGAGTTCGTCCTCCTACAGGTAACCAAGCGAACCTCAGTTAGTTACGTACACAATTTTGCACTTTCGAAGTCAAATCAATACAGTGATGTTCTTTAGTCGGCTGTTTAAGTAATCGAATTCGTCATTTTGTGATGAAATGAGACACAAATCCGGCAGTTCCATTGATTTGATTCCATGAATTGCAGTGACCAGTGAGTGTGGTCCTTTTTCCTTACGTCTGTCAGGCAATAATGTCCGAAGAATTAAAAAACAAACAAACAAACAAACAAACAAACAAACAAATCATTTTTAGTACCTGGGTAGCACGACTCTTCCTTAACAAACTTTTAAACTATGTCATCTGTGGAATAGATTAAGTTTTCTACAAAGAGAAACTCACCTTTCTTTACCTTATTTTTATTATCTTCTCTTTCATCCTCATCATAATCATCGTCATCATCATCTCCTTCTTCTTCTTTCTCTTCGTCTTCTTCTTCTCCTCCTTCTCCTTTTTGTTCTTTTTCTCCTTCTTCTTCTTTTTCTCTCTACACTTTGCCTTGTCTTATTTGCAGTAAAACGGTATCAGCACTACTCGCAATTTCAACATCTGCATTGCCATAATAATCATTATCACCGTGATATTAGTTTATCAAATTTGTGTCCTTTTCGCCTTCTCTAATCGCAGATCACCGACTTCGACACCAAGCCCGGGGTGGACTTCGTCGTGATCGGCAGCGGCAATGACTTCGACCCGACGTCTACCCTGTACACTCTGTCTGGTTCCAAGGACTCCGCGGTGTCCCCGTCCATTCCCGGGAAGGTGCTCAGCCCCGGACAGTATCTTTGGGTATCCTTTCGCACATCCCAGACCACCACGGAGTTCCGCGGGTTCCAGATGACCGTCACCATGGTAACACAAGGTACTCTGATCGTCAAGACTCCGAATAATGTAGTGATCTTTAGGGAAAATGGCGTGCCAACGTTCATAAATGCTAACCAACGTCATATTGATTCACACCTTCGGCATTAATTCTTTACTCATTTGTTTAGTTTGAAATTTTCGCTATTATAAAAGCCATTTATGGGATGTGACGTACAGTTTGCCATGTAAATCATTGATTGACTTTCATGACTTTTTATTCTTCTAGGACCCGCTACTCCCGACAGAGATTACGTGGACACGACCGAAGAGGGCGTCCTCTCTTCTCCGGGCTGGCCCATTCAGTACGACAACCTTCAGGTAGGGACAACCTGCACATCTCATGTAACGCCCACGTACTAATATGATGCTTAATCAAAATGTATAATTGATTTGCTTTCATCAGAAATGTGATGTTACGTGTTTCATGTGGTGAATTATTCTTTGTAAACCATGTTTGACCAATTTTTCCCGCTTCGCTAAAATAATATGTGACTGAAAAAAAAATGACAGAAACAAAATTAATTGATTACAGATATCAGGGTACTGTGCCCGTCTCGGTTTGTCTTCATATCACACATAATGTTACAGTATCCCTGGCATCTGTCATCCAACACAGGATATAACATGGACTCTAAATGCGCCGAAAACGGGCCGTGTGCGCATTACGTCACTCCAAGGCTCGCTCGAAGACGGATACGATACATTAACCGTTGGCTCCGGACTCGAACCGGACTCGAACGAACTGGCTACCTACACAGGCGACATCCTGTTTAACGGCCCACTGGAGTCCGAAACGTATGCCATGTGGGTTCGTTTCATTGCCGATGAAACCATTTCGGATACCGGCTTCACACTGTTTTGGGAATCGTTTGACGACCAAAGTAAGCTCAAGTTTGAAATACGCCTATAAATGTTGCAGTAGGCCTAAGACATTTCCATTTGCAATTGGATAAAGCTAACACACAACAAAACGATGGGTCCAGGTAATAGGCATTTTAAAATTGCCATAAATTATCGTGTATAGCCGGTTTTTGTTTTGTTTTGTTTTTTTAAATCACCCATTGTCAGTTTGGACTCGAGTGCCCGTTAGGCATTAAATGAAAATTTTTCACCTCCGTCAAGGGCAAGGGGGTAATGTTTTTTGTCGGCGTTGGTTTGGCTGTTTACAAAATAACTCAAAAAGTTGAGAATGGATTTGGATGAAACTTACAGGAAAGTTTGATAATAACACAAGGAAGAGATGATTAAATTTTGGTAGTAATCCGGGAAATTTTAAGAATTTTTGAAGGATTTTTTTTTCTTTTTACAACTAGGGTCAATAAACTTGAGAGTGCTACTCGTATTTGAGGCGTGTATACGCGCCCAATGCGCATGCTCTGCTGCTCGAGGCGCCGCGCAGCAGGAAGCTGATGCTGAGGTAAACACAAGGCTTCTTCATTATAATAATGATAAAGAAATAGACCATGCAACACTTGGCGCCCCATAATTTTTCAGCATGCATGTATTGGTGGATATGAGCTGCTTGGCGGAGGTCTGCGCTCTCAGAGTGCTTTTTTAGTTGCTTAGTGAAACCATGACATCTGTGATGGCTATGTGTAGCTGTTGCGCTAATTTTCTAAAAGATTAGTATTAAGAGGTGATTATTCGTTTACGTGATACCAGTATGCTTTTTCTGGATATATGATTTCCAGATACGTATGTATGCCATTATGTTTGATTTAGGAAAAGACTTGAGGGATTTCGCGCCGTCAACATTCTTTACTTTTCAAATGTTAATGCAAAATAGCAGAAGAGAATGTTTAGTTAACTGTCCCACATACAAAACAACGACAACAACAACTATATATTTCAATGACATGTAAAACTGCATGAATCAATTTAACGACGAGTATGTAAGAGTAGTTTGCATTCTGTTTGTTACCTTTTTCCCGATACTTACTGATGAAATGATTGAGAGAGTGATTGTAGAACGTCATCTCCAGGGGAGCATTTCCTCAACTGTGCTTGTAACATATTTCTTTTCTGACTAATTTGCTCTCAGCCAATCAGATGCAAGGATTCCTGTAGCATAACGGTTTGTCAGTAAAAAAAATTAAAAAAAATCTCTCAAAAAGCTGTATGAAATGCCCTCAGACCTTCATGATATTACCATACATTACGTTTAATCGCCAGGTGAATGTGGCTCCGAAGAGCTGACAGATCCAACGGGTGTCATAACATCGCCCAATTACCCTAACCCATATCCGGATAATCAGATATGCATCTGGGAAATCCGGTTACCAGATACGGCAACTCTTGTAAGAGTGGAGTTTACTGCCTTTTCGCTGGAGGAAAAGTAAGTAGAACAATAAGTTATGTCCATTTATAACTCTAGCGACAATAGTATCAGCAGTCTCTAGTACCAATTTTACATTGTTTGAGATAAAAATGACAGATCATTACAAATCATTACAATATATGTATCATTGGTGATCGTTGGTCATCGTAAGGACATTTTATCGAAAATGCGTCGCATTTTCAAGTGATGTGCGGCACTATAAAATGATAATCTGTCATTATTCGACTCAATTGCTTTTAACGACTAGCAGGGAAAACAAAAAATCTGCAGAGCGATTGGCATTGTACGTCGGGTAATGATCATATTCTGTCTTGTTTCGGTTGAAAGATTACAATTAATTTTCTTTGAATTCAAATGACACTAGCACCTTCTGTGAGTGTTGGGGGACACACCAGAGAGTGTCTTAAAAGTATTCTTCCCTGTCTGTCTTCTACATCCGGCATTCATATTGTTTTGTTATCTCATTCTCCTTATCATTTTCAGCCAGGATTTCCTGCAGGTCGGGTCCGGCCAGACCGTGGGCGAGAACGTGGTCGCCTCCCTGACCGGCTCCGCTCTTCCGTCTCCTGTGGAGAGCGCCACCTATCGGATGTGGCTTCGGTTCCTGTCGGACGAATCGTTCTCGGACACCGGTTTCTCCCTCAGTTACTACGCCGTGGAAAATCCGGGTGAGCAGAGTACCAAGAAAGTGATACAACAATGGCATGGTGCACACATCATGTAGTCATAGCAGGGAGTTGGCCCTCCTTCCTAGTCCTAGTGCATGTTATCTGAAACTGTGGATAAACAAAAAGTTAACAGTGAACAAATTTGTCATGAGCAGATGTATTATGATCATATCATAAGCCACTGACACGTGGATGTAACTTGTGACACCAAGGTTGCACGGGGTTCTGACACAATGCACGATGAAGGCACGTGGATGGTACATAAATACTTTTATTTATAAAATGGGTTCAAGAATGTAGCCAATTGGAAGCGCTGAAATGAGTCACGTGTGCGTGCATTAATTTTTACTATCATGCACGGCCTTGCAAAAAAGCGTAAAGTCACTGACGTCACAATGTTTACACTAGCAGTGCGCACTTAATCAGTTGTTACAAGTGCGTCGCGCGCTACCATACGCGCTGTCAATCCTGTAAACAACTTCTCGTTCGGGCTGCCAGTCGGCCTTTATTGTGCACAACAATCATGTGGTGTACGTACTATACGCCTATACGTACAGTACTTACATGCGCGGGATTTCCGAGTGCGACGTGCGTAAATGTTTGGGACGAACATCCTCGGACGTCTTGACCCACAAAGGTACGTGAAAAACGCTGACAAATGCTGTTAGTTTTCGAATTTTCGACCCATTTTATAAAACAAATGATGCACAGGATTATTTCGTGGCGTTAGTGGAGGCGTAGCTCACTCTCGGGTATTTACAATGTAGTGCATGTTTCACAATTGTAAATACCCTCGAGTGCACTATACGCCTACACTAACGCACTCTATCCTGTGCATCATTTGTATATTATAAAATGGGTTCAAGAATGTAGCCAATAGGAAGCGCTGAAATGAGACACACCTCCTTCCTTTACTTCAGTACAACTGCACTGCCTGTAATCCTATGGTAGATTGCCGATCGTCTGTGCGCGCGGCGGCTCCTTTGATGAATTGCATGCATACGCGTACGCGCTGTCAATCCTGTAAACAACTTCTAGTTCGGGCTGCCGGCCGGACGGCCTGTCTTCCCTTAAGTTTGTGCATAACATATGTGGCGTACGTACGTATACTGTATTATACGTACACTTTGTACAGTACAGTAGACCAAGCGTTATGGGACCGGACGCGTACATGGAGTCACTTTGAAGAGCAAATCCAACGATTTAGCAGGTTAATTCTCACGCCGTTTTCAGAGTATGTTGTCTAGTAGGCCTATATGAGGAGTCTATATCAAGTCTTTAAGGTAAAGGGTGCATATTCTATGTAAAATAAGTAAGTTTTCATGCGGGTGTCCGGAAACCCAACCCCCCATACACACTGTACTGTATGTGCGGGACTTCCGCGAGTGCGACGTGCGTAAAAGTTTGGGACGAACATCTTCGGACGTCTTGACCCACAAAGGTACGTGAAAAACGCTGAAAAATGATGTTAGTTTTCGAATTTTCGACCCATTTTATAAAACAAATGATGCACAGGATTATTTCGTGGCGTTATTTGTTTCACAATTGTAAATACCCTCGAGTGCACTACGCCTACACTAACGCACTCTATCCTGTGCATCATTTGTATAGTAAACACGAATACCTTGACGAAAGGTATTAGTAATTGCCCATTATGCAATCATTGAATGACACTCATACAACGTCACCTGATGCGGAGAAAAAAAATGCACCTTTTGATGAACCATTGTTTGTTTGTTTTTTAACATTTAAGTCGCACAAAGTGACACTGGTGAGAACAATATACTCCCCCTACAATTAAAAATAGCAATGCATTATATTTTGTATACAGTTTAGCTAGAAGAAGGACACTTGCAGCAGTTAATGTGCTAATAATGGACCATCAATTACCTTGTTTATGCTCCAGTCGTCAAGACGAGAACAGCTGGGCAGTCTGGCTGTCTTACTTGTATTGATGAAAGTGAGTGCGCTGTGGCATAGTGGATGAGACTCAAGACTCCCAATTCGATTCCCACCCAGTGCCATACGTCCTTGGACAGGATGTTTTGCTCACAATGTCCCTCTCTCCTGGGTACCTGGCAACGCTAGGGTAATAATAGTCATGATAATGGCAGGGCATACTGGCAGAGCACTGGCAACACTGGAGAAGCTACCCTGGATAAAGAAAACCGTATCATTATCAGTATTATTATCATTGTGTTTAAGAAAATTCAACTTTCACTTCCCATATACTCATTGACCTCACCACGCAGACCCACCCACACCGTACGAGCCAGAGACCGACAGTGTGCTCTTTATCGTGCAGGATGAACCAGTAGGATGGGTAAGACTGATGCTCTCCTAATATACAACAGTCAATTCAGTCGGTTGTCCTGGTACTAGTAAGCGTATGGTACATTATCATGCTACTTGTTCGTTATCATAAAACATTGATTATCGTTAGTATGTTAATCAATTTCAAGTTCAAGTTCATTTTTAGTTTTCTCCATCTTTACAAACTCAATAACATAATCTATACGCACAATGTACATGAATGTAATGAAATTTCAACGTAAGTAATTGATAAAAAAAGGGTACATCATACTTTAGAAGGGCATAATATAAGTAGGCGTTATAGATGAATTAAGCGGAGGTAGGAGATGGGGGGTCGGAGGATGGAGATGTTTGTAGACGATGGTGAATATCATTGATAATTTTATAGACAAAATCAAAATGAGCTGCTCGTCGATTACATTCCCTATTTTAGCTGTCTACGTGCAGAGCTGTTGGTGCTTCGCCAACTGATATATCGCACAAACCGTCCAGAACTGAACAATCTTCACTTCTAATACAATTATATTGCCCCTTATTGTCAACACTTTCCACCCCTTGCAACGGAAATAAAGTTTACACCAGCGCAACAAACCAACATGGCCAATGCGATAGCTCAGTCGATGACAGACTACTGCGCGGGAACGTCGTGCGGAGATGAACCGGAGATGGCCACCTTGGAGAGACGAGATGTCGGTACTCTTGCGATGGAGTTTAGGTATTCCAAGTTCTTCCTCCAGAGTGTTCTCTTCTGGATTATAGATTCCTTCTATGCAATGATGTTGGCAATGTTGGGGAAAGCTTTGTCAGAGGTGTTGGTGATATTGTTTTGGTGATGATGCTGATGTTAGGTGTTGGTGTTAATTGGTGAAGGTAAAAGCGATGGTGTAAGAACTGGTAGAGATAACCGAGGTGTTGAAGATGGAGGTAGAGATAGCCATGATGTTGAAGATTAAGGAGGAGGTGGTTATTGAACGAAAGTGATGTTGGTGCTGGTATAAGTGTTTGTGATCATGTTGATGTTCACGTGATATGTTTGTGATCTTATTGACGTTGGTGTAGGGTCTGTTGGTGACGGTGATGGTTACAGTCAATGAAAGATAGTGTTGAAGAAAATTGAAATAGCAATTCTCTCCTGTCAAATTATTCCGATTTCCACTGAAGATTCATCATCAGTTTCTTCACCTTATTTGAAAAAGTGTATAATGGTATGAAAAACACACTATCATTCAAACTCTTGCCATCAGGGGAAGTGGGCTCCATTTGTAATATAAATTTGTTGCTCTTTTTCTTATAATTGAGAGAAGTACATCGTAGAGTGAGTTTACTCATCGCTCATTGCTCCTTTGCTTGTTACCCTGCAGCGCCGATGATGTCGAATTCCTCAGCTACTCTGCCGTTGAAAACGACTTGCACATTATCACCTGGATTCAAAACCCCGACACCGCCGAAGACGACGTCAGCGTCGGTATCGACCCCGACGTCGTAATGACGGCCCTGCTTGACGAAAACTCGCAGACAACGATGCAGGAGTACATGGGCGAGGGTTTCAGTTACGATGTCACGCACGTGCCCGACACTCCCGAACCCACGACGCCTCCACCAGAGGGGTTGGAACCCTGGGCAATTGCCCTCATCGTGGTGGGAAGCTTGGCAGTTATTGTAGGCTCAGCGGTCACATTGGAAGTCATGTACGTATTTTTCGTCTGTATTTTTTCTTTGGAATTGCACAATTTATTATTGGCTATCATTAAATAGATCCTGACTGCCGTGACACGTCGCTGGGTCACGAAATAGGAATGGGCCCTACATAATAAAGCCGTTTCCTAATTTCGTCAACTGCATTTGTTTTCTATCCATAGGTTCTAAAATTATCTTTGTGTACCTCCAATCAATAGTCGTGCAAGTTATACTATTTTCTTATCAGTGTTACATTCCTATATGAAATAGCAATGAATTACAATACTGGCATTCTCGTCATGGTAGTCAGGTACTTATAAAACGGATTGGTTTGTAAAACCATGACTGCTCTTTAAAGGAAACCTATTACACTTGGTAGGAAGAAACGCGTTCGTAGCATGACCAGCTGATGACTAACAACTTGCAGGAATTCCAATCAGAGTTCAGGCACAAGAGAGTGTTATGATAAACACACTTTTTAATCTTCTCTAATTCCCTAATTTGGAATCCCTCATATTAGTGACCCCTATAATATGGGCATTGCAATGATTAAAGATAATGATGTTCCCTCTCTTCCTCTTGTGTGTGTATTGCAGGCATCGGAGGAGGAAAAAGATAAAGAGAGAAGATTCACAGTTCCATGAAATGTCTGCTGAGGATCTTATCGACAACACTTACGGTAGAACAGATATATTAACATATTACATTACATAAATTTAGCCACTGTGATTATCGTAAACGCATTTTAAACGTAAGAAACAAGAAGGCGTTATGTGTGTACTGATAAATGAAGGTATAAAGTACTGCCGAAGCTACTCTGCTTTCGCTGTTATTCCACACACTGGAAATTGTACCCCCTCAGTCTTGTAACACAGCAACGCAAATCCTACCAGCAGGATGTTTCATACGTCATGTATATACGACTTCAATTTCTCTTTTAGAATATTCTGTTGCTTTGTAATTTCTATTTAATTCAATAGAAGTTTTTTGTTTTTGTTTTTGTTTTGGTTTGTTTTTGTTTTTTGTTTTTGTTTTTGTTTTTGTTTTTGTTTTTTGTTTGTTTGTGTTTGTGTTTTTGTTTTTGTTTTTGTTTTTTGTTTGTTTTTTTTTTTTTTGGGGGGGGGGGGCAACTTGTGAGTAGAACTTAGGGGCGCACTATCATGACATACACACAGTACATTCATTCAGAATATCGTTATTGCAGTTCCCTCTAATCACATGAGAGTATAGTACTAATGGCTATTGTATATAGTAGTGGCAATATCACGGGCCGAGTTGCATCTGCCATGTCTGCGCGTCACATGGCTGCAGCCTAGCTATATTTTACATCTGTTTCAAGTACGTCATTTGAGTTTCTTAAGCATATCGTCACTAGAAGTCGAATTTGCTTTGATTATCATGTACTTAGTCACGTTTGTCCACTCTCATTCGCAGATCTTCCATGTCATTGTGGTCCCATTCCTCCATGTTCAACACGTTTTATGCAATGTTTACCCTCCCCCACTCCCATTTCTGTCCTTGTAGATATGAGTGATGATCCCTCTTACGCCGTTCCACACGCAAGCTATAGACAGTGAGTATACGTTTACTTTTGATTTCAAGTGATTCACCCACAGTATTGTGGTATCAGGGAGCCGACGTCAAGAAACTGTGTCTGAAATTGGCCTAACCTAGCTAAACGCCTCGGACATTTAAATCATTTCATTGGTGTTTCAAATGATAATTTATGTGATGGACTCATCACGCAAATTTGGGTATAATCACAGTTATAGAATTTGATCCGATGAATAATACTTTTTCATTTCCAAACATTTCTAAAGCAGTTAATGTCGACATACAAATAACGAAAATTTCACTATGACTGAATTTATTGAAGGTGAGTAAAATTAATTAGAATAATTGTTCATATGTCATGCATTTTCGTCATGTATTTTTAACTGGACACACAACTATGCAGTTATGTGCCGGACCAAACTTACGTATATAAGTGCTGACGCAAGATTTAATTTGCAAACGAGTTTCCCCATATAATAACCAAAAGAAACCCAACGAAACTGAAAACATATAGGCCCAACCAACCCAAACTCACGCTAATGAGCCCATAAAGAAACCAACACCCCCAAACTCAAGTGATCCAATTTGCTATAAGACTTTGTGGTTACAATCACGCTAGTACATAGGTAGAAAGGAAATAACGAAACCCGTTTGAGACCTTTCCGGAATAATAATTATGTTTTTCTGCTACATTTCTACAGAAACAAGGGATTTGAGGATGAAAACGAGCAGACGAAACTCTGATCACGTGGTCCTTCGTCTCCTCGCTTGTCTCAGGTGTCCTGAGAAACCCGTGACGGACCGGTGCCCTGTGACGTGGGTGCAGACTTCCATTTATCTCGCACACTGACAGAAAAAAGAAAGAAAGAAAAGAAGTCCAATACCACTTGGCATATTGAATAGATAATTAGATAATGATTTATGTGAAGAAGTGATTTCATTGGTTCAACGAATAATGATATATTTTCCTTGAGAATGCGGTATCTTAGCTCTGAGGTCCATTTGCATTGGTGTTTGTGCGATAACAGTAATGCATTAATGAGGTGGTAAAATGTTCAGAGTTTTGATATGGTTCTGCATGCATAGGGTTTGTGGATATACTTTTTGGGGTTTTTTTTCTCATTTTTCTTCTTGTTATGTTATTATTATAATTATTGCCATTGTAACCTTCATGAAAGGGGTGATTATAAAATTAGAAATGATGAAAATTATCATAATGATACTGAAAACGGTAACGATAATGAAAATTTAAAAAAGTGATTCTCAGTGATATGCCTATGTTATGTGGTCCTTTTGTCGAGAGTATTACAGCTTCAACAATGCATGTGCTGATATCCAAGAAGTTCATTATCACTTTTCCTTATCAATCAGTTGAACTGCTGAAACTCTTGAATGTTTATCTTGAAACGGGAAACGTAAAAGTTTTAACGTTCAAGAAAGTTCTCATTCAATTGCTCATACCACTGTTATTCATGTCTTTCATATATTTAGGCTTTGAAATCAGAAACATTCGCAAAGAAATGTTAACGTCATGACGTGTCTTTTAAGTCGACTAGGGACAAATGAAGAGTTTGTTCGCAAAAACCGATAAGTCCATTTTTGAAGATTTTGAAGTACGGTCTATGTCATAAAGTACATTAAATGATATATTGGTCACTACAAATAAAGGTACATTTTTGAAGTTATGGTCAAAAGAAGCAAAATATTTCTTATTATTCTCTTTATTTTTCTCGACCTTTAATCGCAAATATCTCCATTTGGCAAATATGGACTTATCGGTTTTTGCAAACAAACTCTTCAAATAATCATCTAACTGCTTTCTTCACACTACCTTGTTGATGGCGTCAGGTCAAATAGATTATTCACTATGATCACTAGCTTATTTGTTGTAGACAACAAATTGTGATGTGTTAATTTGTTCTTTCACTATGATATTCTTTGTCATAGTATTTTCAGTAAGGGAAATTCCCCCTAGATTATTGTTGCGAGATGTTAATAAGCGTACGACATAAAGGTGTTCGTGTTATGTATAGTTCAGCCGCTTTTTGCAAATACGTGTACATGATTACTGTCTTTTGGGGATTTCTTAGTAGAATAATGACTTTGTTTGTATATGTTGTACTTTTTGCACGCTTTAAATCTGACCCTGATGCTGGTCCAGTCTTACTTAAAATGCGCAGAACTTACTTCTTTGCATTTTCTACGATGTTTTACACGTCTATTATTTTCCGAAAAAAAATATGACATCAATGTGAATGTTGTTCATTTTGTTCTAAACGTCTTTACATTTTTCAAATCAAAATTAGATTTTGAAAGAAAAAGACGATTCCAGAGCACAGAGAGTTGGTTGCTATATACTTTGTCGTCGTGACAAAATGTTAAAGGGATAGTACAGTATTGGTGGAGATAAGAATTGGGCTTTTAACTTTTTGCGAGATACCAAGAAAACATGTATTATATAGTACAGAGCGTACCATTTTAAGAGGAATTCAAAGTTTATTTGATGAAAATCGGGTTTGGAATGACTGAAACATCCAAAAACAAAGTAAAACAACGCAATCGTGACAAAGTGTGGGTCCCACACTTTAGTGGAATTGCTCTTTTTTATATCTCAGCCATTTCAAAACCAATTTTCATCAAATAAACGTTGAATTCCTCATAGAATTACATGCTCTTTCATATTTCATAAGAGGTTTCTGATTATCTCACCATAAAATGTTAGAAACCTGAAATTAGGTCTGAACCAAAACTGTACGATTCCTTTAATGTAGCTGTTCAATGCGATGTCAATGCACTTTACTTTGTGGACGTCACATTATAATTACATTTATGAAACACTAAACGTTTATTATCGCCTGTTCCTTATATCATGTTCTATAATGTGCAGTGTACATGCATGGTCTCAACCCTTTCCCAATAAATACGTCTGTCTTTAATGACAAATCTCAAACAGCGGGTTGCCTTTTGTGAACTTCTCTGCGTTTTGTTTGTAACTTTATTAATTCAGTTTTGTGATTCTACTTGCACTTATGACCTGATATTCCCGCTTTTTCAAAAAGACATGCTATTAAAGCAACATCAACACTTCCCATTGACAAATGAAAAGGAATGGAAAAGGGAAAATGTCAGAAATAGAATGTCCTTTTTTTTGGGGGGGGGGGGTTGTTTTTTTTTTTGCCGCTGTCGTTACACAGAACTCCAACGTCAAGAACATATTCCACAAAATGTTACCGTCAACACAATGTACTGATACATAAGCCCTATACCCTGCAACATGACAGAGGTTTCTTCGCTTATTAAGGCCTATTAGTATAAGGCAGCAATAAAGAAGTGATAGTTTGCAATAACTTGAAAGCCTACTGCCGACGTTTGCGAAATTACACATCGATGGGTTTATTCAAAATGTTAAACACGACAATCCTCAAGTATTCTTTCTTTCTAAAGCGAGTGATCTGAACTATGGCGGGGAGTAATTAGAATTACCTCTCAGAACAAATGCATGCACCAAACATCATCAAACTCACTCAGATTGAGGTTTTCCTCATTGCAATAGAGCTTTCCAATAAAAAAAAAAAAGAGAGAAAAACTTATTTTTCGAGTCTCGATGTTGGTCTTGGACTTACGGACCCGAACGGTTGCCGGGCGATGACAGATGCAAAATACAGTTTGTAAATACAATGTACGCTGTACCACCATTTTTTTTTTTTGAGAGAGAGAGAGAGAACCTACTCCCCATCATTCTTTCTATATTCCTACTCTCGTTCACTCTCGTTCTTCTTGTCGAATCCTAATCCCCTCACCTGCTTACCTGTTGCAAAACGCAAAGAACAGGCTGGGACTAATGGCTGCGATTCAAATCCAATGCCCCTTAATTTTTTCACTATATATATTGCAGGCATGGTAGATATTCCGCGAGGCCTTTGATCTCCTTGGAAGTGTGTTTACACTGGTTGTTCCTAAAATCATGTTCAATGTTTCCTTTCTACTTCCTCACATCCATGCCACCGTTTATCCGGAGCGACACCAGACTTTGCGCTACAGACTTGTCAACGATGTCATTTTCTGTAGAAATGTGAGAAGTAACACCTGCACCCGTCACCCCGTGCGGGTCTTTACGGATCAACTGAAGCTTCCGCAGTTAAATTGGGTAGAAACTACATCTAATCTTAAAGTTCCTTGATTCTTTTCCTGTACAATAAAGGGAAACATAAGTTGAATGTTACAAAGCTCCGAAAAAGATTTGAAAAGAGACGTGGAATTAATGTTATATTTGTGGGGATTTAAGGAAAATCGTCTTAAGACGAAACTTAGGATAGCTAAATTTTTCAAAATAAATAACGATAAAGAATATAGATATATAAATTTGATTTGTTTTGTTTCTCAGAGCAGGTCAGTCTGAAAACTTAAGGTTATTGCATAAACTTTATACTTAAGCTCATCAAGAATCTACGAACTAAGTGCTTTCATGAGCCAACACCTTCCGCAGTCCATTAAATGCTGATATCATTTACATCTTAATTTAGAGTACAGTAGTTGTCCTGGTAGAGACTGAGATAGATTAAACCCGCTGAGGACGAGTCCCGAGTATACTCGGGCAAGTGTCTATGGAAAATGCGTGTTGTAGCAAAATCAGCCCGTCCTCATCGGGTTGGTATAGTAGCTACCTTCATCGGTAAACTGTAAAGGAGCATAGGACACGTGGATGGATTGAACTACATAATGGACAACGCCTCTTTAAGGATCTGATAAACATGCGACAGTTTTTAAACGTATATTATAAGGATAAATCATCCGCGTGATGTTGTTTTGGAATTGGAATCTTTTCCTTCATTTTATTTCATTTCATTTATTTTCGCAGCCTCTAGGCGACAGGACAAGACAGACTATCGAATACAGAATTCAGAGAACATTTTTTTAATGACTCATTTCCGAATCACAAGACAATCCACTTCTCATTTTACTTGCTCTTTACGGACACCAATTTCCAGTTTTTGCGAAAATTTGATTGAAAAAAGAATGAGTGTTTTCCAAACTTTATCAAACTCACTACATGTATATCTAATCCATTTATAAGGCGCCGTAAATAACATACGTGCTCTGCGGTGTTTTTGACGTGTGACATTACTAAGGGGAAATCACATTTGGTGCATGTTAGGTCAACAGGTCTTTGCAATGGGATTTTCAAGAAACACATGTTTTCACCCGACAATGGATGCGGTAGTGTATAATATGCAAATAAAACGAGTTGAGTTGACCCAAATGATACTACTGTAGTCATACCCTTTGAAAATAAATCTGTATATCACTCAATCGTCGCTGTGGTTGTGTCATACTCTTCCACCATGAAGGTAAAGAGATAACTGATATCGTATTGTTACATGTCTTGGAGGGAATTTTGTCTCAAACCTCATTTGCAATATCGTTGATGTGTAACTTTACGTAGATCGAGATCAACTGAAGAATCGCTCTAATCGTTTTTCATCTATGGAGCATTGCTATGGGTTCATCGCTGTAGTTAGTACACAATGTTTTTTTTTATGTTGAGTGCTAACTCCAAAAGTTATGACAGTCACATATATATATATATATATATATATATATATATATATATATATTATATATTCAGAACGAGAGACAGTGAGGGAAGGAAAGAAAGAAAAAAAATACAAAGATAATTATTATATCAAGTGACATGCTTATATATGTTCTAACACAAATGCTTCAAGAAAATAACATCAGCATAAATTGACCAACATATAATTCTTCAAATTAAAAAAAACCCAAACAAATAGCTCATATTAATACTTGAAATCCTGTCGTTGCTGACGCATTACCAAACTCTTCGAAACAAACTGTAATGTTTGATTTAAATCAATGACATAGTGATTATACCCAGCATCTGGTACTATGCGCCTTCTTTTATCACACCGATAGATCAGCTTTACCATAGCTATATTTCAGTATGAATAGTAATTCCATCACGTATAACACATGCGGCCAGTGAATTTGTGAACAGGGTTGGGACCATTGTAGTTCGCGTAAACGCAATTTGCAGCTTCCGCGCCCTTTCAAAGGGGGAACTCCAAGTAAAGAAGCGTCCAAACATCCCTCGTCAAACAGCGCCCCTTTTGTTCCTCTTGTGGATTTAGAAAATCAAACGAAGTTCTCCATTTAAAGGGGGATATGACAGAGGGGTGTAGGGTATTCACCATATCGTCTCTAGGCGCCGTGCTCCAAGATCAACAACATACAAATCCGTATGTCAATATTATACGATTTTGTCTGTACAACCACCCCTGTCTCTTGAAATATGTTCCCTCCCGGTGAAAATACGTCCTATGACATGATTTCCGACTTTGATTAAGCACAAGATCTGATTTATTGACCTATGTTAATGTAGTATACCAACCTTTTATCTCTTAATACCAACCAACAAGCGCGCGCACACACACACACAAAACCTCTTTTGGGATTCGAAAGGTTGTTCTTCTTTCTTTTGATACACATATCAATCGCGTACATATATTTAAAAAAAAAGGATCACATGCATTCTTATGGCCTTTTCGTCTCGGAGCGCTTTAATCGCTCATTAAACTGTAAAATTATAAATGAATCAAAACAATCTATCTTGATTGACCACGATATACAATGGATCCATTACAATACAAAGTCATTAAGGCATCCTATTATGTCTTTTAGATATTATTTCATTTACATACTATGAGAGAAATTCTGGAGTAAAGCTTGATAAAAAACACAAAGTAAGATATCGCATTTCATTGTTTCAAAGCAGAGATGATAATAATAATAATAATTCACAACATTTATATAGCGCGTTATTACATAAAATGTCCCTTTGAGTTTAGATAGAGAATATGTTTTTGTGTTCATGTGTATAGCAGTATTCACTTCGAACTCATACTTTTCTCATAGAATATTAGGCTACATTATCAATTGTTTATATACCATGTAATTCACGAAAACTTGATGTATGTTATGTTGTATACTTGCCGTAGTCGGTGGATGAAAACAAAAGAGGACTATCATATTCAATTTATGAGAAAGAGGAGAAGGGCGATGGGTATAAAAGAGAGAGGACGTGCGGACATTCTTCTCTGGTAGGACAGATTTTCACGATTCGCCAGTCTGTCCCGATGTGCTCCGAGCGAGATGCCCCGTTTGAGTTCTGCGCACGCCGAGATCTTCACCGACCGGCTACTTATGTGAGCGGTCTCTGGTTGTCTGCCAACATTTCTTTTTAACCCCAAGCTTGGGAAAACTAGTGTCACTATATATCTAGAACGTCGCGCAGTCTTGGATGGGATGCCAGCGGGAGTCGTGTAATCGGACGACGTTATAATTGAATCGCTTCTTGGTCAAGGTAAGAGTTATCCATGCCTGTCGTTTGTCTTTTCTTGTACATGAACAATATCACAGCAAAGCCAAGTCGTCGTCAAGAGCTGTAAATATATTGTAAGTGCCTATGGGAACTACTGTATGCCACGTTCACGAATGCAAAGGGGTTTCTGGCATCGTAATGTGTTATTCTCAATCGAACTTCCGTGGTATTGGCCGAAACCTTAGGGGTATCGTTGACATTAAAAAAGGATATTTCGTCAGTTTCATGTCACGCTTTGAAGGTAAGAGAATCAGTTCTGACTTGATGCCTCGAAAGCTGCAGAGTGTGTTTTTATAAGTATCCCAGTTTCTTTCTAAACTGAAATAAGCGAACCAGCACACGCCCATACGACCCACAAAAAACAGGACAATGTTCATTAGTCCTTTGCATTGAGAATTCTTAGCACATTATCCTTTTGTTCCTAATGGATGCATAGATTAAAGAGATTGCCATTTTGTTCATTCAGTTAGTAGATTTCGCAAAGAAACATCCTCTTTCATCATCAAATCCATAAATACTTTAATTTACATTGTGTGAACAAAATCTAACAAACAGCGGATAATGTTTTTTTTTTTCTACTGTCAACAACTGATGCACGTCGGACTTACAAAAGAAATGTACTCGCTATACAAAGTACTGTGACCACTGAGGTCACATCATTATAGAATTACATTAATTGCTCGTCCTTGATGTGTCGTCGAAGAGGTCGAATCTTGATGGATTTGCCAAGAAAGAAAAAGAGTATTTTCGTATAATAGGAATATCTTTCGGAAGAGAAAGAAAAACCGCAGACTATTGCATTGACTTCCTCGTCCTACGAAGGGTTGATGACACGGTAATTGCTTTTAAGATGCCATCGCATTTTTTGTCATTCTGGATCTCATGCCGTCCTCTTCATAATAAAAACGACCGCGTGAAGCTGGTAGTACAAGAAGGATTTAAACAAAACATTTTTCCTGCATAATCTATGGACTCCCTTAGGCTCTTCTCATATAGTCGACAGGTGACATTTCTGTAAACCCATAAAGATCAGGTACTGGTAGGTGAGCATCCTTAGCTGTACATGTAGCCAGTTTTACTGTAGCTTTATTAGGTCAGTCAATCCTGTAAATAGGTCAGTGGCTTCACCGATTGATTATATTCAGTCTCCAGGTGTTTCTTGTGTAAAGATTAATTTTTGTCTGTCCCTTTATCTGCGGATGGCATTACCATCGATCAGCCCGATGGAGAACACCATCTGGGTTCGTAATTCGCGATCACGAATACACTCTAAACGTGTGGCCAGCGCCATGCAGTGGACAATGTCCACTACTGGACAATCAGCGTAGGGGAAAACCATACGGAGAGACTATACGCTATCAGTCATGATGAAAAAAATCACATTAGACATGTGCTAACATTAGGCGCGTAATATGTACACCTTGTTAGTCTTATCTCCAAACAATGAGCGAAAAAACAAACTCACACCGTACAAACATTTCATTTATCTTGTTAAATCATCTTAGAGCGTCCTCAATACACTTCCATATGATTCAAGTGTACATTCTGTGATTAATTACTCATTATTAAATTTTGATCCGCTGCGATAAGGTAAGCCCTATTCATAGTGCATGTCATCCCAGTTGTCACTTGGCTACATTATCTTATCATCTTATCATAAAAAATTGCTCAGTTTTAAATAGTCAGGGAGGTTGGGTTAGTCAGTCCTTTAAGTTACGCGAAAGACTATAGACACATGTTCTCTTTTGTCGCCAAGTCCAGGAATACGTCCTACTCCATTAGTGGTGTCTGCTCACAATTTGTCATCGCCAAATCTGCCTTTTCCCCAAAGAAGAACACTTTTTTTTAAAAAGCCTACCAATCGATCATAACAATAAGTGAGTTTCGGCGTGTCTTTTCTCCCGGCCGTTCGCGAGTTTCCGCTAATGTCAACGTAATCTTTGAACCTTTGATAGCACTCGATCCAGACAAGTGCTCAAACACCTAACAATGAGTGGAAGCCAGACCGATTTACCTCTCGTATTAAAGATTTACTGGGGCACTTATTCGGGTGCTTTACCGTTTGAATGATCCTTACTCTGAGTATAGTCGCTGTGTTTAACGGCCTACCGTGTCGCTTGACCCAACATGGACATGCTGTCAATCAAATATATGAGAAACATACACACACACACACACACAAGCACAAGAACACACACGCACATACAGGTTGCAGTGCCTAACTTATACATCTTGACCTTTAAAGGTTTTAATCATCATCGTGAAAACATAACTATAATAGATTAATAAGGCTCATAATCTTATGTTCATACTTCATATCCCAATCATGGCAAAGGTACTGACATCTCGCATAGAAGTTGAAGTTTTTCAAATGATAAGGTTTTGCCTAATTTTTTTGGTAAAACACATTCTTGAAGGTGTTGGACATTCTTTTATTATGAATAATGGGCTGGGAGCACACGTCTGCTACTCGCACAAGATACTTGGTTATGATGCCACACTGCTCATAGGACATGTTATATCAATTTAATATCAATATGCGATTATACCGATATCAATTCGATGATCTCACGTGAATATGTACATAGGCCTATGCAGATGTACCACGAAATTGCATTATACGATTTTAAAGAAATGCATCTGAAATGTATGCCGACTACTACTAAGACAAGTATAGCAGACATCAAATTTTCATGAATATTCTAATCGTCAGTACCACTTTGATCCATTACCAGTGATTACTACTGTTAGGTGTGTAACTATTCAGGCCAGTGGGATTATGTTGTGTCCTATTGTTTTCACGTTTTCCTTCATAAGGATTTGATGATATCAGCCCGTTTATAAGTACATTACTATACCGATTATACAAAAAAAAAAATATCTAGACCTATATTGTTCCATAGGTAGGCCTACGTCTTTTCTACAGCTTTTCACTCTGTTTACACGCCTTGTAGGAAGTTACGGCTGAAGTCTGCATTGAAGGTATACACTGCATGGGTATTAAAGTAAAGACCAAAACACTTAAAAATGTTATCCAGGGCTATTATAATGGTGCCTGTAAAGATTGGTATCTCGTTTAAATTGAATTTAGATCCTCATTAAGTGGACTTGAAGAGGAACATTTCACTCATCAGTTAAAGGTGCCAAATATTTGAACTCTCCTCTTTCTGAATAGAATCTATTTAATGAAGTTAGTCTATCAATAGATTCACAAAGAGTCGGGAGTCGGGAGCGGCGCCAGCCATGCACATAAATCTGATAAATGCTGTCGAAGTATATACATGACTTTGAATGAGTTTGAATGAGTTTGAAAGTTAATGTGGTGTCTGAGAGTCATAATATCCATCTTTAATTGTTCGTCTTCTTCTACTCCTTCTTCATTAAATGCATTATCATGTAGACAAGACAAATAGACTGATAAAAAGTCTTGCAGTGATTCACGGGCATAGTGCCAAACTTGAGTTCAGGGGTTCTGCGAGGTATCTTTTGTTACGGTCACGTTCGGTGCAGCAGAGCCCTCTTTGCTCAGACTGTCGATTGTGCGAGAGGGTTCAAATCTACATTAGCAAAATTCCTTCATCAAAGGCCAACACGTGGAACCCACATAGTATGACAGCATGTATTGACCACACGCTAAAGTGGTAATCCGTTTTGTACACAAAATCCATACTAGTAGATGATGAATGGGAAAACAAACAAACCACGGAAGGATGGCGGGCTGCTTTTGTTGTCAGATTTTGCATATTGATCATACGTAGATCATCCGATCATCGCTCCACAAAACTCATTCACTTCTTGGACAACTTAGGTTATCCTTGACTTGCGGACCAAATCATCTGTGTTGGCGACACAGGGAATTTAAACTGTAAAAGAAACCTATCAACTGAAGTTCGCGAAAAGTACGTACATGTACATGACGTAGGAGTCCAATTATTATGAAGTTGAATTGATATCTGTTATGATTATTACTTTACATTTTGATGTTTTAGACCAGTAAACTGATAGTGGATTATCAATCAAATCATCATGAATACTGTAGAACTAAGCATGGCGTGTCCAGTTTAGTTTCGCTCTAGATAACCCTGTAGAAACGATTTGTTGGTTGTGGAGCGCCCTTGCTTTATCCCCCTCCCTTACACTATTCCACATAATTCCAAACTATCTGATTTAGCTTTGAAGAGAAATGACGTTTTATTTCATACCATCATGTTGTTGCTGTTTCCGTTTACTAGTTACTAATGTATTTAAGACAACAACGAAGTTAACGGTATCGAATGACTGACAAAGAGTAATATGTCAGAGCGCTTTTGGGAAACAAGCTTGAAGTCTATTCCGACAATTTAGTACTTGTATGATATCATATCTTTCGTTTATTGTAATGTCAAGTGCACTTTTGACACCGGAAACCAAGTGGTCACGGTGTAATTGGAAACACGTGTAGACATGTATCCTGCAGAGAGACTTTTAACCCCTATACATACACTGGTTAAAGCTCCCTGCTGTTTGATTGGTCTAGTTTGGACTAGGATTTTGACAGTATAGGCCTTACTTGACGTGAGAATATATTGAGGACACACACACACATACACACGCACGAAGTACACAAAATCCAACTCAAAAGCGTTGGATGCATTTGGCTCATGTTGATTATGAAAGGGTTCAGTTAGTCCATGCTGAAGTTCACTCTTTAAAAACAAAGTGAACTCAATGGAATATAACTTTATAAGATTCATTCTTATGGACTTTTTAAAGTGTAACGAGTTTCCCTGAAACATTGAATTTGTTAACAACTATTATCCAAGTAAAATGACCCTTTTTGTGTAATAAGAGAAAGGGATAGTTATTGTTACCATTTCTAATGTTGATTATCATACCGTTTCTTTTTTTTTTTCGGCTGTAGAGTTTTATTATTTCATTTTAGTCTTGTTGTTGCTGTTGCTACCCTATTTCCATGTTTTGAGTTCAAGTTGTGACCACGTGCTCGAGAAAGTGTGCACTTACAAATGAAAAACCAAACCAGTCCTGACTACTAATCATAATCAGTGCAATTCGGTCTTAAGTTTTTGTCATGAAAGACAGAAATGAATGAATGAAAAAATCCTCTTCTTTATTTGATATCACATGCTATTAATTGTTTCATCATGATTTCCTTTTAGCATGACTTCATGTTTGGCATTGTAGATATATGCAATATCTATGTAAGATTAGTTATATTTTCACCATTCTGATATACCACTATGTTTGTGAAACACTGTTCTTTTTCTTTCAGAAAGTTGTATTTTTGATATATATTTTCCATTTTTTAGTATCTAATTGCTTTTGAAATTGACCTAAATGCAACAACAGTTGTAGTTACTGAGCATTTAAGCTGCATATAAGAGAGCTTATAAGGCTGTTTACCAATACTATAGGGTGCAATTTATTGTTTATTTATTTATCTATCTTTTAGTATTATTTCATGTACATATTTATGTATGCATTAATTCATTAATTCATGTGTGTATGTGCGCGCGTGCGAGTGTGTGTGTGTGTGTGTGTGTGTGTGTGCTTCTGTTCCTTCTCTTGGTTTGTTTGTTTTTTAAAATCGTATGTGGACGTGCTGACTGTCTCAACGGGGGAGCAGACATTACTGGCAGGCGTCAATGTTTCGACGGTTGTTTGGTCTTGGGATATCCGGTTTCACAGAACGTCAAACATAAAACCCGGATTAGATTACTTCTAGATATATGATTTCTAGACAAGCACTAATACTGCTGAAACATTATTGACGCGTCCTTTTCTTTTTAAGTCGTTTTAGTACAAAAATATCGCTCCGCCGCCCCCTCTCTTTCTCCTATCAATATTGTAAGATTATTTTTCTGAAGTGTTCACCCTGCCAGGGACTGCAGCAATGGGAGATTGAAATCTGAAACAAGAGTACAAATTATTCGGAAAAATAGAGGCCCTAAATTTTCCGTTTAAAGGCATTATTTACCATTTGCAGATGAAACAAGAACCCAGCTTTAGTACTTCAAAGTAGTATTAAAATGGGAATTAGGGATAGAAACAACCAATGTAAAAAAAAAAATAAATCAACATGATAAACGAAGTATTGTTCAATATACAAAATATGAACAATTACAGTTAGAATAAAATCGTTTCTAGACTATTATGCCGTCTACAGCTATGGTTTAGTGAGAACAATAGTGATGTCACCTTACATTTTAGGCTTTATTGTGAAATTTTTATATGGTAGGATGTTTTGTGATACAACTGACCTCCATTAAGCATCAAATGTGATAACTCGAACATTTTTAAATCACTGCTCCCAATGGTAAACAATACCTATAAAGAATGTAAGAGTCGCTCCTGTTAAAAAAAAGAAGAAAGAATATGATATCAGAAATTAATTCTGCTTCGTTAAATGAGTGTGTTCAGAATGTTATTGTTCTGTATGACACAGCAGTTCGCGAATCGATGATCCCAATGATGTTGTTATTGTTAACGCTAACTAAAGAAAACACAAATGTCGTAACTGTAACCGCTTGTCATAAAATAGAAACATAAAAGAAAAATAGTTCTTTTTCATTAAAAACAAATAGAAATCAACAAGACCTAGGCCTGCAAGAATCGAGCCGTGACCTCGAGCGAAAGTCACGTGCCCGGTATCAATCATGGAATTCGCCGCGGCCCCGGCGGAGAGTTCAGGTTCGCCCACATGTCGAGCGGACCGCACGCAGCAAATTAACATCAAACTGATTACGCCTCTGTTGGTTTGTCGAGTGACGTGTTTTTACCAAGGAGCTAAACTAGTACTTCTTTCTTCTTCTTTTTTTTACCCACTGTCTGCAAACCCCGTGACATTCTGCGTCAATTAAACACCGTGTTGGGTTGCACTTTTCACCCGACGTTCCGCATCATTTGCAACCAACCGACATAATGGAGACTTTACAGAACCACGTACGAAAAAATTTACGAAGAAAATGTGTCCCCGAGGAAGAGAAAGTTGGAATGCTTTGGAATACATGTATGTTTGTATGTATATAAATAAATATATATATATATATATATATATATATATATATATATATATATATATATATAAGGCATAACAGCTCTGATGGCTGAATTAGCCTGTTGGTAGTAAGTTGTTTAAAATGTTATTTGTATTCTTAGTTTGTCACGTATTTTTCCAAAAGTGACATCTACTACCCTTTCCAAAGTTCTATCGAAAAAATGAAATCTGTCTGGCTCGCCATGGAACGTGGAGGATATATCAATGCAAGCTTTTAGATAACAGAACAGAGAAGGCGAAACCAATTGGAGGTATAGGATCTGGCACATGTCTGGGAGAGCGGAAGTTTTCATCATTTTTCAGAACTATGTCTCCTTAAAACAAGAAAAAGATGGGGAGGGTGGGTAAACGAAAGGAATAAATTCCACCTGCGTCGCAAGGTACTATGTGCCTCTTGACACTTAATGCTGCGGGGAAAAAAAATAAAACAGGTTGATGAAAGACAGACGCTTTCACACACGTGACATCTATCACATCTTCTTTGGCGCCAGTATAAGTGGGATTGAACGTATATGTTGTGATGATAGATATTGATGATACTGAGGAAATCATGTTTTCGATTTAAAAAAAAAATGACAATAGGATAAATAATTGTATTCCTAGTTCTAAAATGAGCAATAATACGGTTGAAATATACACGAACGCTCTGTATAGTTTTGTTTTAATCATTATACGTGTATTCAAATGTTGGCGAACAGTACGGACGTATCAGTAAATGCACCAGAACCCATTTGACACATGACAAGACAAATCATTTTTCTTTAACGATCACGTTCTTGATCATGTTCATCATTCCTCTCAAGCACTGTGATGATCTTTAGCATCTAGCTCTATATAGCCAAGCATATAGTCATGGGTTTGAAGTTTCGATGCCTTTGCTGCGGCTTCTATATGACCGCAATCTCTCGTAACGCCAAGCGATCCATCCTGGCAAATTGTATCAAAGGGTTATTTGTAAAATAGTAAGAGTGCCCTCGCTACAAACTAATGTTTGACCCGACAGGGAGATCAAAGAAAAAGTCAAAATCAAGGAAAACGACTTTGCTTCTTTATTTACAGAGGCAAGTCGGTCTCTTTTCTGTCTCCATATATCAACCAAACCGTCCAGTGCCCGACTCAGTTCGCAACCTGTTCCACCTGTTGGCAGTTGTCATAACGACGCAGTTTCTCCAAGGGGAGGCCTCCGAGTATACATGAACTTAAAGGAGCATGATACATCATGGATAATAGAACATGAAGCCGTGACGAACCGCAGTGAGAGAGAGAAAAAAAAGCACGACTCTAGTCAAACAAAATGTGATAACGTTTACTGTCTATTTGAATGGCAGTTCATCAGTTAACATGAAATAATTCATATATTTCAATTTATAACCTAAGTGACGTCATGGTTTATCTGATTGTTTCGTCATTTTACATTTTCAAGAATCTATTAACCCGGACCCTTTCAGTCTGAAGATTTTTTCCCCCACAAAATGCATCTCAAATTGAGTTGAAGAATGAAAATACCCTCACATTTACGGGAAAATGCAACATAACATTTGTCATTTTGAAGACAAAAGCGAGCCAGCGGTATAACACAAATTATGACCAAAAGAATTTTACGTAAGCCATACATCGAACCAATTATTTTCCTGTTGTTCATCCAATTAAGCCAAGAGAGTTGTTGTCGGGGTTTTTTTCATTCATGGCCGTGCTTAATCTAAGATTTGTTTTTACCTAACGTGACTCTCCTTTAAGAATGTCCTCAATGTCACGAACAACATTGGGTGCTAATCTAGAGCGAGTTAACACGCCGCCATCTTTCGTGAAAATATGTAGAGCATATCCCATTCGACCTAAGCTCTCTTCACACGTATCTGGGTTTTGGATGCAGGGCAAACATCGGGACAATATTGGCATACCACTTAGATCAAGGCAATTCGTACAAAATACAACATGCTTATAGGGCTGTTGAAGTGTTACTTGTTCTGTTTTTGTAATGTTCATGTATGGTTTTGACTTTCTATTTTGCTTTGGTTTGTTTTGAATGAGTAAGACTACTTTCATCGCCGTAATGATAATACAACGAAGGTCTTTCCTTTATGCGAATAAATGCTTGTTAGTCTTTGCAACATCGTTTCAGTGTCTGTGATACTGAATACTGATTGGACCTGCATGTAGGGCCTATATACCGATTGTCATTAAATTATTGTTCAGACACTCCTCCCCAGTCGCAGCGTTGGTCTACAATATGTTGACTGATTAATATGATGTACACGGGAAATAATTTCGCTGGTTACATCATTTGGCATTGATTGTCTCAGAAAAGCTCTATGTGTCATTTGAAATTATAAATCTTTTTTTTTCTTCGTTTGTGTTTGCATGTGTTTGCATGTCTATACACCAAAGTCAGAGGAGCGAATGTGGTTCTGAAGGTATCTAAACCTTACATAACTGTCTTGACTCTTTAGATCCCTCAAAATTATTTGCAATATTCCTGTTGAAAATTTTCCCTAGATATTCCGATGCTATTGTGGGAGAGAAAATTTACAAGGTTTATTTATAACACTTTTTGGTATGATAACAATCAACACAATCTGTTGATTTAATTTTTCGTAATTTTGTGACAAAATTACACTTGTCACATCATGCTAGCAATGGCTATAGTGTGTACCGTTTTATGTATCAATACTCACAAAATCATGTCCTTTGTACTATCCTATACGAGGCATGAATACTCTCCCTCTAAAAAACAGAAGCGAAGAACGCAACTTAATAACTCTTTTGATTTGTGGTTTCTTTTTTTATCATTGCTCTGTTCTATTTGCCTGACCAATCATAGCGAAGATCGCAATGAAAGCAAAATGGCGTCATTTGCACAATGCAAGATGAGAAACAGAAGTCAGTAAGACGTACAAGAGAACAAAAACTTAAGAATTGAATGAGAAAACAATTGGGATGTGAAGACATGGCGAGTAGACATTGTGCCGAAATTTCAGTCACGCACACCTAATGTCCGTGAACTTCGGTCCGCCGCCACCCGGTGTGTTCTAATGGCAATCCTGCGCGCGGTGTAGCTCTTTCCGTTCAGACGTGACCGAGACCGGCAGGAAATACGCCGTCATTATTGCGCCAATGTTGTTCGGAGGCGTTGACAGATTGATCTTGCTTTTCTCTTCTCTTATTCTCCCTCCATCTCTGATCCCCGTCGGTGTTTTCGTTATGTCCTCTCTACATTTGTATTTCTTGTTTCCCTAACTGCTGTTCTCAATCCGTGCTAACGTTGTCAAGCACATGTTGTTCCTTCCTCATAGGAAATCTGACAGATCGGGGCTCACGAAGGAAGCTGCAGCAAGCACGCGATTCCAAGGGAGGGAGAGCAGACGCGGGCTTACTCCGATTTTTGTTTAACAAGATTTCATCGCAATGTCCTCGTAAGGCGCAGACGTAGCCAGGCAGGCTATTCGATTATTTCTCTAACATTGAGCAAAAAATTATGATTCTCTCGGTGCGGTGGAAGGCGTGTCTGTGTTTGATTTTTGAGAATAGTTTCTAGCTGAGCGCATCTTCTTGGAATGTGGCTCCCTTGAAGAAGTTAATCGCACTGAATAATGTATGTTTCCTCAGCTTCAGTCAAGCACTTTATTCATTGGAACGCTTGCTGGAAACAGTACATGATTTACTGTGATGTTAATGTTCACACCTTTGTCGTTTGTCTTTTGTTCACTTCAGAACGGGACATTTCACATCGCCGATCCATAACTCCATACCATCACTCTTTATCTGTGGAAAGATGAAAAAGAGCGACAAAAGATAGCAATCAGCACGTTTACAGATCGATCTACTGGAGACAAACCGAGGGGATGCTACTACTGGGATACGGGACCGTCGTGAAGGGATTTCCAATCTCAAGTTGCGGTGATGTGAGACTACCCATTCTTAGCGAAAACCTTCCTGTTATTAGCGAGTTCAGCAAAGAAACAGAATGTGACGGCCACGGACAGATGAAGAGCGTTTGCATGATTTCAGTTGACGATGAGAGGGAGAGGAGAGGAAAGAAGAGGGGATGGTGTGCGGACCGGAAGGAGTGAAACCAATGTTGCGACTTAACGTTTCAACAAGGAGTAAGACCGAACGTTAATCATTCGACTTCCTGATTGAAAATGGGACAAAACAGAGAGGGAAAATCAACCTGTTCAGAGATCTCGTTCGGTCGAACGTAACCAGTCGACGTTTCTCGAAACTCAAGGTAACTAGCTCAATCTAAACTATGAGCATTGAAACAAATTAAATTTCGCCGAAGTTTCTAACTGTCGTGAAGCATTGAAAAAAAAAAACCTTCAACTGCATACTGTATCCTGCTTTGAAATGTTGAATGAATTCGATTTATCCACTTTAAGTTTCGTTATCCGAAATTCTGTTCTTGATATCCACAACCTCCTTGTGAAGTCGAGCGTAAATCACATTTTCTTTTAGCGTTAGAGACGTCATTGACAAGTTCGGCAGGTTAGAAGATTATTCTGAATTGACCATGAGCTAGTCCGAGACTGCTGTAGAACAATAACGATACATAGGATTTATTTTAAAAAAAATCAGCACGTCCAATTATGCTTCTCTTTAATTCCAGTTTATTTCGAGTATTGGGATCGCAATCAATGCTTTTTTTCTCTTGTTTTTTTTATTTCATTTACTTTTTTTCTTCAACATAATTTCACACATGAATCAGAATTCATTTTAGTAATCCCTTAGAAAACATCAACGTATAGATTACAATGCACATGATTCAAAGTAGAAAAGAAAAAAATGTGTACATTGATTCCATTACCAAAATGTGTTATATTACCAAATTTGCAAATAATTACCTGAGGAATTTTACAAAAGGACTGCCGTTATAAGCAGATAATTTTTTTGTTCGTTTGTGTGTAATCAATTGCCTAGCAACACAAAAACTCTTAAACTCTGTAGTGTATTACTTTTGGAAAATAGTTTGTCGTTTTTCAGCTCCATAAGTGGGTATATTTCTCCGAAATATGCAATATAAAGATAAAATGAAGTCATTTCTATGATTTAGAGTGAATCACAGCACTACCATGTGACCAAATGTAACTGCGTATTGTCACTAAATGTATTTCATTTACTCTGAATAGCCCAGCAATAATAGAAACTGAACAGGTGAATATGGATTGCTTTCAAAGGCAACAGTCATTCAGGTGGAATTTATCCCCTTGAGCATTGATGCGCATTATTCTATTGTCAGAGGTGCCAGATTTCTTTGACACACCTTTACACACCTGAACGGGAGCAGCAAATTGAAGGGGTCGGTGCGACATAGTGCTAACCCACACTTTTGTCAAAATATGCATTTTCATAATCCTTATCCTTCACTCTAACCTCCGTGAAAATATCATATTTGAATTCAACCAGTAAGATGGTAAAAAATGCATGCATTCATGTTTTATTAATGTACAATGTAAGGACTTTCCAAACATTCAACAGCGATTATCTTAAAATGACCATCGTGTGGGTTAGCACTATATTGCACCGACCCCTTCAATTGTATCAACACGTTCTGCTGTCAGAGGGAGGGCAACTACTTGTTATTGATACTATATATTGCCACGTATGATGGTCGTTTTTTCTACGTCAAAGTCAGGTCTGGTGTCAAAGCAAAAGACAGGACTGTCTAAAGGTCACACGTTGTTCATGATAGTATGATTTTGGTGCTTTTCTCTGTGAAAATCTCCAAATGAACGTGTTTATTGTTAGGATATTATGGTTTTACGAGATTTTGGCCGGGGCCCTATATAGGGCATAAGACCATACTTTCTTTTTGTATAATAATCAAAGTTTTGAAGAAGACGACAGTATTTGTTTGTTTACGAATTCGTTTGTTTACGACTTTGTTTGTTTAGGAATAGACAATCTTTCTTTTTGCATCGGTTAATCTTTCCGAATTCTTGCATTCTACTTCCAGATGTGGCCTCGGCGCTCGCTTCGTTTCTTCGACCGTCACCATTGTGCCACTCGACGGATCTTCGCCGTCATCGGAATCCTGGTCATCACCAATACCGCCTTTCACTGGGCCATGGTCGAGGACGTCAACTCGCGATCAGGCCATGAACGTGGCAGTGGTGCCACGCTGGATTCAGGGACGGCGAACAGTCGCCGGGATAAGGCAGCGTTATTCCGCGATCGCGTGGCCAGCATCAACAAGTGGTATGAAGACTTGAATGAGCGATACCAGGAGGGGAAGGGCGTGGCCATTCATTTGGCAAATGACCCGAGGAGCAATGATGAGAGGGAACCACTGATTACCTACATCACACGGAAGCCTTCGAACAGGAGGCCTCTTGGTGAGACGCCAAGCAGGCGAGAGGCGGTTGCCAGTGACTCAGCAGGGCAAGAACACTTTGATAGAAAAATAGATGGAAACATGACGCGAAAGAAAGCTCTGTACACGGCAGGTGCACAAAATAGGAGTGGTGTACTGAAGAGGACTGGTGCTAATCGCCAACAAATTGATGCTTTAAGAGAAAGCGTTCGCGTGAGAAAACAAGAGATTAAGACCGGACGTTTGGAAATGCGGGAAATTGTTCTTCCATTCTTGCGAGAGTCGAAGCCAAAATTGCGTTCTGCTGCCGACTTAAATCCGCAAGGCAGGAGAATTGATAGTGAGCATGTCGCGGAATTAGAACGCACTTTGAGAGCTGTGATGGATCGCCCTATTATTGAGGTTTATTCGGATCAGAAAATTCGTTTCTACAGCCAGCCGAGCTGGCTTGACAGTCGGGATGTAGAAGTCATGAACGCCTTGGCAGGTTCGTGGATTTTGGGCAGGCGACAGGTTGAGAATTCGACAACCGTAAGCCATGTCAGCCGCAATAATCATCTCGCCCTGGTGTCGAATGCTGAAATCGAGCGTCTGGCCAGTTACGCTGGCGAGAAATCTGATCTGAGCGCGGAATGCGAGCTTGCCAGGACGTCGACTTGTCAACCGGCATGGTGCCGCGCCGATCTCGGGCTGGTCGTGGCATTCCATTTGGACCGGGTAATTGGCTTGAACGTCACTCCACCGACGGTTGCCCGCGAGCTTCGGGTTGGGACAGGGCACCCCACCGCGCCGCGACATGTCATGGGATCGCGGGAGGTGCAGAATGCGAGTTCACAGATCGCGGCAGATCGACTGGTACGAACTGTCGCACTGGGCGTGACGTCAGATCTACCAAGAGGCATAAACTGGAACCCCGCTGAGCTGGAAGACCGTGATAACAAGCCATTGACTCGGGCGACATCGACAAATTTGGAAGTCCCTCCGGATAGAGTCGAGAAGCTGTCCATCTTTTGTTTTCTGTTAAAGGTAATATCTTTTGAAAGAAAGAGGTTTGTAATTCGGTTTTCCACCAATGTTATGATTACCCGACCTTTAAGATCAATTACCTCAAAGTCAATTTGGAGTCTCTGTTATGACACTTTTCGATAGTTTGACGGTTAGGTCTCATTTAATCTTCAAATTATGAAATGTAACAGAACGATGGCTTTACTGAAAAATGATGTTATCGTGCTATCTCTCTCCAATTCTTTTTTTTTTTAAATCCTGTTGGGGCCTACTTAAAGGGGTTTTCTATCAAAGATGCATTCCCTGTTTCATGATGTATAGCTCCTTGGAATAACCATTCAACTATCTTACACAGCAGACAGGCTTATTTCCATCGGAACAAACAAGATTTAATAAGAATTACTGAACATAGACTTTAAGTTAATATTTGTTTTGTTTTGTTTTGCTTTTTTTTTTCTTTAACAACAGATATCAAACTGTGAGACGAATGTGCTAGCATGGAATGGGAACTCCGGCAATACGCGGCGCCCTCAACGTTCACAGGAGTTTCATGAGGGAAGCGCAGAGTTTCCCTGTGCGGAAGCGGAAGGTTCGCCGGTACAAATCTTCCGCGAGGCTGGTAACTATGACGGTGCAGACGATCACCAAATAGAGAGATTGAAAAGGTGTGGTTAATATCTGCTTAATATCTTTCCAATATTTTTGTCGCGATTCGGGTCTTTGTTTTTGTTTTTGTTTTTGCCCTATAGCATGAGAAATACAGAATAAACCCAAACGAGACGAAAAAAAGAGGGCATCGATTATCATGTATTGACAGCTTCGTTGGTGAATGAAGCCCTTTCTTTATTTCTTTTTTTTTTGTGGGGGAGGGGGTAGTTCCTGCAAACACAGGTTAGGCCATAGACGGTATTATCAAACTTCTTTGAATTTCAAGAAAATTTCCCCTGATCAAGTGGAGAGCGATGAGCATAATATACTCATCATAATGGAACAACAAAAATGGTACTCCATTATAATGAAGTAAAGTTAATTGATTAGTGAATGTGATGTAAATTGTCGGTACGTTATATATGTGTATAGGCCTACATGTTTTTTTTTGTGTGTATGCTTGAGTTCTGTAGTCTTCCCCCAGTCTGTCTCTAATTCCCCAAAGAATCTGTAGAATGCATCCTGCAGCTTTTAGTAGGTTCCTTCATTTGATCTTAGTTGAAGAACAAAAATTATTTTCACTCCTCCATCGACTTCTATGATTTTTCCTTCCTTCCAAGATACCATTATAACTGAAGGCACTTTTGGTAATTGCATGTATTAAGACGTATACTCTGGTGTGGTATGTATTCTTCGAATAGTTTTGTTACCGTTGCTACAAAATCATCATCTATAATGCTATGATCTATATTGTTTCTGGTGTTGCATTCCCTATTGGACCAAGCAATGCGATACTAAATGTCATTAGATTATTTAAACCTGAAAAGAAACTCATACAGAAGACGAAACTACTGCTGCAGCACACTCAGTCTTATCTAACATATTCAAAGCTGTTCGTACAGTAGATCTTAAAGGGACTGTACAGTACTGGTTGAGGTAGATATATTCATGTTTTGAACATTCCTAAATGAGATAATGAAAAGCCTGTTATGATATATGAAAGAGCATGTAATTTTAAGAAGGATTCAACGTTTATTTGATGAAAATTGGTTTTTAAATGGCTGAGATATCCAAAAAAGTGCTAATGATAAAAGTCGACATGCCCCAACTTTATTAAGATATCTTTGTTTCACCTTGTTTTTGGATATCTCAGCCATTTCAAAACCGATTTTCATCGAATAAACCTTTGATACCCCTTAGAACTGCATGCTCTTTGACATCTCATAGAGTAGTTTCTGAATATCTCGCGAAACGTTAAAAGCTAAATCTTCACCTCGACCAGAACTGTACACACCCTTTAATAATAACATACCTTCCCTCCTTAAAATATCCATTGATTTTCCTACCGGTCTTTTCTCTCCCATCGTCTGGCAATCAGGATTTCCCGCGAAAACCTCGTCTTCCTTCACTCTGGTCTCGTGAGACAACGTCTGCTCCAGTCGCTGTTCATCGACAAGGTCTTCTGGACAGAGGCGGGTGGGCGCCGAGGGATAGAGGACGCCCTCAATGTCATAGACAGGCGAATCAAAGAATTGGTCACGTTGATAGCTAGGCGACCGATGAAGACATATTCATGATTTTTTTTTTCTACATTATGAAGCATTTATAGGATTCGTGCTGTATGCTTGCTAGTGCTGTAAGTGACGTCAACTACGCGCAAGTTTAATCCTGAACGTAGGATGGGAAAACAATGAAAAAAAAGTCGAAAAAAAGAAGACAATACGAACTATTAACTGCTGATGACAGAAACATGCTGTCACACCCGAATGCTTCAACTGCCAAAACAGGTACGTTTCGTAAAGACATGCAATATTATTCCGTCCGTGGTATCAAGAAAACATGGTCTTCAGAAAGTACAATAATTTATTGTTATGTTCGTAACGCAATCAAGAATACGTCACAGTTTGTCTATTCATGTCAACAGGAACACGTAAACCTATAAAAAAAAATGACTAGTTACTGGGATTCAAGATGAAATTAAGGATGGATATTGCGTTTGAAGTAACATGTACACCGATATAATCTTCACCAAAAGCTCCTTGCATCGAGCAAAATAAATGAATACTTAGGCGGAAATAGTGGCTTATTAGAACCACCCTAGTTTGCTCTCAATTTACAGTTCTCTTTATAGTAATGACAATGGGTGTCCAAAAAAGAACGATACTCTACTTGTATGATAGCCCCTTAATTTTTAACAAATTTCGACATAAAAAAAAAACAAAAAAAAAAAACCCCAGAAAATGTTTTATAGAATGTTCGTGCTCGGGTGAGCCTGCCCACCTTTGTAAAGGACTTGAAGGAAACTACTTCATTCATTTTATTTTGGCTGGTGGAGTAGCATAAACCTGTACCTCCAAGATCCCCCGCAAGAAAATAGTAGAGTTTTGGGCAAGGGAAACGTGGGATGAATGAATTAAAGTAGAGCAAAATACCTAGGGACGAACCTATGACAGTGTTAGACTCCTCCAAGAATTTCGACACGTCTCGCACACTTACACACACTTTCACTTCACCCTATTAAAGTGGATAGCCAATTCCTGCGCAACCTTATTTTCAAGTCCTGTATAAAAGTGGGTGGTGCTTTAATACTTTAGCATAAAGCATTTTCAGATTTTTTTTTTTTTTGGCGTGATAAGATAGAAGAGACATAAGCTTTTCTTTTTATATTTTTCCTCTAAGTAAAAGTACAAATTTCATTTTTATGTAATTTCAATTTTTGAAGAAAAAAAATTATCCTGGAAAAATTTTATTTTGGAAAAATTTTATTTTAGGACCAATGAAGTGTGTCGTTTTATTCGGGACACCCTGTATAACACCTGTATGCATGATATAGGACAACACGTTCTGCAGCTGTAGCAGCTATTTGTAATAAATGTAAGCGAATACCGTTACAAAATCGATACATCACTGTATCACCGCATTTTGCATTCAAGTAGGCCTACTTGATTGCGTTGACTTTCACGCGAATGAGAAATGTGGAGTTAAGTGTCTGTTCAATTGCCTTCGGTGTAGACGAGGGGGTTTATAACATGCATGGCAGCGCATAGTAGGCAAAGAAAGAGTGCTATTTATCAAATGAAAGTTTCATGAATTATTAGGTTTGGGGGGGGGTTGCACTTTTTTGTGGGGGGGGGGGCGTGGGTATGTAGACGACTTTATAGAGGAGATTTTTAGGCACACAAAGATGGTATCGGTGGTAAGAGTTTTCTATTTTCCCTTTCGAAACGCGGAAGTCAAAATAACTATGGTAATTTTAAAAAAAAAATCAAATTATCACTTACAAACTTTGAAGAAAATATATTAGGATAAAAGAACTCATTTCTTTCATTGTATTTCCTTGAAAGTTTGTGGCTTGTCTTTCTGATATCTTTTGTAAATTCATAATAACTCCCCAACCGGCACAATTAATGAAAAAGGTCAGCACCATAACAATAAGACAAGATGATTATGTGTCACTTTGAGGGGAAAAACATGATCAGCATGTCTCACTATAATGTTAACAAAATTCGTCTGTGTGTGTCTGTGTGTTGTATCGTATTGATAGCGAATTTATATGGATGCAATACAGTATTAAGATCTAATCTAATCAATAGCTTTTGAAAATAGTTGATGTAAGACATTCATCAAGTATTGGTCGTCAGGATATTTGATTGGGTGTTTTGTTTTTGACACTTTTTGTATTTGTTTACTTATCTCTTTTTTTCACCGAACGCCAAAATAGAGGCTGTAAATGCTATAAAATGTTTATGTGCAATTCCAGCCAGCGTTCAATGAATAGGGAAAACAGAAAATTATAGTCATATCTGAGATTTTTTAAAACAAGATCTGGATTAGAACATTTTAACACTGTTTTACGAAACCGTGATATTTATCACAAGTTTGACTGCATAGAAAGTTCACTCCACTCCTTTTAATTTCAGATATTTGGCTTTGAAGCTGCTATTAAAACAAAGAGATTGCTTTGAAAATAAGGGATATTTTAATACTAACTTCAGGAAGATTTCTTGTAATGTAGTAAGTGCGGTATCACACTGTGATCACTGGAAAGGTTTGAGTTTGCACTACCTGATGATAGACGTACTTTAAATGGTTTACAAAAGTCGGTGATGTTTAACCAAACATCAAATTCTGTATAATATGCGCGTGCAATTCCAGAGGAATGACGTCATCAACTCATAAGTCCTCAGTGACCTGTTATAATGTCTTCACTACATCAATTTTTCTTTGTTGACAAGAAATCCATGAGAATGAGCTGAATCCGTTGATTCATGTTACAAATGTACTATTGTTTGTGATAAGACACCAGCGATTACTCTGTTGGGAAAAGGGGTTTAAACTCCTAACATTCTACGGACCAAAAAAACAAAACAAAAAAACACAGACTTTTATGTATTAATAAAACGATACAAAACGAAGGCAGAGTTTTGAAGTAAGAATACAATCCACTCTCTGATCAGCATGTCGTATGGTTGATACCAGATACTCGTATCATTTTGGTGAAAGCGTGTGAAAGTTTTGAATTACATCATGATAAAATCTCGTTCATTTCGTTCGTCTGAACACACTCTATTTATGAAAAAAAAAGCAACCTGAACATGATATAGCTGTGAAATGTTTGACACGTTATGTTTTCTTTGTGCTGTGTCTGCTTTGCATGGCTCTGAAAAAGTTTCTCTGAGATATTGGAAATAAACTGCATCTGAACTCTGATTAAATGCATATTGTCGATGAAGAGTTTTACTTTACTCTCCTGATAACTGTAATACCACAGCTTTTTGTGTGCCATTTTGAAAGCATCATTTGTTGTTGTCGTGGTTGTTTCGTATGGTTACGACAATAAACAGTCATCCACGCCTCAGTTGACCTCGTAGAAGTCGGCACAAATGGCTAAATCGAAGAACACGTGTTCTTTTAATTGCGTAAGCCGAAGTTCACGTAAGTCTAAAGATTTTCTTGGGTACGTTGGATTCGAATTAGGCGAGGTTGACTGTATGTTCATCAAACATCTGTTTTCATTATAGTTATGTTAATTTTCTAAGTGTGTGTGTGTGTGTGTGTGTGCGTGCGCGTGTGCGTGCGTGTGTGCGTGTGTGTGTGTGTTTTAATTGACCTGAGAAATAGAGATGATTAATGTAAACACGTCATGAATCATTATGCCAATTGAGGCCAGATCTGTAGAACATTATTATTGAATTAACTGTAAAGTAAGTTTGTGCAAGGAAACATTCATCTGGCCAAAAGTAATTTCCTCTTTTTTTCACGGGAGTCTCAAAATTCATTTTGAAATTAAAATTGATGAATAATGTTATCAAGGGATGTATAACAAAATTGTTCTCTGTTGATAGACGAAAGCCTTCTTGTGTGTAACAGCCCGTAACACTTGGAATGGTGCACGGTGTACGCGTATTTCATTCTCTCATCGCTTCTGTCACGCAATACGCTGCAAAACTGTTTGAGAGATTAAGAAAATGGCGAAGGCAATCAATGAATGATTTGTCCACTTTGCTCGTCCCGCTGTAATTAATTTTCAAATGGCGAGCGTCAGAGTTGCTCGCCGGATCAGCGATGGGATGCGGGGGCACCACGCTCTATGCGACCAGGGAACTCATACAGCTCCATGATGCGACCGTCAATCCAGGGCTCCTGTAGATGTGCCTATAGTTAAAACCGGACGGGAGGTAGAATCTAGCCACCACTCACTCGTTTGGAAGGGACTCCAACTGTTGTCACCGCACGTACGGTGGGGTTCTGCTATCTTTGGCCGACAGTTTGGTGGCGTTCCGTTCATGTGAAGTAAAAAAATAAAGATATTGTAAAAGTCTCGGCCACCTCCGACTCTGATGACGTCCATCTAGATGTGAGTTCTACCATTATATACACCAGAAAGAGTGTGTTAGTACATATTTTGGAAACTGGATTTTCTCTTATATTGAGAAAGAGGATCACGCAGTGTTTTAGCTCTACACTCTTTATCCAACCAGAACTGAGCAGGGTGCTTCGACTACTCTTGGGTACCCAATGGCATCTCTCTCACACTTTGCGCTTCTCTTTGCTTTTGGTAAGTTGTGGTGTTACACATTATAATTGTTTACTGAATTAATGTCTAAATATTTTAAAGAAAAGCTTTTTAAAGCTTTGTCAAGGCTTTTTAAAAGAAGCGGTGTTAAATCATGAAATCTGATGTTACTCATTGAAATTGGATATTCTTGTCAAACTAAAATGAATGGAAGGATTGTCAAACTCTAGAAGTGTTAACGGTACTTTCATTGAACAAAGAAGATCTTGAAAATTTAGATGAATTTAAATGTCTTGTTTTTCTCACTCATTCAATACGCCTAAGAAAAAAAAAGAAATTGGGAGTTGCATGGTTTATATTATGAAATAATTTTAGTTTTATTACTCTCCTGAAACTTGTAATGTTCATTCTGTGTACGCAATTAAAGATAATTAAAGTCAAAATGCCCGCATTCCCGACTCTTATAAAAAAATGATCTTCGTAGGGCATTCATGTATACCCTATTACCAGGTGTCAGCGGTACAGGAAAGTCCAATAGAGAGATCCAGGGTGGGCTGAATAAATCTTGATTACAAAACACACACACACACACACACACACACACACACACACTCACACACACACACACACATACACACACAGATCACTACAAACACTTCCTCTTGAGAATCCAAACTTCATATTTTCGTTTGAAAGAAGATAATTCTATGAGAATATTCAGATATCATGAAATAAGCGTTACTGACCCTAATTATCCTATTCTATTTTTTGTACCAATGTTGAATATGACGCGTGCATTCTTTTTTAATAAGAGTAAGGTGTTTCAAACTCGCATACAGAGGGTAGAAGTGTTTTTCTAAAGATATTACAGTTCTTAAAGGCAATCGGTCGTCGCAGGCGATTCGCAGCTCAGTAGAAAAGCACGACAAGCTGCTCCTCCCGTTATTGTACCCCCGTACGTACCGAATGCCGAACACGACGCTACGCAGCGCACCAGCGAAAACCAGATGGGGCACGAGAGCCGTGCGAGCCGTCCACTGTAATTTCAACATGGACGCCCGAATACCTACCGAATGGGGCCGAATGGGTGCACGCACAAAACCGCACAACAGCCATGTGCATGAAAATCTCTCCTACGGGTCCCCGTCGCGACACAACAGTAGAGCTGTGTGGTGTACGTACGTACGTATCTGGCTGCAGTCTCTGTTTATTTACACTATGGTGCCAATTTCAGCAATCTAAGCAATAATATTTTAAAATGTCTGAAAATATTATATAACAATATTTTAAATCATTCATATATTACGTTGTTTAATATTTGGTATTTATAAATATGCTTTGATGAAGAAATATCAAAACTCTAAACTTCATGTATAGCAAGTTGCAATGCTCATGGCCATATGGCGGGTTGTTTTGATCTCATTGGCAATTGTCTGCTGCGTCAGCTGTGTTACAGTATGTTGGGCCGGATCGGAACATAACAAAGTTGGTATAAAGTCGTCGGTACCGGTATGTCAATATCAATAATGTGTGTGGTATGCGTGTACTGTTTCGGCTTAGCCTTGGCTTTGGTTTAGTAATGAAACCTCACAATGGAGATCAAAACAGCCGTCCAACTCGAGTAAAACGTATCTACTTGTTTGACGCTATCGACGAGTGGAGAACACAGAGAGACGTGTTCTTAGCATGCTTAGGACAGGGAGGTTTCCTCTCACCTCCCTGCTTAGGACAAGTAAGAGACCAGTGGCAGAGGGGGAAGCTTCAGCGTCAGCGTGCCGATGAAAAATTTGCTTTCCACTTGCTGGAGTTGCATAAACAGTTTTGCAGGAATTTAGAATGTGCAAATTCGTGTTACGGCATGCACGGTGGAATTGTAATGCCACGGCTTACGCCAATCAAGCAACCCCAGCTGACCAAGTCAACAACTTCAAGGAATCCAGATCCAGATGATGTGTAAGTAACGTTAGAAGTCTATATACATGAATCAATGATTGAAGTGGAATGACTTTTTCTAATCTATCTTTAACTGCTAGGGCCTTTGCGTTTCATCGACAAGTAGGCCTATTTTTCTATGTATAATTCCGCGAAAAACTTCTCTAAGTTCTCATTTATGTCAAATTATGATAACGCCGTAATCGAAATGACATTTGCTGGGTCAGTTTATCGCTTCTTAAAAACTGACCCAGCAGTAGGCAGCAAATGTCATTAGTCAGGGAATCGCAAGTAGTGGTAAGTTTTTTGTCATCACAGTATTGAGAATTTAAAGTATTTCATGTGCAAATGTAGAATCTAGATAGATACAGAGAGGTCACTCTCCTGAGCAGCTAGCGTCAACAATCCAGGTTAAATTTGCATAGCCAGATTTCATGGCTGCGATTCAAATACTGTTTGTCCCCATTGATTTAACTGTATAGCAAAGTCTCCTCTTTCATCATATTTAGGGGCCCTACATTTTAAGTTTGGTTAAGGAATTTTGATAAAGATTGTAATTTTCATAAGCTTGGCAAAAGTTTCAGGCATCTATGTTGCATTTATAGTCAAACTTCCAATGCATTTGGTTCAATAATTTGAAACCAAATTCTAGTGATCCAGTGAAGTGTACATCTTTTCATGTGAATTTCTACAAGTATGTTGAAATGTAAATTCTGAAGAAAAAAAAATTGATCCTTTACAGTTGAAATTCGTTAAAGTTTGGTTACACCGACAGTGTCAGGTCAGTGGTAGTAACTACAGAGTTACAGAAGTGTACGTACAATACCCTTGTACGTGAAAGTTACAGTTTTATTTACCTTCACATCTTCATATAGGAGTGTCTAATAGGGATGTTGATTGGTGTGGAAGTTGTTGATGAACAACAGTTCATAAGAATCCATTGTTTTAATTCTAATACAGATATTGGTCATAGGTCAAGGGGCAATATGAACCTATCAGTTTGTAACATGCTAATATGTACAGGTATGAGCTTCATCAAGTACGATTAATTGGTATCCGTGGCACATCCCTTCTTTGTTGATCAAAGGTACGCCTCTGATTGGTATTTTAATCAGTGTTTGGTAGAAAGCTAACCCATTACAATGGCTTTGCGATGTTACACTGAGTTGACTATGGACAAAGGTCTACTGTCCGCGATTTTCATTAATTTGTAGGGCATTTTTCACACATAACCTCAAATACTGATACCTGTGATAGGTTTATTTATAATGGTTATCCTTCACACTGTATTGTTGAGACAATAGTGTTCTGTTTGTTTGTGTAAGAGGGAGATAGACAATAATTTCTTTATGCTCCTGTCTGAAGAAGGCATTACATCTTATTTGTCATGTACTTATCTATGAGTTTTAATGTTCACTTTGTGTGTGTGTGTGTCTTTTTTTTTAAAGATTATTCACACCAGGCTAAGCTGACAGAACTATAACTGTGAGTTTACCTAGTCAAATGAAAGGGTTTCGGCATTGCTTCTTACATATAGTATATTCCAGGCAGGTGATACAACGCTCACCTTCTTCATATTAGTTAGTAAAACAATGAAGAGTGCAAAAATACTGCATAAATGTGCAGTGCAACTGTGGCCGTTGGCCGTTGGCCCTGCACGGGCACAGTCGCTTCCCCGTTCTGAATTTATGTACACACGCCAGGGCAAGTACATGATACAGGCAGGGTCTCCGACCCAATCGTCCGCGTTCAGAATAGACAACTCGGCGGTAATATCCGCTACCCATGACGATGTGTCATCGTCCATGATGGCCACCCTATCTATTATAATGTGGTCTGCACTCACTAATCTGATCTGATCTGATGATTACAGTATAGTTGACGAGTGACGACGATCGACGATGCGATGAAGAGAATGCGTAGTCGTACGAAGTATACGCAGCTAGCTACTAGCTCATCATGCGAACATCACTCACATTACACAAAACGTACTGTCCCGCGCTCAGCAAGCGATCGCGAGCAATCGAGATACTATAGCGCGATACATTGCTTTAGGGATGTCTTGCGCACACACACATTTCGCTTCGTAGCAACTTCGGAAGCGAGTTTACGTGCTGCCGCCCGCGGCTGAAATATGTCCATGTATCCTCGCGACTGGGTGTCTTTAAGAGTATGAAGTTGTGATTTCCACTACGACCAGACCATACTTAATTGTTATCTTAAAAATGAGCCGATGATTAGGACGAGCAGGTGCTGTTTGATAAAAGGAATTTGCAATCTTTCATTTCACTGATAGTTATGCAGTGTCAATGTGTCTCTCTGTCTATGCATATCTTTTTAGATTGTACAGAAAATACCATCTTTCGTACATTGTAAAATGAGCGGTGTTACATTTAACACCATGGGTGTTAAAAGTACGTTAGTAAGTACGTTTTGGTGGTGTTGAAAAGTGTTTGCCTTTCCTTTCCTGGTGTTAATATATAGCTGGTGATATTTTGACACTGCGCTGGTGTTAATTCAACAATGACACTACTTGGCGATGATTTGATATTGCTGGCATTAATGCCAATGGTACAACACCAGCCAAGCTTCGATAGGAGACCACACCAACCGGTGTTACTGGGGTGTAAATGTGTTTACAATTTTTTATGTCAGAAATCAAATATAACTTCATCGGAAAGTTCTTGCTCTAGTCGTCTTATTGAAGTTCAAACTCAACAGTACAGTAATTACCTATAAATTATTTTCATATTTCGTAGTGACACCCGGAGGTGTTAATTTAACACCACAACCTAATGACCACCAGAAATTGAACGCCAGCTCGGTGTTTCATATTTAACAACCGATTTTTGCAGTCTTTATTTTTTCCTCGTGTTACCAATCAGAATCATGTAGAGGTCTGTCGTATATCATACCACACAAAGCCAACACTCGAGTATAACACACACACACACACCCACATACCCACATACGCACGTATCATTTATACATATACATATACATATCCATATATATGCATATCTATATGTATGTATATATATATATATATATATATATACACATTATATATACGATGTATTTATATCTACGGTAGATGTACGTACAAGTACATGAGTACGTATTATTTTCATACATACGGGTACATAATACACCTTTCTGTACAGGTACAATGACTACTTTTGCTCCGTCTATAGGGCAATCCTGCGCGCGTGCTCGGTCACAAATTGTGCGATGAACCGACATCCGAAACAGTGGAGCCGCCCCGTCTGCGATGCGGGGGATGGATCGGCGATTTTAATCCTCCATCGTGCTGCTTGTGATAATGTCAAATAACAGAACAAGATTATGGATATTACACTATAGTGCCCAGTCCCCGGAACAAACATATGGGTCAAGGAAATCGATTTTTTTTTCCTTTGACTCGGTTCCCGTCATTAAATTTCATCCGCCCGGCAATTATTCTGAGTAAACGCACAGAACACGAATAACTGTTGCGGAGATCATGTCATTTTGGTTACGAGCATATTTCCCCTTTTCTCAGGTTCGAGGTTGACTTAAAAAGCGGGTGAGAAAAAGAGATTGAGAGAGAGGATGAGAGAGAAGGAGGCCATGGACAATTATTTTTTTACTCCATTATGAACACACCCTGCAAGTTTGATGAAAATCTGATCATTTGTTATTCAGTTAATGGGTTGGGAGATGAAGCTTATCATTATGTCCTTTATGATCACTATGACCTTTTACTTATGACCTTATGACCCCCACATTTAAAGTTCTTTTTCTTACCTCATTATGATCACACCCTACAAATTTCATTTAAAAAGGTCTTTCACCCGTTCTGGAGTTACCTTGCACACATGCAATATCATACAATGAATCTACTGAATCTATGGGTTTTTTTCTGTTATACTGTACAGGGTGGCCCAGAAAGAATGGAACACCTCAGATCTTTAATTTCAGCAATATCGTTGCAAATATGTCATTATTGTGCATACTATTTGAAAGGCCATTCTTTTTCCAATAAAATGACACTGAATTCTTTAATTTTGGTTAATGCCTTATGATTTTAGGACCATTTTTTGTCAACGATTGCAATTTTCAAAATGTGATCATTTTGCACTCTCAGAGATACCGAAACCAGCAAGAATTCGGCTTGCCATAGAACCAGTAGCGTTCACAATGCGTGGAATGTGTGGCGGAAGGTGTAATTTTTATTGTCCGTTATCATTGTGAATAATGTGAATGTCATTGTGAATATCATTGTGAATGCTACTGGCTCTATGGCAAGCCGAATTCTCGCTGGTTTCGGTATCTCTGAGAGTGCAAGCAAAAGGATCACATTTTGAAAATTGCAAGGGTTCACAAAAATGGTCCTAAAATCATAACACATTAACCAAAATTAAAGAACTTGGTGTCATTCTATTGGAAAGAAAATAGCCTTTCTAACAGTGAGCAAAATAATGACATATTTGCAACAATATTGCTGAAATTAAAGATCGTTCCGTTCTTTCTGGGCCACCCTATATAGCTATACATGCACGAACTTGCAGAATAACAGCCGATGACTGAGCAAGTTCCTTTTTATTACCGTGTTGAAATTAAACGAAAATGAAATAAGAATGAAAATAATACAGACAGAGAGACAGACAAACATACGGAACCAAAAACATAACTTCCGCCGACGGTAGGCTTCAAATACATGATGAGGTAATAATATTGGAAAGTGCAAGTTCATTGGTATTTGGTATATTCATTGGTATCATCGGAAGCTGTTATTCATCATTGTACGGGAATTTTATTTCAAATGAAGCTTTATCATTTTATGCACTACTCAACACATCGCGCGGCGCGTCAACCTTGAAACCTACTTTAGCACATGTACATTGTATGTATGCATTATCATGAATACGAAGGTAACATGGATCAAATATCTCGTGCGCTAAGCTTTTGAAACCAGCATGGAATATATAGGTAGTATGTTCCCAAAAAAAAATATAGGCGAATTTTTGCATTGATAACTTCCAATGCGATGAAACTGTCTGAATGCTGTTTCAGGATCTTAAAATATAACATCTTCCCTATTTCGCAGAAAACCCAGTTCAATTTGGTTAAGTAGTCACAGAGATATGTCGATGGTTGTAAAGAATTTAATGGATCTGATTCTTCCAAGTTTAGCACTTACATGCTCGTGTAACTGCATATCAATGTGTGTACGCAATGGACAGAACTTGGAGAGAAGGGATTCTTTGGGGGGTTTTCTGTAAGATGCTGGTAATAAGTTATAATAAGTTCATACCCTGTAATTGTATTTAGATTGATTCGCTGTTTTTTTAACTTATCATTGCAGAGGGTCCCGTTATAAACATGTGAAAAAAAAAATATATATATACTATTGCATTTTATTATACAGAGTCTAAATGAGTATTGTGAAGCACAGACAAAAGCAATTTCCTTGCTGTTTTGGCATTTTGTAAAACACCACCACCAACAACAACAAAAAGCAACAACAACAAGTTAAAAACCAGAAGCTAAATATGGAATGAACGGGTAACTACACGGTCAATGACACCATGCAGTAAAGAGGAATGAATCATGCATGGAGGACTTAAAAGTATTTTAATCAGGAGATTGAACGGGTCAAGCGAGACTCGATGGTGAAATGCATATTCCATTATTTACCATTTGCGGATGAAACAAATCCAGCTTTAGTGCTTCATAGTTCTAACATGTGAGTTGGGGAAAGAGACAACCCATTTAAAAAATGTTCATCAGTATAATTAATGTTAAGTGGGCCCTATTGTTTGATATAGAAAATGTGAACAGTAGTTCTACTAAAATTGTATATAGAATAAATCGTTTACAGAAATGGCTTATTGAGACAAATAGTGATATCTCCCTATATTTAAGGCTTTACTGCGAAATTTTTGTATGGTAAAGATGTTTTGTGAAACAACTGACCTACACAAATGCATCAAATGTGATAACTCGAACATTTTTTGAATCATTGATACCATTGGTAAACAGTGGCTTCAATTGCGTTTGTGTGCGTGTGTGTGTGTGGCTTATGTGGTTGTCGGCTTATGAGAATAGTCACAAAAAAAAAATGCGCCTGCACAGGCACACAAACATCGATTTTTCTTCACAGTATATTGTACAAATATACTTGAGAAAGTCAGGTTAAAATTATGATGAAATGAAATGACATAAAATTTCTTTATAAAACAATAACATCGTTAACAAACATAGCATCCTCATATCAATAGACAAGAACATTATAGTGTTGCTAACGAAGAATTAGCAAAAGCAATAGTCGAGGCCAGTCCTTTCACAATAAAAATTAGAGTACAGATTGCATTATTTACAATCTTAGAGCGTACAATATATTTGCAATGTTTACAAAAGTAATGATTTAAACGCATATATTTAAAGGTTTACATAGGGAATCATTCCCAAGAGGAATTTTCTGAAAGTGCTACGTGATTTGATATCCTTCTTAGATCATTTGGGAAACATCTCTAAATTGTATTACCTGCATACGTCACGGATTGTTTACCAATTTCAGATTTGATTGTTCGATTTTGTTTTAGTCTTGTACAATAACCATGCTCAATTTCAAAACAATAATCAGACACATCTTGCAACAAATTGTGATAAATAAGGTCAAACATTACAGATCCAATCACAAATTTGTACAATCTATGTATGTATTTTGTAAGTTATGAAATAAAGGGTAGTTATTCTCTCTAAGCCCCTCGAAATAGACTGCAAATATACAATTGTGTTAATTTCTTTTGTAACGAAAATCCAGATTGTAGATATGAATGGTATATGTGGGTCTCTAGACCATAAATCATACCTGAAAGTGCAAAGGAGTTATGATAGTTGTAAGACTTGTTTAGACACAAGTTTTCTTATTATAGATATGATTACCTTTTCTTCATTTTTTAAAAGAAAAGTGCTCAATGATTTGTTTTTGTCTATCTTTACCTCCTAGATACTGAATAGAATGTACCTGCTTTGTTACATGTGCCGAAGATAATATTCCCATTTTACTTTGAAAATTTGTATTTGTTTCAGGCGTGTTAATTGGCTTGATATATATCGAAAATGAACGCTTAAAGTGATGAGATCATTATCTCGTGCTTCTGTTAAACTAAAAACGTCTTCCCGCATCTACCTACTTTCGTGATTATATGGCCAGAAATGAGAACAGCTTGAGGCACCGTTACCCAAATATTTTGGCCAGAAATCTCCAAATAGGGATATTAAATTTTTTTGGATCGAAAATTTAGACGAAAGAAGGGGAAATTATAAGATGCGAAGTCGTGTAGTGGATGGGATGTTGTGGATGGATCTTACAATCTTAAACAATGTCAAATGTCTTTATATCATTTCGCAAAGTTACCGTACACACTAAGAAAAAATGATTCATTCTTGCACCTTTTAAGGGTGCAAAATGATGTCACACTGGTGGCTCCCTATGGGTGTTATCTTGCACCCTCAAGAAATTGGTGCAAAAGTAGCACCATGGTGCAATGGTATAATTTTGCACCCTGTGGGTGCACCTTTGCCCCTCCATAGAGGGTGCAACATTGCACACTTTATTGAGGGTGCGAAGTTCTTCCCTTGGGTGCATATTTCCACCCACACTAAGTGGTGCTAAGTTTCACCCTTTTCTTGAGGGTGCAGCTTTCCACCCACACTAATTGGTGCCGAGTTGCACCTTTCTTGAGGGTGCGATCTTTCTCCCTTCAATTTTCGGCGCAACTTTGCACCCTCTCTTGCCTCTACTTTTGGTGCAACTTTACACCTTTCGTGAGGGTGCAAAGAAGCACCCTAAGTTCCAAGATTGTAGCCTCTTTTGAGGGTGCGATTTTGTGCCATATATATAGGTATAATGTTGCACCTATGTGGTGCTTATTTGATCCATGACGCAGCAAAATTGCTTCTTTAAAGGAGCCAGTCAGTGTCACTGTCTACGCCTTTAGAGGCGCAATGTTGCCCAGTATACTGGGCAATATTGCGTCTCTAGAGGAACAGGCAGTGACACTGATTGGCTCCTCTAAAGAAGCAATTTTGCAGCAGTTATGGATGAAATAAGCACCACATATTTGCAACATTATACCTATAAGGTAAATATACTTAGCATCACATAACAAGGTACAATTTGGTTACTTAACTACTTTAAACCTTGAATAGTGCGAACTAATGCAAGCCTGTTTGCTCAGTATATCAAACTTATGCTGTTGTTGCACTCTGCAAAGTAAATAAGATTGGTGTAATTTGGATCCTGTGAATCATGAAATGTGTGTGTGGAATTTGTGAGTTTTGAAATGTTAATGTAGAAGTTAACTTATAGTTGTGTTTGAATGACATACTAAAACCAAATATTTACCCAATTACCTTTCCAATGAGGTGAGCACTATCACTATCTATCAAACAAACCCTCTAGGCAAGAGCATACATCTGCATGAAGGAAGAGGTAAAAATATGATATACATTTGTCTGGATACGTTTTATTCAAAACGTACTTGAATACGTACTTATTCACATAATCTATAAGAATAAAATATGCTTTTTACCAGTACACAAAGCCTCAAAAAACAAAAGCATGCTACGTACATTTCTAAAGTATGCACCATATCTATAAAAAAAAATGTAAGAGGATTTAGCAAGTTGTTTGTATGCATTTAAACGAATAGGCCTACATATTTCCATGCGTACAATATTCATGTAACAGTGACGTCATCATGAATCATCAAAAAGACATGTTTCAAGCATAGACATGAATTTATCTAAAATTTAAAACATGTCTTACAATAAGGAGTTTGTTTTATAATGACGATGCCAATTGTCTTAAAGTCCTTATCACGACATGTCTTGGTGTTCACACTTATTCAAATCATGAGATTCTTGGCACTTAGATTACGACTACAATTTATTATGGTTTAGATACTTAACTGACATACGCATACCATATTCAGATATACGGGCATTTCGATGAAAACATCTAAATACAAGGTATAATTATAATATGAAAATCGAACTTGATACCAGCCCTTATGGGCTACCAATGGAGACTAGGCAGAATCGCAGTTATCATGGTTATGTATTCAGATTTTGTTTTGGGTGATACACGCATTCCGACTGATTTGGGATCAATTCGAGTCCCTCGAGCTGAGATTCCGGAACTGCAATGAGCAAATCATCATAATGACTAACAAAGTGACTGAGAATAATACATGCACCAGTTTCTGTTTCGTTGTTCTATACATAGAAAATTGTTACGTTTTCCAATCCTCTGTAGGCACACAGGGATTTGCAGATCACCTTTGGCTATAACGCCATGGTCGCGTGCAAAATGATTGCAGCTTATCTAACTTGCAGTTTCCGAATAGGGGACTACCGTGCTTATACATATTAATCGGATGATAGACCCCGTCAAAGAGTAAATTGCGGATATCGTATACCATTGTCAAATCCACTTTTTGTTCTGTACACAGTTTCACTGGACTCTTATGAACCACTTAAGCATTACCAAATCATGGAGTATAAGAATAATCTTATGTTATTTCCTTGAAACGGCGGCATTTGTATGAGCGGGAACAGTTTGGCATCATACATGACTTAATGCATGTATTATACAAGGTTTCAGGACACTTTGAACCGTGTCCCCCCCCCCCCCAAAAAAAAAAAAACCAACCCACAAAACAAAACAAAGCAAAACAACAACGAGTGAAATGTTGTATACCCTAGGCCCATTAGTGTATGATCTCTGTCCTTTGAATACATTGCCCATATTTTTCAACGAATAGGCATCTGGATGCAACGTAGGTATATATAAAATGATTTTTTTTTTAAAGGACAATACATTTAACCACTTCAGAAATAACTATGGAACAAATAGCATCATATTGACACGTTCCCTTATTCCTAAATGACGTGACAGAAAACTTTCCTCACCGAAATCATTCTGTCGTTATTCAAGTATACAAGACATTGATGATTATACACCTAGTTCGATTAAAAGTATACATGGAGTCATTGCAAAAGTATCTAATGAATAGCATGCTTCAGAACTACATCATTGTCATTTATTCTATGACGCTAATAATAGAGTAATTGTTCCGCCATACTGCCTGCACTGTAAAAACATGGGTGTTAGATTTAACACCACGGGTGTTAAATCTAACACCGACCAAACTTCAATAAAGGACCACACCCACAGGTGTTAAAAATGCACTGTGATGGTGTTGAAAAGTGTTCACCTGACACTTCGTGGTGTTAATTTGACACTGTACCTGGTGTTATTTTGACACTGTACTGGTGTTAATTCAAAAATGACACCACATGGTGTTGATTTGATATTTGTTGGTGTTAATATCAATGGTTTAACACCCGTCCAGCTTCAATAAGGGACCACACCAGCTGGTGTTACTTTGGTGTAAATTTATTTTCACATTTTTTTCAAAAATCTGGTATTTTAATGTAAAATTTTTGATCGTCTTGTTTAAATAAAAAATCAACAAGAAGTGCAGTTACTAAGAAACTCTTCAAAAAACAGTTTAAAATTTGGAAATGACACCCGGGGGTGTTAATTTAACACCATAAATGAGCACCGAAACTTTAACACCAGCTCGGTGTTCACTATTTAACACCGGACTTTTTGCAGTGTGGCAGGTTGTAGTCCTCCTACGACGTTTGTTCAGCAAATAAGGCACAAAATAAAATTTTGCGAATTTTACACGCTGTTGCCAAAGTATCTAATCTTCTTTACTACTATTCTCAGACATAAGGTATGCTGATGCTGTATGAATTAAGAAACGGAAGCTTCACAAATATTCGCCATCTAACAAGGTAAAAGCGAAGTGATGTCTTGTGATTACACTGATTTTTAAATGTAAGCTCATTGACTTTTTGACTGTTGACGGAGTCGGACTTCACCAATATCAACACTTGACAGCCATCTTTAGATGATCTGAGGAGTGAATTTGGTGGTCATATAGCTCAAAAGTGTGGAAAGTTATTAAAAGAACACCACAATACTATGTCGACAGTGCTTACAAGGTGAGATACAAAGAAAGAGCACGAAATGGCATTGTAGAATTTGACAATGACCTACAATATTTGACCTTGAACGCTGGCACCCACAAGGTGGTAGAAAACTTCGTCCAATCGTACATAAATATGCAATGTTTCATTTGGATACCTCAAACAGTACTTAAAGGGGAATGAAACTCAAATGTACCCGTGGATTGGAGCAATATCATAAGAACACATAAGTGAACATGGAAAATCGTATGATCCAGTGGAAGTTATGCATTTTTTAAAGTTTCAGTGTCACTTTCATGTATGGAAACGTATATGAAGAAAATATCAAGGGAATTCCATAAAATCTGATTCTAAATGAAAAGTACAAATTGCCTCCACTTATTTGTCGTTGCCGTAATGTTAGGGGTAATATTACCCCCACCCCCTTCTGGAAGAAGTAAATCAAGTGCTCCTTTTGTAATGCTAGAAACGTGAAACTATGCCTATTTTCTTTACATTTCTTTATATAATTTTCCATGGTTGACGTCAAAGATGTAGCTTTCTCATCTCGTAATGGCGGCACTGAAACTCTAAATATATGTGTATATATAGCTCTTCAACGGATTTTCCGATATTCCTCAATTTGTGACGATGTGTTCAACTGCTAAAGTAATCTCCCTGCATCAACTTGTCCACTTGTACTTTTCGTTTCATTTCCCTTCGTGATACAACGTTGCCATAATCGATAACAGACTGATTTAGGAACGGAGGGACAAGCTGAACAACATCATTTCTCTGGTGACAATTCCTTGTAAAAGTATACACCATGAAAACTTAAGGCTGGCAAACTATATCAAGACAATTATTGAACAATATTGTTAATGAAATGCCGTAGGTTTTTCTTCGTGATAGTTGCCTGTTCAGATCAAGGCTTGCAATGTACTGCTGAAGTATGCATCGGGTGTTTCTGCCTTGTCTGGGATACTGAAAGCCACAGAGCACAGAAGGCCGGAAACATTGTAGCGAAGGAAGACACGATTGTATACAGGAATTCGGGCAGATTTCACAACCATCCAGCCAAATAGTGATGTCACTAGTGCGCAGCATTCACAGTGAAGATTGTGGGATTTAGTCCTGCCAGGTTCTGAAAGAGATTTAGGCATGAATAAATAATGACTGAATAAAATTTCGAAGGAAATAGGTCGTTTACACTACGCAGTTTTGTTGCTTACAAACAGGTTGCAACTATGACCATTGACCAGAAAATGGAAAATTAAATTGATTGCATAGATCTACTTCAGGTTTCTAACGTCTTTTGCTGAAATAATGAGAAATGGTTTTGAAATAGCTGCGATATCCAAAACAGAGCAATAATAATATAATATAGGACTCACTTTTTATCACGATCGCTGCGTTTTATTTTGTTTTTGGATGGCTCATCCATTTCAAAACCAATTTTCATCAAATAATCTTTAGAATTCCTCTTAGAAAGGCATACTCTCTATTATTTCATAAGTAGGTTCTTGGTATATCACAAAAAGTTAAAAGCCCAAATCCTCACCTCCACCAATACTATACCATCCCTTTAAGCTTTGATATTGGTTTCTAAACAAATCCGGTCGGATAGATTTATTTCAGCTCTTTGTCATATAAGTAAAACATGATAATGTTGCAAAGAAATATTCCTCTTATATTTCTAGTCACAAAGCAGATGGAATTCCCGTCTCCCATAAAAAAAAAAATAAAAGTGCAGCCCTTACTTTGTCACAGACATACAGCATGTCCTCTCCAGGCAGACGGGGAATTAGGATACAGCATGCCGACATCACTAAGTTAGAGCTGAAAAAAAAAAGAATAGATGTGGAATAGCCTGAGTAAAGTCATGTTGAAAAGAAAAATGTGGCGAATTTGGACTGAGATGAAAATACACACCTTTTATGTAGGCCTGCATACATTTATGACATAGGGCATATTCAAATATTCCCACATTTTTCCTGACCAACTCAAAGTCTTCATAACATAAAATAACAAAGTAAGACAACTTCAAATTACATGCCAATTTAACATCAGTTTGCTGTATATTTTACACAGTTAGGAAAGGAGTAAGACTTATAGACCTCAACCATTCAGCCGTTGCTGAGCTTGCCACAGATGATGGTCCGGGTGCTGGCCATGGCAATGGGTGTAATGATGCCCATTATGGTTGACACCTCTAATCCTGCTACCACACACACACAAAAGTGAAAATATAGCCCCCTCTACTTATTCATAACATTGATTTGATTTACTTTGATAATACTGGTTACAGAAAAGAAGATTACCCCCCCCCCCCCAAAAAAAAAAAATAATAATAATAATGATAATAAATAAAATGAAATGAAATAAAATAAATAATATATAAATAAATAGATAGATAAAACAAAAGAAAAAAATGACGATTCTTGCGGGGTAGAGATGCTGCCTGTATGAGTTACAATCCATCATGGAGTTTTCAGGAAAAAGTCCAAAAAAAAAAAAAAAAAAAACTGAGAAGACGTAGAACGGAAAAGGCAAGAATGAATGATCGCAATGGTCCACTTGAGTAACATATCTCTCGATTATAGATGGTATCAAAAATTGCACTATAGTCTTATCAAATTTTCCGCAACCCACTAAACGGTGGCTACGTTATAGTAACTGATAAAACTGCGTTCATGTGTAATAATACGCTTTAATATAATATACTTCACGGATATCACATGCTGAAAATCTAGATGAATCAATAACCTGAAAATACATATACATGTATTACGGATTAATCCATTAATGAAACTTACATATTCTGTTGAGGAATCACTCTGTCCTTCAGAATTGCATATAAGTTTACGTGATCAGGAGAATGCGCGCAACTTCATCATATTGTATCTTGCTTGAATACCTGAAAAGGAAAATCAAGTGTCACGAGTTCAAGGCCACTGTTCATGCGTGTGTAATAATTTTGCAGAAGAGCTAACTTATGTAAATGTTACTACATAACTCACTCCATGGCAGCTTAATGTATAGTTCAATTCTTATGCACTGCCTTGCTGCATACAGGGTGAACTTAAGTCCACCACTAACACTACCTGACTACAGAGAATTATCCCAGCATAAAGATAAGCGTGCAATGTTTGCCATTATAAGTTTAGTTAGTACACTGGTCTATTTATCCATAAGTTTATCAACAATTATTCATCAACTTCCGTTCCTTTTATTCGTTATTAATCAAATGTGGTATGGCACGACGCGATGTATTATCCTTGGGGATGTGTGTGTGTGTGTGGGGGGGGGGGAGGTGGCGTAAAGGTTATGTTAAGGATACACTTCCTATAAGAATATCCGATTCCACGTTTTCTTAACTATTTTGTTTTGTTGTTGATCGGTAAATATAAAGAATTACTTGAAATTTGTGATTATGTATGTGTTCACTGTATTGTGAGTATAAATTATGCTTGTATAATTGTGTACGTAGTGAAAATTGTATCATTTATAATGTGTACATGTACATGAATATATGTGAGTTTATGCATGTATGTAGATATTCCTATGTGCACGCCCATGTACCAACAAAAAGAATTTCCTAAATGAACAATAAATGAATCTGAAATCTGAAATCGGAATGCCATGACGTCTTTAGCAAGACATTTTATCGCTAAAGCTGCTCTAATTCCACAAAATGGTTACGAAACAAAACAAAATAGAACAGAAAACAGCACGCATAAAACTAGCCAGTTTTAACAGAACTCTAAAATGAACATTTTAACATTACTGCCTGCAAGCCTGCATTATAAGACATGGCTATACAACCAAAAACATAACAGATACAAGAAATTTGATGAAGGGTAATATCGACAGTAAGGCCTTGGTCGAGAACATTGTGGATATTTCAAATCATGCTTTACGATGATGTTTTAACTCACCATTTTCCACGTAGTAGGAATCTGCGGGGTCTTGATATTATGAAGTGGACAAAATAATTTTGAAGTCAGAGCTGCAGTAAGCCGCTACGAAAAGCCTCAGAAGAGCTGATCTGCTATGGAAATGGAATTTGCGCTAGATGCTCAGCTCAAACACGCATGAACGAGCTGTACAATGAGCCATCTGGGAGTCAACTTATGTGCACATAAGTTTGCACGACTCAACAATTCACTGAATTCATAAATCATGTTCAAGAAAAGAATGAACATGCCCACACCAGGTGACCAAACTACTGGGTCCGTGAATTGACACTTTAGGAAACATCCATGTCATTATTTTGCATCGAATGTATTCTATGGATTAATAGGCGTTTAATTTTCCACTTCTGATTCTTAAATATTCAGTAACAATATATCAGATAACACTATCATTGATATGGGAGATAGTTGTATAGTGTACAATTTCGTTGGAGGTGGTTTAAAACACAAATCAGTTTCATGAAATCCATGATCAATTTCACCGTTAGGTTCACAGATTTTGCTTTATTTCCAACCCTCTGAACAAAATTTTCACTTTGCACAGGGGTCAATGGGTGTGTATGGGGGTATGTGGTTAACACCCTGACAGTGGTGTTTAACAATGGCCAGGGTTTGAATGCTTCATTATTTATTCATGAGAAATTCCACTATCACAGCTAGTCTTTATTCATTCTAAAATGTGGTGTTTGCAAGCACACGGAAACATGTGCTTACATTTTTCATGTGCATGCATTTTACCCTTAGGCTTTACCGTGCATGAATCCATGAAAAAAAGGGGAAAAAAACAACCCTTACAAATAAATCGTGCAGTTTGCACCCTTATATATCCGCGAGTTTGCTCTCTAAATGATTTTAGTTTATCATTTCCTTTACTTTCACTTAATAAAATATGCATACATAAAATATGACAATGGTATGAATAAAATGACAATGTGACAAACAAACAAACAAAGCAAACAAACAGCAAAAGATATCAAGTGAAGGGGGGAGTGAGAAGGCAATTGGCCTTATTTAAAACTAATCCCGGAAAAGTAAATACATTGTATATACAGAGAAAAACATTGGCACACACACACACACAAACACACACACACACACACACACACACACACACACACACACTAACACATACACACACATGCACACACAGAAAAAACATGGACCAGCGCATATTAGCAACACACAAGATGTCATTTTCACAAACACACCTTATCTTGCTAGTCTCTTATAAATTCGTAAAATGATATTGGTAACTTCCAGAAAACCTTTCAAGTATAATACGTTTGAAAGCTTCCTTAAAACTTTGTACCGTTTTCTTACATTTCACATCAGAGTGGATGGAATTCCAGATTTGAGGGCCTTGAAAAAATATTGACTTTTTTTTTTCTGTCCCGAGATCGAGTCGCAACGAAAATCTTTAGCGTGTAGTAGGGTTTGATTCTATCATCGCACAGTAAGCATGCAGGGAATGCTGTGACATATTCCATTTCGATTGGTCAATACCAGACGAGCAGTCAAGTATTCTTCGTTAGCTTGTTCGCAAACCCTTTCATCAAAGACTCAACTTCATTTAAAAATGCTCCGATGAATGATTATGAAATTATGGGAGAACATCAAGTTTTATGATGTCTTTAAAAAAAAAAACATGTACATAGTAGCACCACGACGGTATGCAATATTGTATTCAAGTGTCGATCAACACCATATGGGTCTTTCTTTGAGACTTGTTATGGGCTCAATATTGCACCTCAGCAAGAATGAACCACAAACAGGAAGATATGTCTTTGTAATGGTAATTACGTTTCGACATCCCAACCAATAAGAGATGGGTTAGGTGAATGTTAAAGACACGGGGATACACGAATAGAAATTGCTTAAAAAAATGAAATAAAACGAACATTATTCTAATAGGCATGCCTGGGCAGTAATCTGATGTTTCTATTGATAAAGAATTCTATTTGAAGATTCATATCAGTTTGCGTTGTCAGAATCATGAGGAAAAGTGATAAAAATAAACCGGCTATCCAGGGTACAGTTTAAACACTTTCACATGAAACAGCTCTGATTAACACTTTTGCACAATATTTCTGTTCAAAATTGACTTTTGTTTTATATGTTTTTATCTTAAAGTATAGGATTTCATTTGATGCAAAATATAGCCAAAATTATGTAAACGTCCAAAATGAATCTTCAGATTGCTCAGCGAGACGGCGGCATCGAATCCCGATCAGCGAAGGCACAAATGCACCTGTGGAATTGTTTTGTACAGCAATAGAAATCTGACGACTATTTGAATAATTACATCCAGTTGGAACTTCATCTGTTAAACCTCCTAGGTTATGTGTACAATGTGATTGGTCAATACCAGACAAGCAATCAGGTATTCTACGTTTGTTTTGTTTTTTTAGTAGACCCCTTTCATCATGGACTCAACTTAATTTGAAAATATACTCTCGATGAATGATTATAGAATATGAAAGAAACTTAAGTTTCCTGTTATCAAAAAATATATGTTCATAATATCAGCACAAGGATATGTAATATTGCATTTTAGTGCCGAGCAACACCATAGGCTGGCCTTTGTTTTGAGACTAGTTTGGGGCGTAATATTGCACCGTCAATGACCGTGGCAAGATCGAACCCAAAATGAACCATACAAGAAGCAAAGTTCCACCATTTTCGCAAATCGTGTAATTTGCACCCATTTTCGCGACTTCGAACCCTTCTAGCTCCCTTATTGAACCTTTTTTTCTTAGTGTGTACGAAGCAGCGATGTCAGAAGTGTGTTATGATGTCACTATGTCGCTTTATGACATCATTTTCCAAATAGTATACTATATGGTGTGTCAAACAGGCAAACATCCTGAAATTGTTGAAAATACATAATATAATCACGTGAAGTTCTTTCATACACAATACATGGAGAGAAGAAATTGTTCCGCATTATTAGCATTATTAACAATTTCTGATGATTGCACCTAATTTACAACGTTAAGAATTTGGTGCAACCGTTGAAAGTTGTTGGACGCTAGTAATGCGTGAAAATATCTTCTATTCTTCTATGATATGTAAAAGTAGGTATTGACATTTTATGTTTGAGAGGTTGTGTGTTTGCGTGGAATATGATGTGCACTCACGCGTATATTTAGCTCTATTTTTATATTAAGATAACCCCGGAGCTTTTCAAACAATTCCAATACAATCTTCCTGAGGCGAGAAACTAAGAATTGTAATCATCACTGATCATTTGAGATACTATGCGTTTGTCTCATTAATCTTTTTCCCTCGTTTAGTATAAAATGTCACACACATTGATATCTAGTTTATTTGATAAGTAAAATATATAAACTATGAATCTCTATACAAATCATAACAACAACAATAACAATTCCCAAGTCCTGTAATCTCACCTATGTAGTAGCAAAGCAGCTTGACAAGGGAAATATTGAGAAATTGTCTTTATTTTATTGTTCTGTTTATTTCTCCTGTGTTAGCGGAGAGGTGGTAGTGCAGCAGAATATTCCTCCCTGAAATATTTATATGCAAAAACGTCCAGGGTCAGGCGGGATTGGATGTTTGCTTCCAGTACGTCAATGCTTTAATGAGATTAATTGATTTGGCAATGACAGGAAATTTTCCATGATGATGCAGGGCGTAGTGCATGGCATATTAAAAATTAAACAATTTATGAAATGTTAACAGCCGCGAAATTCGTTATTATTGGAAATGACTGGAAGGTTTGGTGATATATATAGTTGGTTACCATGGTACTCAGTGGTGCTATTGCACAATGCTATCACATAGCAAAAAAAAAAAAAAAAGAATCATACTGTATCCATAAAATGAAATGAAATAAAAGATTCATAAAAAGATGGCGACAGAGAGGGACGCAAGCGAACTTCTCGAATCAAATATTCAAACAGCGTAGGAACAAACAAAAAAATGAAAGTGCCGTTTTCGTTGACACAACAATAGACTAAAAAATCTGGTCATTCAACATGTTTGAAGACTCACAAATCAGAACGTGCTGATACCAGTTTCCCCACAAATTATGGCGTGACTGTCTCAAATGTCGGAAAAATCACTTTTGAGACGTTTTCCTCGGTACTTCTACATATGCCAGTCTTCAGGCACCTCAGTATATCACTGCAAAACGCTATCTAAAACAGGGCATTTAAAAGGAAAAAAATATTTCTATCATTTCATTACAGGAACAAGAGATCTCATAAATTAGGGTAAAATGCAATCTTACCTGACATCCGGGGAAAACCCCCTAATTTCGCAAGGGATACGTCTTATACCATGGAGCAGACAACAGAGTATAACCCCATGGTCTTACAGGTGTGACGGCCTCATGGGCTGTTGTAGGCGTATGAAAAGTTAACTGTTAAAGTGATGGGAAACGTCTCTCATTGTGGTTCTGTTGTTTCCATTTGTTTGCATTTAAACTATCACAGCAGTTAAGCTTGAGGCGTCTTCCCACATTTACCTTCATTAGTGAAGTCACAGGGAAGTATTCGTTCAGACTCAGAGTGAATATTCTAAAAGACTAAATATGATTAGTATGAATATCTCTGCATTTTTCTCCGCTGCTGTTGGAAATGGTTGCAGCAAGTGATTGCGGAAAGCGTTCCCTGCTAACAGTATAAGTATAAATCATTGAAAATAAAGTCATCTGGGTCTATGTGTCCGGCTCATGAATCCAGACATGCCAGGTGCTTGTAGTACTGAAACGGGGGCTTTATAACTTTCTTGCAAAGATGTTGTACTGTCATTTTGTTCCTTCAATATTTTATGACATAATGATTATAGATTCTGAGGTAATAAATGGCTGAGAACTATCACTTGACGACGAGTCTCTTATTTTGCCTCAGGGATTCGCCTACTTGTACATAGGCCTAAAACTCTTCTGTTATCTATGGGCGTTTGAATGACCGTTACAGTTCTTATACTTACTGTTCCTCTCCTACGCTCATTACCTGCGAAATTTGAATGCAATGCAATTGTGTGTGCAGTTCATTTAATTTGGAGTTAGGGAAGGCCTGAGGAATTCGTGAAAATGTTTGCCGCGAAATTTAAATCATATCTCTATTTTATTAAACAAATACATGTAATGCACATTACTTAATATAGACTTCAGTAAAACCCTCAGTGACTTTGGAGCAGTCTAAATCTAGTACATTAATAGTCTGTAGCAATAGTCTGTAAAGCGCATTGAGCTACTTAACAAGTGTGGAATGCGCTATATAAAAACTAGCTATTGTCGTTATCATCATTATTTAATGCCCAGTGAAATCATGACAACGCACATTATTTGTATAAAACCATTAGTGACAAAAGATGAATCAAGCTTACAGTATTATAACAAGTCAATTCATTTCATTGTGAATTCAATTTCACCTACACGTAACTTGCAAACAGTGTTGAATGATTATCTCCTAAGTTTATCTACATTATGAAATACCCATCTACCTATGGGGGAAAAGACATGCAGGTACTGGTTACAACATTGTGTTCATAGGCCTCCTAAACCTCATATATTTAAGATAAAGAACACTCTATACTCTTCCATAAATAGGTTGTAAAGAGGTCCTGTAGAGTGATGACTTGGAGCAATTAGTTAATTGGTGTTATTCTTCTTCACTTGAGCTCTATCATTTTAGAGTTTGCTGTATAATTAAAAAGCTCGCTTCATTTCACACAAGAAGACAAAGTAAGTACATTAGCCAACTCAATTTAGTGTATACATGCTCCGTCACGTGTCAGGCCACTGGGGAGAGAAATCGCGCAACAATGTTAACGTTGCGACGGAGATTTTCAGATTACATTTCGTCGCTGAAATTTCAATTCAACCTGACCTTAATGCTCTTTGCTTGGCTTCCAAGCGGGATCAAGGATGATTGTTACACTGGCAGAAAGTTAAAAAAAAGGAACAAAAAAGCAATGTCTACACAGGTTAACTTGGCCACCATGATACTATGGCTGATCTGTTAATTTACTTTCTTTCACGTTAGTAATTACGTCTCTCCTTTTTTTTGGGGGGGGGGGGGGGTAGGCAGGTGGGAGGGGGGGAATTTTTTTTTTTTTACTTTGCACTTAACATATTTAAGATTTGCAATACCCCGTCTGTATCTACATCAGATTGGAAAATAATCTTTACAATCTATCATAGATATTAAGTTGATTGTAGAAAACTTCGTATCATATGTCACCTATTTCTGTGTTATTCCGAGGTCCACATATTAGATTTTGAGTTCAAAACAAACTGAAAGAAACTGATTTGATATTTGTTGGGGATTTTTTGTATCATTGTCTCACACGAATGAAACAAAACAAAGCAAAATTGTAGTCGCAGATGAAACAAAAAACATAGAGATAGAAATAAACAATGAGCTTAAAACGATACATTAAGAAACGGAAGAGCTACAGCGCAGTTTTGGTTAAGATGGGACACAGATGATTTTTGGAGATAATGAGAAACCTACTATGAAATATGAAAGAGCATATAATTCTAACAGGAATTCAAAGTTAATTTGATGAAAATTGGTTTTGAAATGGCTTAGATATCGAAAACAAAGCAATCTTGATAATAGGCAGGACCCACCTTTTATTATAAGGATCGCTTTGTTTTATCTTGTTTTTGGATAACTCAGCCATTTCAAAACCGATTTTCATCAAATAAACTTTGAATTCCTCTTAGAATCGTATGCTCTGTAACATTTCACAAAGTGGTTTCTAACTATCTTGCATGAAAAGTTAAAGGCTGAATCCCCATCTCAACCAATACCATACCAGCCCTTTCGTGAAGCACAGTATGCATGATATGAGGTGCTTGCAACGTTTGCAAATAGAAGAAGATTATAGGTACGTGACTTCCTTCAAGGGAAGAAGAGGAGGGGAAGATTCCAGTCATTGTTGACTAGGAAAAGGATGAAGAGAAATCATCTGTAGCACCTGCAGTAAAACACAAGGCTTTTATGTTTTCCGTTTCTTAAAGAGAACACTCGGTCTGTCTGCCTGTTGATAGGTTTGACACCACGCTCTAGGACAGGTTATATTTTTCGTTAAAAAGAAAAGAAATGAAAAGAAAAAAATGAAATGAAATGAAACCCGGAAGTGGCACCAGAAATATTAGTTGCGCCCCCCCCCCCTTACAGAATTCCTGGATCCGCCCCTGTTAACATAATATTTGCATACTTATAGATAAAGAGACAGCAGAATAAGGTTATTATTGTATATGCACTTGAACTGATAATCCTAGTTTTTAAAAAAGTAACGTTGAAACCCTTATATTCCCTCTTCCACATGTTGTATAAGTATAAAGTGCGACGTGGAAAATGTTATTTGAAATAAACATTTCCTACTTTTCCTGAAGTATGTTTTAATCAAACTAGTAGGACATTTGACCAAATAAGAAACGATAGTATGATAGTAAGCATTGAACGCATAAAAACTATGAGAAAATTGCCTAAAAAATCAGTGCAAAGGATTCGGAATAGGTTCAGCTCAAGATCATGAATGTGTTCTTGTTTGTGTGCACTCACCCGATTTTATCCGAATAGAGCTCTTCTGTGTATTGATAACAATGAAAATAATGATAAAATTAATGATAGCATTAATGATAACGACAAGAAATCAATCCATGAAGGACAGAAAATGATATACTTATAATCTGTACATACCAATGCCCACATACATAATCATGACTCAGTTTGTTCGTTGATACGAATCAGCTCCTGTAATTTTTTTTTTATTCTACTCCACTTTAGGAAAGTGAACTGTGATACGTCTGTGCCCTCAAAAAGACTTAAAATCAAGGTGAAATGAGTATGATAATACACAAATCAATCACTTTGCTACATCAATCATGTTTTTGCATCCTTGAAACTTGATATCACGAACCACGAGGGGATGGATGATAGGCAATTCCTCCTTAATGAGGAAATATCGCAAGCGTAGTTTTACATCGATAAAACTCAATGATAAGGTTGGTGTCACACATGACACAAACAAAGCGCAGTTTTTGTTTTTGGTTTTGTCTTTCCATGAAGCAGCACAATTTTCGCAGAACATCTCCTCATTCGCCACCGGTTATGAATTGCCACAACATTCGTTTTCATATGATTTTTAACCTACAAGAAAAAGTTAAGATATTCGCATGGGTTTGTGCAAATGTAACGATCATTTGCACTTTCGTCAAATGTCAACTTTGAAAGTCCTGTTAGTCCTATATCTATCACCTACTGCCGCTTACAACAGGGTAGTTGATAGAGATAGACAGGTGACATGAATTCAAATAATTTATAAGTACCAGAGTGTAGTGTTAACTACGACATTCAAACGATAATAAAACGTGTTCTCCAGAAGATTAACCAGCATCGTACGTTCACATTGCTGCTGCTATTACTGCACCAAACTTGTTAATTAGTAAGTACCTTATTTTATCTATTTATTTTATATATTTATTTATTAAGTCGTCTCTAAAAGCAGGGTAGTCCCATTCATTGCCACAAAGGCTTGTTTTACAAGGGAGCCCTGTGTTGATATACATTACATACATTACATGTGCACACAATAAAAATGAGAACGAGAAATATATACAGCTAAGGAACAGTAGGTTCGTAAACATGGTGAAGAGCAAGACACATAAGAAAGAACATGAAACGAGCGGAGAAAATAGATATCTGAATAATGCAATGCTAGTGCAAAGGGTTGATATCAAATGAGAGACTGATGTTGGCGTCCACAATTGAAGAGGCTGTTTGAATAAAAATGGGTAACTCATTAAATGATTTGCGTGCAGCCTATGAGAAGGATTATTCAGTTCTAGGTTTGGGTATATGTGTAGATGTTTCTCACGTGTAAACCTGTGCGTTATGGTAGCGTTTATTTGTTTGTTTCAAACACCTTTGCTGAACGCGTATTTAAGAATGAGATGCTCAATTCATACTATACTTGTTAAGATATTTCGTGCTTTCCTCTATATAGGCCCCAGTGGATTTTTCGTTTTACGTCACTATGCAACGGATATTTTCTCATTACACTAAGGGGAAAAAATGCACAAAGCTATCAAGCTAAAGTGAACGCATTGTGGGTAGACATATGCTCATCCACTTCTACCCCCGGTTCCCTCTGTTGAGGTTAAATTAATTCACCGTTGGATCATATACAAAGCAATTAAATGCGGGGTTCGATGTTTATAAGCTCTGGTTGGTTCAAAGTCAATACGAGAACACGAGTAAAGCTATTGTCGCTAAATCCTACAGCACAATATTAACCACCGGTCGAAGTGGAAAGCCAACGAGATCGACAAATCATTGTCAATTATGGGAACGCGCCAGTGAGTGAGCAAAATTAAATTAATTTGCCTTTAATAGGTGAATTCTTCAGTTTGGCAAAGACACATTAAATAGTTGATAGGAATTTTCTGCCATCTTTTACCATAATCGTGCGTCGCCACGTGATGAAATAGTTACATATTTGATTTTTTCTGTAATTTCTTCCGTCATCGAATTTTACTTTGTTAAAAACATTTTGCAATGACTTCCATGTGTATACATAAGTACACAAATAATGCAGAGAAGCAGAAATAATAAACAATTCCATTCCATCTGCAAAAGTTGAACTTGCTATAACTACAGTAGATAAGGCGAATGGAGTAGCAGAAGTTTCAACAGAATCGGCCATAAAACATTAAAGTCTTTAATTTTGTATTTCACTTGTTTTAACCGAAAAATGACACTGATATCAAATCAGTGAGTTGATGATGTCATGCCCTCACAATTTTTGATGTATCATAATTGTTTATGAAATTCAGAAAAAAATGTTATCTTTAGCTAATACAGGCAAAAAATTATATTCGAATACCAAAATATATCAGAGGTAACATTTGTTCTTTTTTTATTTTGGGTGGTTTAAGGCAAGTTCTATATATATACAGCTGAAATATGTGATTTTTGTCATTTCTGTATATGAAATGGTTAGAAATTGTGACAGCATGACAGCATCCATATGCTGAGTTGACTATTCATAACGATGGTAAAGAAGGTGAGTCTTTCAGAAAGATTTTACATTTCAGAATGTCATGCCTTTCTTATTTCTAATCTTATTTTGTTAATTTTGCCACTGTTCTGCTGGGATTTTTTTCTTTCTCATAAAACTGATTAAATTGTCTTGTTAATTTCTTATTCTTAAAACAAGCAAAAAGTGTGTAGTAGGAAGTCTTGAGTGCAGGTCGCTTGACAATCCTTAAAGTGATAACATATAGATTCAGCATGCCTATGTGGTTATTCCTATGTGCATGGTTATAATTATTTCATGGAAATGTGTGGAATGAAATATTCATTCTCTTTTTGCTTTGGCCCAATTCTGTTGAAACCTCTGCCGATTTGTTGATCTGATATTGTGCAACATTGTCCAGCGTTTCGTCAATATTTGTAAGTTACATACAATAGTCGGGAATGTCCTCTTTGGGTCCTTGTGGGTCTTTTGGGTCCCATCGTCGCATCCTCCCAACAATACCATAACATGATGGGGACAATCCAATAAAAATTCCGTTCAAAGAATTTTGTTGAAAATGATGAACACTTTGTTTTCTATATCGCCCGGGAATTAAATATGGGTAATCGTCATGGCAACTGCACACGCCCCTCCGATGAGTAATGATGCGCGCGAGGGGAAAAGGTGACCATGCAAAATAATCCTTGAAAATAATCTGCATTATGATTTCTTGAATTGCGTTCATAAGCTTCAAGTCTGGTCGCGATGCGGATAATAAGCGAATGATAACAGCGTCGAAATTTTGAGGATTTCTCAGCTTCCGCTGCGGTTTTACGACGAAATAATGCGGATTGAGTTGATGAGAGAGGTATACACTGGTATAAGACTTAATCCCTAACAAAACGACAGTCAACAAGCCATGTCTGGCCGTGCATATATTGCTACAAGTACAAGCAAGACCTCAATAGGCTACGATCAACAGATATAATTTTGTCCTTCGGTGACACCGCGGAACACGAAGGGAGATAATCAAATTTACCATGGTTAGCTGTTCCATGGTTCAATTACACGCTTCAGTCGGCCAGTTTCAACAGGCCAGCGCACTCGGCTTGGGTCATAGCGTGAAGCAAATGAATATTTAGCCATTACTTTTTGAAACCTATTCATCAGCTTTCACATTTTTGTTTTTCGAAGATAGTTTGAGAATCAAGTCTTTGATCATCGAGCATGATGTGTGTGTAAAATTTTCTGGCATTCCTATTCTCGAGAGGAAAGTTCTGGTCTGCACTAGCCATGCTAGCTGAAATAAGATGACTTGTTGGATTGTTTCATTTCCTTTTTCATCTTATTTAGTTTTGCCTTTTCCTTTTATTACCATCATTATTGTGCTTTGATTACATAACATTTAGTGACAGCTGTCTTTATCGAAACAGAAAATAATTCAAGGAAAGAAACTGTTAAAAAAAAATGGGGGGGGGGGGGCTGTTAAACCACCTTGACATTTCCGTAGTATGTCCAGACATGTTTGAGTCTGTTACAATCTGTAGAAAAAAAAATGCTATATATAGGATAACTTGATGGCTGTCATAAACCGGTGAAATATTCATTCAATACTCAGTAAAAGCATCCCACACAAAGCTCTACACTGTTTCTCCACTCGCTACGATCGACGCAAATAATGGATGAGGCTTAAGTGCTATATTAGGTTGCTGTGTCGACACCAAATTTACATCGTCAGCGGCAAAATTTTGAAAAGAGACTTTCTGACAATACATTTTGTTCAATATATATGGCACCAAACATGACTGCGTTTAATTGAGACGTGAAGCAGTATGATCCTCCATTTCCCCATTTCATTTATTCGTCATTTTGGGTTTGAATATTCACACCAAGTGGCAGATCCAGAGAGGGCGCACCGGGCGGGCGCCCTCTCTTTATTTTTGGTTAAAACAAAAGAAATAAAAAGTAAAAAATTGGGGGAGGGGTGTGTGCGCCCCCTTTTAATTTCGCAAAGGCGCCTCCCATTTATTTTACGGATTTCCCGGATCCGCCTCTGATGCCTGACCATTTAATGGATGGATTGAATCCAGCAACTTTCTTGATGATCTTTCATATTTGTGATTTCCCGTAGGAGCTACACATGGAAATAATATAGGGGAATCAAAAATTACGCAAATTTCTTTGTAATTGGTCTCACAGGAAATCAGTCTACAAATTAATGTCGGTTTCTGTCTGTGAAAATAAAGCCGCGATGTAATCATTTGAGGTCCACACAACCATTTCATTACTGTCGTCTGGAGTATGCCATAAGCGACGGGGAATACATCTTGTCTGACTCTTTGACGGATATTGATCTACTAGAATCGAAAATTTATGCAAGAACAATACTTCAACCTTGACTCCTCAACTACCTTGTTGATTCGCGTATATTGCGTAAACAGCCAGATCTAATTTCGACTGAATTAAAAGCCTGTTTGTACTTGCACATGCACATATCACATTTCACATAATAATGAAGTGCAAAAAACACCTATATTATAATTGTTATAAAAAATATTTATGCATATAGGCCTACATGAATATGTAAGTAATATTTGTGTGTATAAGATAGATCTTTTTATGTGTTTGCAGACACCATAATCTTACGTATATTAAATTCACCTATAAATTGATTTATATGTTGTTCTAAAGTAAATGCTTCAAATGCAATTGTCGCAAAGGGGAGATGAGACAGATAATGCGTGTGTGTGTGTGTGTGTGTGTGTCTGGTGTGTGTGTGTGTGTGTGTGTGAAAGAGAGAGAGAGAGAGAACAAGGGGAAGGGACGAAATGGAGGATCTGTTGGAATATCATCAACTCAAGGCAAATCGTTAACCATCAATTTTCAGTTATTAATTACCATCTGAAATGATATCGGAGCACGAATATCAAATTAAGTAATTTCAGTTCGCTCTGAAGTCTGCTGAAGACTAGTTTGATGGGATACCTGTTCTTGGGACTCATTGTTTAAGCTGAAGTCTGCTGAAGACTAGTTTGATGGGATACCTGTTCTTGGGACTCATTGTTTAAGCTGAAACTATCAAAGCTATACAAAACAAATACTAGCTTTCCCTTGATCTCTTGTTATATCGTCCATTTTCATTGACTCTTTTTATATAGATGGTGCACTATATGCAGTGCAAAGGTAATTGTGATTAGTTTGCAGGAAACACTGCAGAAGAGGTATAACTGCGAATCATAATTGCAGATGTATTCTGGTTATTTAAAGTGAAAATTATAACGATAAGAAACCTGTTCATTCCCCAGGTTCTTCTCTTGACATGAACGCAGAGTTGAAATAATGTAGCCTCTTCGCCTTCCCCTTCTTATGTTAACTTTGTAACACCAAAACTTTGTAACACCAAACATACATTACCTTTATCAGTGAGGGGACTGATGTGATGGAGGGACGTGCTTTAATCGTGTGCTTTTTTTGAACGTGTTACTAACAGAAACTACGGAAGGTAAGAGTGAAAATGAGGATTGAATGTAAGCAAGGATAAGGAGAGTCAAGGTTAGGCTGATCCAGATAACATGGTGAAAGAGAATCATACGTATAGGTAAAGGAGGAATGAGAGGAGACATTAAGGATAGAGAAAAGAACAGAATGAGCGAGAGAAGGAAGAGAGAAACGAAAGCGAGATGAAGGGGAACTATAGAAGATTAAGACAACAACTCTGTAACGATATTGTTTCTCTTCCATGGTTTGGAATTTCAATCGTCTCCCAGTAAAAATTAGTGGTAGTTTGATGGTGATAATTATACCACAAGCGTATTAAGCGCATGGATGTGGAACTGCAAGGTCATCGTAAAGTCATCATTGCAAGTATTTTCAGACGCTTCACTTCCCATAATAACGATGGAAGTAATTGCTGGGTTGTAATTTGCTGATGGTGGTCTTTGTTTTACGATGGAGATTTGAAAGATGACGGAGATTAGTAACTTAATTACCCAAATGCCTCAAGGAAATTGAATTCGTGCAAGGTCAACTCTTTAGCTGGTCGTAACAAACGAGTTTTTTAACGAGTTGCTATGATGGAAATAGTGACATTATTCAGTGATACCGATAAAAAAAATCAAACAAAAAGTAGCCAAAGTTAACCAGCATAACATGGTCAATACGGGTGTATTTTCACGGACACTTTCCTTCTAAAATATTATTAGGTCTCCAAATTGCCAAATTTATTTGTCTTTTGCAAGGAAAACATTTCCGATGTACACGTATGTATCTACATCGTATCTTATACCAAGTTAATCCAGGACCAAACAAGGGCAAATATCCAAAAATACCAGAACTATCACTACTAACCCTTATTTTCCAATACTCAAACAAAGTGACCTTTACATAAAAGTTTTCATCTAAGAAACTTAGGCTAGAAATCCTTTTCAGCCTATTAAATGTTGCCTTTTCCTCTCACATTCGTTAATAAGCATGAAAAGAGCAGCGGAATTAAATTCTGTTATACAGTGAACCCTTTAACAAACACAGATTTTGTTATTATAAAACATTTTGGCTGTAATGGCACACAGAATGGAAAGGTTTAGTAACGGGCATTTTTAAAGCATTTTTAGCATAATATGTCAAATGCGATATGTGAACAAAGGACTAATTAGTGTATACATTATTATTCCAACTAAGTTCATGAAAAATATCAAACTGACATTTTATGGTCCATTTTCCTAATCTCTTTTTCTCGTTCTTAAATCACTTTCATCTCAGGAGTCTCTTGTTGTTGCGCCACAGCTTTCAACCACACCTGCAAATACGACCCCTGCCAGAATGGTGGAACTTGTTCAAACGTCATACGTAAGTTATAGCAATCTGCAGAAGTCCCCATCTTGCGATCTCACAGTCGTCAGTCAATCCGAAACAAGACAAAGTATGGTTCTATGTATGTCCTCAAACCATGTTTTGTTTTATAAGCTGCATTGATATCGTTTGTATATGCAAGTGTCATGCTGTACTTTATACTTTTGTTTGAAATGAAATAGAATAAAATGAAAATTAAATTAAATTATCCCAAATGAGGCAACTAACTCAACATAAACCAACCAAATAGAATAAGCAATAACTACCTCTATTGATAACAGTTTTACATTGTAAACTATAGAGGAGAAAAATAAACTGGTTTAGTTGTAAACTAGAATAAAGTGATTAACTAGTTTAACTTAATCATAGAATCTAATTTAAAGGGCACAATGAGGAAATTTAGGGCGTTATGTGAGATATATATATGTCAGTTAGTGGGGCCTTAGGTTATGGTATAGTGGATAAGACTCTCGACTCCCAATCGGAGGACCCGAGTTCGATACCCACCGAGCTCTTACGTCCTTGGACATTATTTTTATCACCAACAATGTCCCTCTCTTCCCAGGTGTGTAAATAGGCACCTGGCATCGCTATAGGGTAATGATATTGGCAGGGTCCTCTGCATGCATGGCATTGTAGAGCAGTGGCAATACTGAAGAAGCTACCCTGGCAGTGCCTGGATGTAGAAGACCTTACTATTGTTATTATTAGTAATATTTTTGTTATTGTTATTATCATTATCATTATTACTATTATTATTATTATTATTATTATTATCATCATCATCATCATCATCAAAATCATCCGTCATCAGTAGCAGTAGTAGTAGAAGTAGTAGTATTAGTGCCATTATGTTTTGTATACTGTGTTTGCCTCGCTATAGCTGTATCTCTCTGTCGCTCTCTCTTTATCAACATGTAATATAAAGACAACTCCTTTAAAGTTAATTTTGCCAATATAAATCTCGATTGCTCGAAAGAAAGTTGTCAAAGAAGAATTCGTAGTGCTCATCAGTATATTGTCACGAAAATCATCGTTTTAATGGCATGGTTTCTTAATTCATTTTAGGTCCGTTTCCTGGAACCATCAGCTACCTGTTAGCTGACTACCGGTACTACGTCCTCTTCCAGCGGAGCATGACATGGTGGGAGGCCTCCGAATTCTGCGCGAACGTGACTGCAAGTCTCGTGTCCTACGAAGAAAAAGACGAGGAAGATCTGGATCGGACAGTTTTTGAAAGACTGGGTATGTATTGAAAGACGAATATTATTTTGAATCATTTTAGGAACATAATAGTTCATTGATTTTCCCGTCTTAATTTTGCGGATTTTTGTTCTTCTTTTTACTGTGGTTTGGCAACTGCCTTTACACGGAGCTCGCTCATGTGGATTAAAACAAGTCGGCATTTGCATATTGCTACTAACAGTATTAGACAAGAAGTGTTCATCACAAATTTTTGCTTTATGTATGGATTCTACAATTGAATAAAGCAATCGCTTATTAAAGAGTGATTCATTCAATGATGAATTATCAACGTCTTTTGGAAACACCATCTCGCATGTTTTACAGCAAATAGATCGCCCAGATGTGATCTCGCAGTTGATTGTTATTTCTACAAGCAAGTATTCCAGTTTTTACACATTCCTTTCTTTTATTAAGATATTATCAATGCAGAATAGATTAGTTGTTTGTATAGACGTTTTTTTTTTTTTTTTTTCATCAGAACCAAATATATTCTGGACAAGTGCCCGGTATTACAACGAAAAGATAAAGTGGAAATGGTCCTCAACAAATGTCACCTTCCCCGACGCCCGGGCTCCGGGTGACATGGGGCAATGTATGGCCTTCGAGGCGCAGTCTCAATTTCAAGAATATGTGACATATTGCAACTCAACGCAATTTCTTATGTGCGGTAAGTAATTAATTTTGTCTATAATATCAGCAAAAGCATATGCATTTAGCTGGTAACCATAATAGAAATTGTCTATTTAGACAACATAGCCCAGCTGGACACTGTTGTTTTTGCAAATGTGACCCTGCATCACAAAACCAAAGAAAAAGTTACCACACACGGATTTTAATCATGAGAAAGGCCAGATTCTGAAAGAGCAGATTTTAAAGAGACTGTACAGTTCTGGATGAGGTTAGGATATAGCTTTAAACTTCCTGCGAGATATTAAGAAACCACTCAATGAGATGTCAAAAAGCAGGCAACTCTAAGGGGAATCAAAAGCTTATTTGATGGAAATCGGTTTTAAAATGGCTGAGATATAAAAAAACAAGGTGAAACAAAGAGATTCCAATAAAATGCGTGGCCTGTCGCCTTTTTCATCAAACAAACGTTGAATCCTTTTCATAATTACATGCTTTTTCATATTTCACAAGAGGTTTCTCATTATCTCACTTAGGAATGTTATAAAACTTAGTCTACACCTCAACCAACACTGTACAGTCCCTTTAAGCTTTAAGTCGATGAATAACTCGATTGAAATGGACTCTCTTAAGCTACTGTATCTAATTGTTAGAACAAAAGCACACGCTTTGGAAAAGTATGTATATTGAGGAAAAAAAAGGCTCTGAACCATACAGCTGGTATAGGGTCAATTCAAGCACTTAATCTCTTCATGAGATGAATCTGGATTTCAACACCGAGTTACGCTTCTACACTGTAAAAACATCGGTGTTAAATTTAACACCATGGGTGTTAAATTTAACACCGATCAAGTGTAAATAGAGGACCACACCCAAAGATGTAGAAAATGCACTGTGATAGTGTTGAAAAGTGTTCATCTGACACTTCGTTGTGTTAATTTGACACTGTACCTGGTGATATTTTGACACTGTACTGGTGTTAATTAAAAAATGACACCACATGGTGTTGATTTGATATTTGTTGGTGTTAATATCAATGGTTTAACACCCGTCCAGCTTCAATAAGAGACCACACCAGCTGGTGTTACTGTGGTGTAAATTTGTTTTCACATTTTTTCAAAACTCTAGTATTTTAATGTAAAATTCTTGATCGTCTTGTTTAAATTAAAAATCGACAAGAAGTGCAGTTACTGAGAAACTCTTCAAAAACAGTTTTGTATTTGGAAATGATACCCGGAGGTGTTAATTTAACACCATAAATGAGCACCGAAAATTTAACACTGTCACGTGAGTGACTTTTTTTTTTTTCCTCTGCTACTCTGACACCGAAATAATGGAAATTCAAACTGTTCGTACACAGTTATGCTCGAGTTTAATATTTCAAATCTTTGTAACTTTCTCGTTCATAACAATACATTGAGCATAAAAGATAATATGAAACAAATCACAAATACATAACTTAGGTTATCTTGGATGACCTGAACTGGTGATCCCCTCAGCTTGGCTCAGTCGCCATAAATGCCGGATACACTCGTCGTCGACCTCGGCACAGTCGCTTGGCTTGTCTCTTGGAAGCATCCCTTGACTTGGCCACTCAGCTAGACGCTACCCTATCGGCGGTCCTCTCAGCTCCTCGGCCTTCACTAGTCCCAGCAACCACGCAGACTCATGCCTTGACCTGCGATGCCCGAGCTCAAACGACGGCGAGCAGGCAAATGGAGATTGAGCTCCGTTCCAAAGTTCGGATCATAACTGTCCGAGTTCAGTTTTATCGGCAGCTGGAGCTCGCATCTCACCGACGTGGAAACCCCCCAGAAGAACGACTGCTGCCTAAGCGGAGATCTATGCTGGTTGTCTGATTAAAGTGTTTCTCCTCGACCCTCTACATTACTGAGCTTTTTATTAGCTTCCCTAACCATAGAGATTAACACTAAAGTCCCTTACACTCCCATACACTTGCTTTTTCATGCCTTTTCTACACAAAAAGGATCATCCAATCATCATGCTTAAATATAGCCCTATTGAAACTCCACACAATGGCCCGTATTCTGCTAAAAACTTAGACCCGAGTTTAAACCCACGCCTGGGTCTAAAGTGGGTTTTTGGGGTTTAAACCTGGGTTTAAACCATCAGTTTAGACCCAGGTTTAAACCCAGGTTTAATTTGTATTCTACTAAGTCCAGCTGTGGTCTAAATTGGGTTTAAATTAAACCTACCCAGGAGGAGGTTTATTTCGAGTTTAAATCGAGTCTAACGATGACTGGTAAGGGTACCAGCACACAGATCAATGCCAATGGCACGGAACGAGTGGCTGGCTGGATACGTACATCAGCTAGCTTGCCGGCCACACGCGTGTACACACGAGATACGCCTACTACGTACCCGGTACTAGATCTAGTACTTGTACACTTTATACACCGTAGAAGAGACTCGAGATCTACAATGTATATGTTAGAAATACTTCTACCTGTAGTTAGTCTAGACTTTACGATGAAAATAACCTGAAGACTAAACCAAGAACTCAATGTAGGACTAGAGTGTAACGAGCCTGATGGCTGAGGTCGATTTGGCATAACGAGTGTTACTGTTAGATAGACTAACTGTTAGATCGAGAACCTAGATCGTAGGACTAAAGTTAGGACTAGGAGTAGGGTCCTACTAACGTTAGTAGAACCTATTCGAATAGCTAGAGTACATTATTGTAACGTTAGGACTAACGTCTATTAAAAGTTTAAGGTTAGATACTAGAATCTAGTATGGTACGGTAGGTAGACCCAGTCTATATCGAGACAGGGTTGATATAGGCCTAGATATGCTATCTATTTTAAATTTTAGAATGGTTTCCATTTTTATAAACTGACAATCTTAAGAGAAAAGCTTTTATTCAATTTCCTACCTCAAAGTCCTGGTTTGATCAATCGCCAATCCATTCCGAACTCACGATTCAATCGACATAAAAAGCCATGTCCCATCCAGCGCACACAGCAACCGTGCCGCCGGCCGGCGCGGCGGCTCTGCTGGTACTGAGCATTCAAAGCTAGCTAGCCAGGCCAGGAATATAATAGCGCTACGCTATACACGTACGCTTACCATGTATCCTGTGATGTGCGTCGCACACGTACACAAACTGTACAGTAATGTACAGTGCTTCACGAGTCGTCGCAAGCAAAAATACAGCATGCCCTTATTCGACATAAATACCCGTAAAAACTATTCAAAATCCAAGAAATTCACGCTCATGTGGCTGATACACTGCCAATAATAAATTTAAGTGGATTTGCGGAGAGAAAAGTACTCAGAGAGGGAGAATTTCTTCTTCCTTAGAGGGCACCATGGTGGCTTGATCCAAGACTATTTCGGGTTTAATTAAACCCGAAATAGACTTGGGTTTAACTAAACCTCGCTAGCAGAATACAAAATTAAACCTCGGGTCTAGCTAAACCATAGGTGAGTCTAAAATGGGTTTAAACCTTGGTCTACAGTAGAATACGGGCCAATATGTCTAGCCATCGTCTAGACTGCTGTTACATAGCATCTTTACTCATGAACTTATGAACAATAAACTACAACCAACACCCTAGTGACACTGACATAGCTGAGTCTCGACTGAGCTAGAGAACATTCCTAGCCACCACCTGGATGGGAGCTATTACATAACACCTCTATTCACTCAATTTCTATAGTCTGAGTTAATACATAATATTGCAAACCGGGGATGCTGTTGCCATGCTATTTCTTTAACTTTTGCTTTGTCTCATTTCATGTGACTGCCCTGTCTGACTTTGACTGATCTAGACATGCTGTTGCTATGCCAGTTTATTCTTTAACTTTTACTTTGTCTCATTTAATATAAATTTCCAGACAGTCAATCTCTTGCAGTTTGACCTAGTGGCTTTCTAGGACAACTTTAAAGCTCTAAATCTTTTGCAAACTCAAACAAATTCGATTTCACTTCACTGGCAAAATCAAAGATAAATTTCTCTCCTGACAAACACCAGCTCGATGTTCACTATTTAACACCGGACTTTTTGCAGTGTATAAGCTCTACTGTGGTGGCTCTTTAATTAACAAAGTATCACTTTGCATTCGTAAGCTAATGGTATTCATTTTCTAAAGCACAGACACAGTTCCACAATTTTTTTTTGTCACCATCACAATGTTCTTCCCGCAGAATGGCCTACTCCCCCGTTGACGTCACAATGCCAATGTCTACCCGGCTTTAGCGGGATGTATTGCGAAATTGCAGCTGGTGGTTCCGAATTAGAAGGTAAGTATTAGCTCCTCCGTTTGGAGATTACCAACATCAACGCACTCAATCCCTTACTCACCATGATGTACTAATGCATACCACAAGCATATAATAGCCTATTAGGTGATTTCAGGTTCTGTGCATGGAGCTACCATCCCTGTGTTCGGTGCAGGTGCTAGTGCTAGTGATATTTTAACACTAGCAGCGTGCAATAGTTATTCCAAAAATAGTCGGTGTTTATAGTAAAGTTAACTTCAAAAGTATGATCCAGTTCCCGTAGCCACTGTCGGACCGTTATATATATATATATATATATATATATATATATATGATGGTATTGGCAGCAAAACTTGCACATAGACGTGGCTGATGTTGGGTTGCTCCCCTTTAATCAAGCTCTCGGGCAAGATGCCCTTCTTCAGAATCTACACAGTCAATGAAACAACGTATAAACAAAATCAACCCAGATATAAAATCATTCTAAACTTAACTAACCTCCAATATTACATTCCAAAATATTCTCAACATATCAATAAATACAAAACATACATAATTACAACACAATTTTTTTTTACGAAAAACAAACAAACAAACATACTATTACTAAGTACAATCTCAGAACAAAACTTAGTGTACTGGTGCTGAGTGCGGTCTTGTGATGTTGTTTGTGTATAAGTCATGGTCGGGTGTACCTAATATGTGTTTCTGTGTATGGGGGGGGGGGGGTCTGTACTGAGGCTCGTTCTCATTTACTCAATCAAAAACTACCAATACTCAATTTTTCAACCATCCGACAATATAAAAAACTTCCAAATTATAGTTACAATTTCTACATAATTAGTACACTTCTTATAATACATACATACACATTCGCGTACATCAGCCACGTCTATGTGCAAGTTTAGCTGCCAACATATTTACTGTCCTTGCAACGCCCCGCCATGTTGTGGTTAAGTCCTTTGCTGTCAGTATATATATATATATATATATATATATATATATATATGTGTGTGTGTGTGTGTGTGTGTGTGTGTGTGTGTGTGTGAGTGCGTGTGTGAGTGTGTGTGTGTGAGCGCGCGAGAGAGAAAGAAAGCAATATGCGTTAGCACCTATTCACAATAAATTTCTTGGTGTGCACGCCACAATATCTCTTTTGCTTAGTGATTGTTGCTGTTTTTGCCAAGTTTTGAAGCAACTCGTTGCCATGGCACAAGTTTCATCCTTGAATCATGTGTGATCTTTGAACCTGAATAGCAGTGCGTCAATTGACGGCTAGTACTTTTGCAATTCATGTAGACTGACAGAAAAAAAAAAGGTTCGCTGCGATAGATTAATCTTACTGATTGCCGAGGGTGCTGCCGTTTTAATATGATGTCTGATATTACATTATTTTTCTGTAGGTTTATAATTCATCGCGGCCTTTAGACTAATTAAATGCCCTATCATTTGTAGCACAGTGGTATCCATTAAAAGCACGCGTTATTGCTAGATCAGCATTACATTATTGCGCCACATGTACTCCTCACTACCCCCCCCCCCCCCCATTTCCAACAAAACATGTCGGTTGGTCCGCGGTAGAAAACAGTCATATTCCAAATTCTACATTGATGGTAAAAAGGGGGACCCCTCTCTCAATTCGCATCATATACATATATGAGGTTTAGCCATAGCTGTTCCACAATATGTAAAGACAACTGGAGAAAATGGGAAAGAGGATTACTGGTGAGACTTGGAGTGCTGCCTTCATCTTCCAGTAGAAGATAATGCTATGCCACTGGTTCACAAGGGTGGTAAAATGGATACCATCAGTGGCGTAGACAAGTCATCAGACCGGGACGGTGGTAATTTGCGGTGCAGACATGTCATACTGAGAGGAGGCGATCAAATTCGAAGTGAAAGTCGAACTGAACTGAAAATCATAATGTACATTTATGTTCAAACAAGAGCACACACGCACACACACACACACACACACACACACACAAAAACACACACACACGCGCGCGCGCGCACGCACACAGACACCCTTTCACACATTCACACACATATACACATAAACATATACACACAAGCAGGTGTAGTAACCATCCAACCAAACGGGAAGTATAGAAAGAAGTATAGAAGAAGAGGAAGAGGAGGAGAAGGAGCAGGAGGAGGAGGAGGAGGAGGAGGAAGAAGAAGAAGAAGAAGAAGAAGAAGAAGAAGAAGAAGAACACTCATAATAAAAAGAAGACCGCTCGATTAAAAAAAAAAAAAAGAATGCCCGAAACCTATAGGAGGGGAATGCATTACCCCCTCGCCTACCTGTCTACCCCCTGGCTTTCTACAAAATTTCTTGTTAAGTGAAATTAGGATTTAAGACGAAACAAGTTAGTACACTTGGTAAGTTGTAATAGCGTTGGGCGCTGGAAAATGAAACATGAGTGAATTTCTGTTAAGCAGAGGAGGTATTAGGTAGGCTTGGTAATTTCCATTCTTTAACAATACTGCTCAGCATCTCAGAATAGCTGAAAGTGCAAGTATAATGGCAGATGCACATTATTGCAAGATTAGCATCTCTATTCTAGAGAATTTCCCCGCTTTACGTCGTTAGGTAGTTTCTAATACTATTGTTATAATGAATACGTCTTCTCTTAAATCTTCAGTGACAGTCTTTCTGTACAAAGTTTTTTTTTTCTGCTGTGACAGCACTAGTCCTAATTACTGAAGCTCTCCTTCGTCATTGCACCTGATTATCAAGATGGGTACTATCTGTAAGTCTGTTAAGCCCATACCTTCTCGGTGGTGCCAAGCATGACTTCTGAGGAGAGCAGTGTAGTCCTTTCTCCATCTGTAACACATCGATCCCTGGTTTGCCGAATTGGAATGTAGACGTCATGTCAACCAGAGTTGGTCTACACCAAGGGATACTTGTGCTCTGATTTTCATTTAATATAATATGCAGAATCCCCAAATGCAGATCATATTAGGTATTATCCTCATGATCGTACCTATCAGGAAAAACAATTACTATGTTTTCTCTTCCATTTCTGTTTTTCCTTTTTTTCGATTACAATCGACTAAAGAAACATATACCAATCTGCCGCACGATACCGACAACAATGCGGGCGATTTCGAGTGTTCCGACGAGCGAATCTTGGTCGAATATGCCGCATACGGGTGGCTTAAGGACACATCAAGCCCAGGAAATAATCATACGTGCATTGAACCCCTTTCACTCGTTGAGACCGCGAACAGGTAGGAATGAAAACATAGCAAATAACTGATAACACCAATTCGCATTTAATGTATTTTTTTTTAAAATGATATTGCCTATTACCACTTTTGCTGTCTGGTGGATGTGCTGGCGAGCACTTAGTCATTAATTATAGTCAGTATGTACAAGCAATTACGTTATGACTGTGTGCTCACCAGCACATCCGTCAGACAGCAAAAGTGGTAATTGGCAATATCATTAAAAAACATAATACATTAGATGCAAATTAATGATATAGATACTTTTCCAAGTATTGATGGACCATTTTGGTCACCTGGTGTATAGAAGTTCATCCTTTGTTTGAACATGACTGATGAATTCCGTAAATTGTTACGCAAAGCTTATGTATGATTTTTGTCTCTTTGAAACAGCTTCCTAACCAAGTGAGAAAAAAGAAAGAAAGAAAAAATGAAAGGTCATTAATTTGTACCCATATTTTCAATCATGAACTAACTCCGAACTAGCTTATTGAATTGAATGTACAACTTTTTTTTCTTTCCTTTTGGCTTCTGAGGCTTAATTCTGACGTTGAAGATAAGAATTATGACAATGAAGATAATTATAAACAATGGTAAGAATAAAAAAAAAAATGAAAAGTAGCGTCTCTGCCTCTCGATCCAAAAGACCGCGGTTCGATTCCTGGGTCCCACTGAGCAATGTTGTGTGCAATAATACCGTCCCCTCTAGAAAGAGGCAAAACAATCCGTCTCTCAGATAGGACATTTAATGGAGGTCTCATGTGTGAGAGAGTCGAAGCGTAAAAGATCCGCTTCACTTATTCATCGCAAAGAGAAGGGTGTTTAACCCGGTGCAGAAGTGGTTCCTCCTTACATCCAACTGGACCCCATGAAACACCAGCTATTGCAGCTGAATATGGGCTATCTAGCCATCTTCTCAGATGGAAATGAAACAAACAAACAATGACCATTGTTTTCTTTTCCTTTGGCATCTTCACACTAGGTGTAACGGAGAGATGTCCTGCGAATTCGACAATGTTTTTTTCAAACCGTTGGACCATTCTTGCTCTGGTGAGAAGACTCTGGACCTGAGATACAGATGTGTGGATGGTGAGTACGTAGTTTCAGAATCTGTCTCTGTATAATATTATGAATAGTCAAATTCTAGTCAGACTTCAGACTTTATGACGATGTCATGACTTCATGGATATGCAGAAAAAAATGCATCGGCTTCGTTCTGTTTTTTCCCCATAAATTAGCCTGTGTGTGTTTTTTTTTTTCTTGTGTGTGTGTGTGTGTTTGTTTTTTTACTAAAGTACCCTCTTCCCATCTGATCTGTGCAGCAATGATTAAGCAGCAGATGAGGTTTAGGGTACGGCAGCCTCTCTGACCGAATAGTCTCTCATAAATGGTTATCAATATGGAAAATGATTGCCACGTGTGTCGAAGAGGGGTCCAAACTATGAAGGCAAAATCCACAAGTTGACACTGACTTTGTTAAAGCTTACAAATAGGCCTAAATCTTCATATTGATCTGTGATTCTCATCAATTGATGGGTTGACTGGTGACTGTGTGGTGGATGCATACCCGGCCCGTAACTATTTTATAGTGTCACAGAATATAATAACTCAAATAATTGCAGTTTACATGTTTATATTATATCTACAAATCACATTTTCATATTTCCGAAGTTCTATGGAATCACTTACGTTTGTTTGTTGTTGTTGTTGTTGTTTTTTACTTACACAAAAATCATGAACATCAAACTCTACAGGAAACTTCTCCTTTGAAGACCTTTCTTACGCACCTGCCCTCGACAGTCCTCCTACATGTGAGGAGATGGTGTGGAATAACGCGACTTGGGAGGCGGTTGAAGTTAATACGGTTATCCGCAAGGAGTGTCCGGAGGGTTTCCTCGGTAATAAGCCTCTGCTCCGTGATGGGGCGTACAATATTACAGTTTTACAGACTAAAGGGCGGCGAAACCATACAGGAGCTTAAATTTGGGGTTGACCTTTTCCACCTCCTAGTTTATATAATGTCCTTTGGTCACATCTTTCTTGTTTCTTGATAATGGTAATGAAAGAAATGTGAATGCTGAATACATAACATATGTGTTTATTTGCCACTTTAAAATGAGTACGGAGAGTAACAGACGGGCAAACGCATGTTGACATTCTTGCTAATCTTACATGAAACAAGCTGTACTTTATGTAAGTCAGTAGGCCTATATTAGGAGTACCGTATATGGTCTGAATGCAATCTGAACTATATAGCTGAAGTGCAAGTGTTGATGATGTAATAAGGGTGCATTTACAACATTATTTCCTAGATGCATGGATTTTATAGGCCCCTATTGACTAGTGCTCAATAGTGCGCGGTGACGCAGTAACGGGAATGCTATAGAAGCTAATTCAACCATATTTATTGTGCATCAATTCAGTCCTAAATGTCCTTATTTCATTTTCTGAACAGGTTTCATGACCTTACGCTGCGAGAAGGGAGGAGTGTGGCAGGCGAGTGGGCCTAACATGTCAGAGTGTGTGGAGGATACCAAGCTGAATGGAATCAAGCAGGTAGGCGGGCAGCTGACGCGATTAAAAACGCTCACCTGCGAGCGACTAAGCGATGGCGCCAAACAGAAGTATGTCATATGCTGCTTTTGCCCCATCCCATAGTTATATCTATCACAATACAAGTAACATTGATTTGTTTAATTCACCTTTTTTATTATTGTTAGAATGACATCATCCTATTGGTTAATTGTGGAGTTTCAAAATTACCTAGGAATGTTCCGCTCCATCATTTCTTTGGTGACGTAACATGTTGGTGTGTGGATCCCTCCACCTTTTATTTGTGACGTAATTATGTCCGCTTATTGTCCAGAGCTTTGATAGTATGTAACAGAATGAGATGTCTAGATAGCGTTATAATATACGTTAAGCTGTGATTCACTCATGACGTTCATATAATATCACATAACAAGATCCAAAGTAAGACGTGTAATGAAACTTCATGTGTTACGCGGACGAATTGATGACTCCTATATCATTTTGGTGAAGATGGAAATCAGCAACTTGGTTGACCAAAATGATTCACAAAGGCTAACCAGTCACCCCTCACTTCCCCTATCTCTCTTGAATAGCAGTCAGTGAGCGTACGTAAGTTTATGGAAATTATTCAGCGTCATTGCAAGACTCAAAATCTTCCAATTTGTCATGCTACATACACACATACTGTGTCATGATAATTATATAACTTGCACGATGGGCAAATCTTAACCACATTTTTAACTCTTTACTGGAGTCTGAAACCCCGATAGACTTTGTACGTGATGCTTCATGTTCTCGTAGGCATTGGAGTATGTAATGAGGAAGAATCCTCACACCGGGCCACCAACAAGGGCTTGGACAGTGTTTTCTCTTCTGAGCTACCTTTGCTTAAAGGGATGGTACGGTATCGGCGGCGATGAGAATTGGGCTTTTTAACTTTTTGCGAGATACTAGGAAACCACTTATGTAATAGTACAGAGCATACCATTCTAAGAGGAATTCAAAGTTTATTTGATAGAAATCGGGTTTGGAATGACTGAAACATCCAAACACAAAGTAAAACAAAGACATCGTAAAAAAGTGTGGGTCCCACACTTTATAAGAATCGCTCTGTTATGGACATCTCAGCCATTTCAAAACCAATTTTTATCAAATAAACGTTGAATTCCTCATGAAATTGCATGTTCTTTTATATTTCATGAAAGGTTTCTCATTATCTCACCAAAAAATGTTAGAAACCTGAAATTAGGTCTCAACCAAAACTATACGATCAATTTAATCTGCTTTGCCGGTGAACTTTTTACATTTGAGAATCTCAACTACTTCGACCATCATCCCTCCAGGAAAAGGCATAAAGTGCAAATCGTGAATTTGTCTTCATTAATAGTTTTATAAATCACCTTGCAGTGCGTGAGTATGGGGATGTATTAATATCTCATTAATGTCACGGAAACCGTAAAATCTTTCTGTCCAGGACATAGAGAATGGAAACAAATTGGCCGTTGACGTTGCCATCGATATTCACACTTTGATCGAGAGCGAAGACGATACGGAGACCGTGTCCGCCGAAACTGTCACCGACCTCCTGAGCGAAACAAACGATCTCCTGGTTCGACAACTGACGGAGAACAAGACGGCTAGTGAGAGACAGGATGCGGCCACGGAGTATGCTGAGGTGAAGAAAGGGTGTCGGTCAATGGATTGGGGCTTGGGAGCTGGGGGCGGGGGAGCTGGGGTAGGGGGGGGGGGGTGGAGGCACCAGGCACACCAAAGAGGGTATGTGTAAGCCAAGATCTTGACGATACTCCCACCTTTAATCCTTTCATCCTTATTTGATCTGTATATAGTACTATGCATATATATATCCAAAAAGATTGCAATTACGTTTTCTTCATTTTGTTACTATTTTTTTCACATGTATTTTGTTAATTTACGTTTTTGCAATTATTACAAATATATTCTTCTTATACGTTGTATATAAATTCTTTCTTTATTTGATGGAAATGAAAAAAAAAGTAAATTTGAACTTTGAACTTTGAATTTTGAATTTTGTCCCAGGAGATCAAACGCTGTCACCAAAAGGATATCTGTGAAACTATCAAGTTGTACCCCTCCTGCCCTCTTCCACACCCCTCCCTCCCCTCCCCCCCCCCCCCCCCTCAGATAAAAGAGAGAAGGGGGATTAATACATGATAGAGGTTATTAACACTACGGATTCATCGCAGATGACTTATTATACTAAATGTTAATCAGTCGAGAAGGGGACAGGATAGGGGAGCAACATCAGCCGGGACTAATTAGCCTGTCTTAGAAAAGTCCTGCTGTTAGGTTGCTTTTCCGTGCTCTTATTTGTGATATAGTTTTAGTGGATATATCAGTGTATAATTATTACAAAGATAAAAATCAACCCACAGATTTTCTTGCGATTACCTAATCAGTTTTAACAAGAGGAGAATATACCCTTGTATCACTTTTGATGAAACGACAGGATATTCTTACTTTTCTACAATGGGCTAGACAAATAGATAGTAATGTTAGATCTACACGCCGCCGCTTCATGCACATAGAAATATTATGTGGCAGAAATCAAGCGCCACCAGACTGTATTTCTTTTACGTTCCTTGTCGTTATTCTCGCGTAGTCTTCTGTTTTTCAAGAAACAATCGGCATAGTTCTGGCTTATTTGTTTCTTCTTTTTTTTTTTTTTGCTACTGGTATGGAAATAAAATGACAGCTGCAATCATTTCTTTTTTAAAGTAATTTCTATCAAACGTCAAACAATGGATGATTTACGAACTAAAAACTTGTCGCGGCAAGAAAATGAATATCCTCACAAAGAACTGGTGCCGGGGAGCAAAATAATGCTTTCTCATGTGTATTTTGAGTTCAACGTGTGATGAAAAGCAAAGGCAACGTGTCCCTTTTTCATCGTATCTCAACAAGAGTCTGCCATCCCAAACACTTCTCACACGACCATCCAAAGTCCCGTAGTTAATGTAGTTAATGTGTTAAAGTAGATATTCTTTTTCACTTACTAGTAAATAACCTGCTGGTATATATCATTCATTTACAAATTTTGATTGTCTTTGTAGGAAGCTATCAGAGTTTGTGAACTGGCGTTTTCACTCGACGACGATGCATCACCAGAAGAGGTTTGTCATTTCATTATTTTTTGTTGCTGTTCATTCTTTGTTGAAAAGGGTTTATTGATCTTTAAATACATTGCAATGATAGTGTCGTGACCCCGTGCCGATTGCAAAATGCTAGGATACAATTCAAATTAGGGAATGTATTGTTTCCCATAGCAATCAAAATCTGCATTTCAAGGCTGCTGAACATGTGTAATAAAGTGAAGTGGATTAGTGTCTCTTTCGAATAACAGGCGACCAGATGCCAGATGATTGCACATGAAAAATTGCCGCAGACGATTTTGGATATCATACATAGCGGCCTTCTACACACATTTGTCCTTTTGGCTTTGTTGCTTCAATATCCATCCAATGCCATTGATTCATTTGTACTAATAGCTTGGTCCATGATGTAGGTAAAAAAGCAACTACAAACAAGGCTGCTATGCAACAGAAAAATTGGAAACTTTGTGTTTTGATAACATGTGCTCCGATACTTGCCAGACTCTACTCTGTATGCTTGAATATCCTCCTCCCCTTCCTCCTCCTCCTCCTCCTCCTCCTGCTCTTTCTCCTCCTCCTCCTCCTCCTCCTCCTCCGCGATCCTCCTTCCCCTCCTCCTCCTCCTCCTTTTCTTCCTCACTGCAAAAAGTCCGGTGTTAAATATGAAACACCGAGCTGATGTTAAATTTCCGGTGCTCATTCATGGTGTTAGATTAACACCTCCGGGTGTCATTTCAAAATTTAAAGTTGTTTTTTGAATAGTTTCTTAGTTACTGCACTTCTTGTTAAATTTGAACTTCAAAAAGACGATAAAGAATTTTCCGATAAAGTACTTGATTTTTGAAAAAATGTGTAAACACATTTACACCGCAGTAACACCAGTTGGTGTGGTCCCCTATTGAAGCTGGACGGGTGTTATACCATTGAAATCAGCACCACCAATATCAAATCAACACCATGCGGTGTCATTATTGAATTAACTCTAGCGCAGTGTCAAAAATATCACCAGCCACAGTGTCAAATTAACACCACGAAGTGCCAGGCGAACACTTTTTAACACCGACACAATACATTTTCAACACCTGTGGGTGTGGTCCTCTATTGAAGTTTGATCGGTGTTAGATTTAGCACCCATGGTGTTAAATCTAACACCGATGTTTTGACAGTTCTCCTCCTCCTCTTCTTCTTTTTCTTCCTTCTTCTTCTTCTTCTTCTTCTTCTTCTTGTCTCTGCTTCTTATTCTTCTCCTACTACTGCGAGCCCTCCTACTTATTTTTATTGCCATTATTAAATTAAATAAATGAGAAAAAAAATACATGTACTGACATCCCGTTCCAAGGGTATGATACACATACGACGCAAAGGAAAGTGTGTATAATATGTGCTATCCATGTTTGAATCTTCAAGAGCGCCTCGGCAGATGTTGCAGAGATTGTGGACGAGATTGCTTTCATCGTTGCCGGAGAGCTGGACGAAAACATGACCACCACTGTGGAGACGAAAACTATCAGTGAGTCAATCCTCATGGGAGGAGAAGTTACCATAATTATTCTTTTCTCTCGATCATTAGCGGTAGTTATAACTACAACGTGAACACTGATATTTCGTAGAGTGTATAATATATACGACTGTATGTCTCTTTTTGGGGTCTAGGGCAATTACCCCGGACCCTTCCTCTGGCCTTAATCCTAAACCTAATCCTGAACCTAGCCATAACCTTTACCCAAACTCCTAAGACTAAACCTAACCCTAACCCTAATCTTAACTCTAGCCCTACCACTAACCAGCATTCAGGAGGGGGTGGGGGGGGGGGGGGGGTAATTGCCCGGATACGCTCTTTTTGTACTGTTCACATATACATGAACATGAATATGTTGTTATCTCAGGCGGGTTAGGTATATTTTCAACGACATGCATGTCAAATTTCACGTTTGAATAAAAAAAAAGTGAAATTTAAGTTTGAATCATTGAATCAATGCCGGAGAGTCAGACTTAGCTGCGTGAAACAAACGATAAAACAAAGCTATTAGCAGGGTGTTCTTTCAGATAATGATAATAATAATAATAATAATAATAATAATAATAATAATGATAATAAGACTAATAATAATAATAACAATAATAATAACAATAATAATAATAATAATAATGATAATAATAATAATAATGATAATAATAATAACAATAATAGGACTAATAATAATAATAACAATAATAACAATAATAATGATAATAAAAGAAGACCAACTTCAGAAGATCTTGAGAATATCGGAGCATTATTTTGTCTAAAAACTTTTCAAATGGTATGTTCGAAAAACACACATAAACAAATCTTCCCTTCTCGTCGTAGCGTGAGTCATCAAAAAAAAAAACACACACAAAAAAAAAAACAAGGTAGCTCATTTACGTAGCAACCATGCTGTAACACTACAACTTAGGAAGCGAATATTGGGTCAGAAGGGAAAACATAAAGATACCAAAGTGACGATTTTTGCAACAGAGATAATTCAAAAGCTTGTCCACTTTGTAGGCCCTTCGTGACTCCTACAGTATTTTATGACGACTCGGTTATCGGTGTTTTTGGGGGTTTTTTTTAGATATTATGACTGTGCAAGCGATGACTGTATTTTGCGTAAAATGTATAAGGATTGTCCGATTTCAAATATCAAATCAGAACTCCTCTTGTCTGAGTTAATGTACAAAGTCGCCCTTGGAGGCGCCTCAACTATTTCTGAGTAATATATGGCTCTCGTTTCAACGCCCAATGACTAAGAAAAAAAGTGCTGGCAATTATAAGTTTTCATAACATTAAAACTTTCTTTTTTTAAAATCGTTTTAACACTCCTCTCGAATCTGTGCTTAAAGCACGAATCATTCTTTACTTGCAATTGCCACAAGATTTATTAATGTGTACCTTTTTTTTTCAAATTTCCATTTTTACTTGATATTATTCAGTCATACGTTATTTCTAGTTGTCTAATTTTTAACTAAGGGAAGGGGACGGGCTTTATCTGCGTGTATGTGTGGTACGCGCGTGAGTGTGCAAAGTGAGTGTTTCTGCATAAGAAAGCTACGGGCTTTGTTCACGTGCAAAATCTCCGTTTCATACGTATTAAAGGGATGGTACAGTATTGGTGGAGATGAGAATTGGGCTTTTCATTTTTTGCGAGATACCAAGAAAACACTTATGATATAGTACAGAGCATACCATTTTAAGAGGAATTCAAAGTTTATTTGATGAAAATCAGGCTTGGAATGACTGAAATATCCAAAAACAAAGTAAAACAAAGCGATCGTAATAAAGTGTGGGTCCCACACTTTATTAGAATCGCTCTTTTTTGGATATCTCAGCCATTTCAAAACCAATTTCCATCAAATAAACGTTGAATTCCTCATAGAATTACACGCTCTTTCATGTTTCATAAAAGGTTTCTCATTATCTCACCCAAAAATGTTAGAAACCTGAAACTAGGTCTCAACCAAAACTATACGATCCCTTTAATACCCATAATGGCTTCATCACACTCTCATAATCGCAGCTATGACGGTCGGCGTGATCCCTCCAAGAAGGAAAGAGCTGACGTACCCACGGGACGGAATATTTCCGATGGCCGAGCAAAGTTTGGCCACAGGAATACTCCCGACTTCTGCTTTCAGCGATGATATCGGCCTCAGTAAGTTGAGGAAAACTGTTCAACAATACTTTCGTTTGACATCGTCAATCTTATTCAATTCAACATCCGACAGATCTGACAGATAGTAGTACATATACGAACTGTGCATCTTTTGTTATTACATTGATAACGATTTGTAAGAAATTAAAAAAAAATCAAAATATATGAACGAATGAACATAATATCTAAAGAAACAATAAACATTTTTCAATGGTAAATAAAAATATAACGATGAAATAGAGTGATAATTATAGTGAAAAGGGAAACTTGTAAAAATTGGATCACACGGAAAACAATATTCAAGTATCAGAATTACAATATCCAAATTTATCTATTTACAGTCAGAGCATTATATCCATATAATAATTATTCATCGGAATATCTAACCTTCGGAATAACGAACTGTAACCCATTTTGCCATCCATACCCAGAAAACGTGAATGAATAACATAACTGCACTGTTTCCTTTCTCCCCAGAGAACCAGATCGCCTTTACGGAATACCAGCAAGGGATCACCCTAGGGGGTAGGCGGTCCTTAGCCAGGTACGGTCATATCAAAAGAGAAGTTCAGGACAAAGTTAGTCTAAAAAGAAAAAGTGAATCCTTACACGCACGAAAGCGAAAGTTTGATAAAATTCGGATCAACATTGCAGGAAGTGTGCAATTCTCGCTATCGCCAATGACGTAAAAAGTACCCGGATGTGGCTTTTTCGTCAAGATTTAGTGCACTTGGTAGCAAGGGCACTTCCGGCGCGGGGCATAACTTGCACAACGCTAACGTGCGCGTACGTGTACCTTACCTATAGCGCAGCGCCGACCACTGATACTAGTACAGTAGGCCAATAGGCCGCTGTACCGCCCGAGCTACGAGCCATGGCGCCAGCGAGTGGCCAGGCCTGTCATACTCGTACACTGTAGTCCCCGCCGGCGGCCGGCCTTGCATTAGCATTCACCATAGACAGATAGACAGAAAGATCCGTCTGTCCGGAGGACTCTTTTATATTTTGCCATTAACGCTGTCCTCCGTAGACGGAGGGGATCGGTAAAGCCAGACGCAGTCTCCGCGGAACATTCCCCGACGGACAGATACAGACCGATCTTTCGGTCAACATGCACCACTGCACGCAGCGCATAAGCTAATTACATAACACATACCGGTACGGCGTACTGCTTGATCATGCGATCGATGAGCACATCACAGATCAGTCATCTCTGCACACGCTGAAAATATGCTGGAAAATGTTCACCCACCTGGATGTACAGTATATCGTCATGGAATATGCCCATCTTTTCTTTTATTTGTTCTCTGTCGAAATGTCACGAACACAATCGGGAACGAACAGTGATCTCGAACTTATCCTGTCTCCGAAGCAATTTCTTCCAAGTAAGTACGTACAATGTACGTAGGCACTAGGCCTACTACCTAGTGCTACAGTTATAATACTACCACTACTAGTAAGTCGCGCGTGCACGTACTGCGCTGTGGAGTCACCCGCAAACTTCACCCACGCGGCCACGTCACGTCTCGTATGCCAGTAAGGGTCCTATTTCTGCAGATTTTTTTTCATTTATTGTCGTGCGAACAACACATGGCAGCTTCGCAGCAACAACCAATAGTCGTATTAACAGCAATTTCTTAAGAATGGAGAAATTTCAAATCATATTAAAGCTGTAATTCAAGTCGAGAAAACCGGAAGTACACGTAGAATACAGTCGGTTGTGTGTGTAAATAGTATATAGTCACGTATCACGCGCGTACGAACGGAAGTGACTTTGCTACCGGACTATCCCATAATGCACCGTAAATGACGCTTGAATCAACATCCGGGTACTTTTTACGTCATTGGCGATAGCGAGAATTGTGAAGTTTTTGCTATCAAATCTATATTGACTGTTCAAAAACAGTTCTTGAACAGTCAATATAAAAATGCAAAAAAGTCACTCTATTAATGATGATATCCCCTCACAAGTCGCTATACAGTATAACGTACGGTACACAAAATCATAAAATTTCCAGTTTTCCTGATCAACAGCAAAATTATGCCCAAGTCTCAAAATCCTGATAAATCTGATTAATCATTGGGATGAAGTTATTCAACAAGGAATAACATTCTGTTTTAGACAAGAAAAAAACCCTGATATTTGCCATTATGTGCACGATCTGTGGAAAATTTTAAGATGATGACGTTATCAGCTCATTCATTTATGAACTTATTTATTTATATTAACTGTTCAAGAATTGTTGAACATAATGGACCCCATTTTTTAAATCAAACTTTCAATGTTAAAGGTGTCGTAGTTTAGTTTCTTTTCAGACCTACGTTTAACTAGTCTGGAATTCCCCTTTAAATGTCTAGAGCAAGTTCCTTTGACATTCACATCCAGTCAAATGTCATCTAACAAGAGAACTGCTAATGTTGCTTTGACATAATATTACAATTATAGTAATATTTAGGACTTACATAACACATTGTCTGAATTGTCGTGTAAGAACTACGAACTGTAAGCTGTTTATATCGGTTAGGATACTTTGTTAGCTCAGCTGCATGTCGTCATTCTCATTGTGACTTCTGCTATGAATCATATTTTTGTTTGTCTCTTTGATTTGAAGTGATTTGATTAATTGATTTCTCTGTGATCATCATACATGAATCAAAGTAAACCATCACGTTTACCCCTATCAAACTCCCAGCCGATAAACGCCAGGTCATACTGCATAACAATTCAGGACAGCGTGAAAAAGATATAGAAAAGGGGGTTTAATTAACCCTTCCATGTCATAAAATAAAGGTGCACAAAATGTAAACAGTTTTATGTTTTTGAACTACACCCATTAACTCATTGGTACTCTTTGCCCCTCAGGGTTCAAAATGTCACAGAAGTGCTCAACACATCAGTACTAAATTCGATCGTCTTCGGGGTATCCGCGACGCAAGGTAACAGATTTGTGACGTCATTTAACAGCGGAAACGGAACAGCGGGAAAAGGGTTCGAATTCATCTTAACGCACTACAATGTGAGTATACGGTGGGAAGGAACAAATTTTGTCGCACATAAGGCATTAAACTTTCCAGTGTACTATTCATGTTTCGATCTGAGCCGATCCAGTACGTAGCAATTAGGCCCTACTGTGTGTAGTTGCATCGTCATTTCAAACCGAGGTTTGTACAGCTTACTCAGTTGGAGAGATTTTGGAAGAAAAACTATGTGTTCAAACCAAATGATTTCATTCAAATTCAAATTCAAATTGAAATAAAATCTTACTTCCAGTACCGGGTACACTTTTTTTTCCAGATACAATTACAATGAATCAAATGTGATACAAAATACATAAACATACATTTGAAAGCGGAAAAGATAATTAATAGAGTAAGTATGTATCTATTGAAACATTTTGGTCAAAATCATTGTGTTTTAGAAAAAGAGAAATCCACGTCAGAGACAAGCACCGTAGAGATGTGGGGCACTCAATAAGCTGGACTTACAAAAACTGTAAAGTGATGAAAGCATGAATAGAGACACACAAATGAATGGGGGAAACGTAGACTAACATAATAAAGAAGCATTAGATTGGGTTTGTTTGTTTGTTTAAGTGGTTGTGTAATAAGACAAACAAATCAGACTGCATTTGAATTGACCGTGGTCATAATAAGGTGATCGCGTTACGAGGAAAGAAGATGTAAAATAAAGTAGTAATATTATTGAAAATAATCCAATGACAGAGTTCTGTAAAAGGAGAGAAATTACACGTCTTGCTGAAAAAAGGGAAAAAAATCGTGTACCTATCAAGACAAGTGACAATTCAAGTACAATGTCACAAACAATTTCGAGGAAATTTAATCGAAAGTATCATAAACCTTGTAATCGCCGTGCACATCCGAACATCCTAGTTTGTATAGTTATCTTCCATCAGATTCTTGTTTTCTCTCTTAATTCTCCATTCACTCTAGATAAATATAACCGGAAACGTGTCGTGTGCCTTCTGGGATACAGAAGATAGGTATTCACACGTTTGCTTGTTTTTTGTGTGTTTTTTTGTGTTTTTTTTTGTTCGTTTGTTTGTTTATTATCTAGTCAGTTATTTCTTTGGTTTTGTAGAGGACCGTCTCAACAACAGTACGGAGATGACACCAAAACGCGTTCAGACTGAGGCAAATTTCGTATATTATAACAGATATCAAAGCTGCCATTTCAAACAATCCATTTGTTAAAATCAACGACAAAGTGCACATCGTTCTACATATTTGCATAATTATTAAGACGGTCGAAAAAAAATGAAGAAAGATAACATTACCTAAATTGTATCCACTGTGAAGAGATCAAGATTTAGCCATGAGTCTACAGAATATTCACTGATCGAAATATGGTCCCTGTACCATCCGGAGCTTTTAAAACCCCACCGTCCCACTGGACGGTATGAAATCATGCAACTATGTTGCTCATTGCTCGTTGACGGTCATCTTGCCATGGCCCGTTCCAACCGACTGCACCTGCGTATAGTGTATAGTATGAATATGTCTTGGTCTTCAGATGTGCTTTGGTGGTGTCTTCTGTGAGAACAAACAGCACTTTTTTTTCACTGTGGGATTTATGGGTTAGTTGAATGATTGATTATAATTCCTTCCATAGGTCCTGTTGAATTTGTTGATTTTCAGTATCAGTGTTGTACAGGAGAAATGGATGAAATCAACTGACGGTGTGAGTTTCGCATAGCAATCCGACATTTTCACTTATTCGATCGACTTCCATTTCTCCAAACCTTTCTTATTTTTTCAGATCGTGGAGTTCCAGAGGTTGCCGTGTGATCAGCTCCAACCGGAGCCACACCCACTGCGCCTGCACTCATCTCACCAACTTTGCCATCTTGCTTGACGTCACGGGCGTACATAGAGAGGTATCTTAACAACTAACACTTGGCAATCCCTGCATTCTTTTTACCCCTTCATATTCTTCCCTCCCCAATCGCCTAAGAAAAGAGAAGCGACTCTTAGCCACAGAGATGTTACTCGTTACAGCTTGCTTTTCGTGAATTTATTCGTTTGAACAGGGAGGTGGAATCACCTCCCTGGTTTGAATGATGATCATCAACTTACGGCATCCCCGAATCTTCAAGGTACCATTGAATTCATAGATTACGATGAGATTTACAATTAGCCTGAGGTGCGTGTGTTCACCGAAAGCAAAGATGGACAAATCTGATGAAGAAATATCTGGAGACTCTATTATTATCTTCAAGTACATGAAAATGGCATTTAACGCTATATGTGTATCGTCGTTTGGACAAGGGACGTTATCTCAACAGTTTCTCTTTCCTTTCGAAAGTCAAATGAATTCGATGTACTCACAGGGGAAGAATCAAAGTTTCAATCTTCTACAACATATATCTCTTTTTTTTTAATTCCGAATTCATCCTTAAATTTCCGTTAATTACTTTGTCCTTAAAGCTAAAGGCTGATTGAATACGCCGTTAATGTCTACCACATGTTGTGTCCGATGTTCAATACTCCAGTCACAAAAAAAAAAAAAAATTGCCAAAATTACGATATTCATTTTAAGTTCTGTCATTTGTTCTTTGATTCGTGCTGTAGAACTGCTACCCACTGCAGAAATAACAATTCCAATGCTTATAAGTGCTACATGTGACGAACTTTCTTAGATGAATGACATACATTTCATTCTAGGCCTTGCCACTAGAGTCGGTGCTGACTTAAAACGAATGTCATGATGATTTTATTACAAACAATGTAACAGGAATAGTACAGACACAGGGAATCTTAACATAATTAGTACAAGTTTCAAATACGTCTGTTACTCCAGGGGTTCATTAATATTATTATTGGTTAGCATTGCACCAACTTTGTGTGGATTTGATTTCAAACCGGGGGGGGGGGGGGGGGGGGGAGTATTTCATGAAGCGTTTTGTCATTTTTTTTTCGACAAACTGTTATAAGCTTCTGAAATAATTGTATCTTATTGGCTGAGAGCAAATTTGTCCAGCAATTTGTCTACAAAACGCTTTATGCCCCCGAAACCAACGATGTACACAATGTGCCTTTCATTTTTTTTTTTTCGCTCCAGATCTCTGATGGTCACGAGACCGCCCTCAAAGTTCTGACCCGTGTCGGCTGCACGGTTTCCATTGTCTGCCTGGCCATGTGTATCTTCGCCTTCAGCTTCTTCAAGTACGTCACAAAGCCAGGGTTTCCTCGTTGTTTGCAGCTAAATTTATTCAGGGACTGTAGCTACTGTTTTTTGTAGATAATAATTATGGAACGGTACCATAATCATTATTTAGAACTCACCCATTTCCGGATGTATCTTCAAGTACGTCACAAAGCCAGGGTCTCCTCATTGTTAGCAGCTAAATTTATTCAGGGACTGTAGCTACTGTTTTTTGTAGATAATAATTATGGAACGGTATTATAATCATTATTTAGAACTCACCCATTTCCGGATGTATAAGTTCAAGAATAAAGATTAATATATATATATACTGTAACTTGCTTACTATCACTGTTCAGCATAAACGGAAACTTTTTTTTTTCAAATAAAATAATGTTTTGTCTACTTATGTCTTCTTACGAGGTGTCAAGAACTGCTACGGAACAGATCATTTATCCTTTGATGAAAAATCCTCTTGTAACAATGACATCCATGTAGCACAACAGCTGTGAGCATTTCCCTTTATTGATTACATGTTATGGGAAGAATTTTTACCAGAGTTATTATATATTGTAATTATATTGTCTCTCAAGTATATTCCAATGTACAGTACTATTACCATTACTACTAGTACTAGTACTACTACTACTACTTATTATTATAATTATTAGTAGTATCATCATTATGATGATGATGATGATAATGATAATAATAATGATAATAATAATAATAATAATAATAATAATAATTATTATTATTATTATTATTATCACTATTATTATTATTATGATTATTATTATTATTATTATTATGCTACGATCATTCCTATCACTATCATCAGTATTGTTTAAACTGTTTTACACTGTATCAGAATCGATGTCAAAACAAACGAAGTAAGCGCCCTCTATCGCTCTCCCTCAGGTCTCTGTGGAACACACGCACCACAATCCATCGAAATCTCTGCATCTCGCTTTTTGTAGCTGAGCTTCTTTTCCTTGTCGGTGTGGATCGCACTGAGAATGAGGTGCACAGCTCTTTTTTTATCTACCAAGCGCAAAACTTTTCCTAGAAAAGACGAAATTGAAACATAGACCCAAGGCTGACGTCGATTAGCTTATCATTATCAACGTCATCTCCATATTGTTTGATATTCTTTATCTTATCATTACTTTAACAGTATTGCTAATTTACTTTAACCAGAGCTTTGGTCTCTTTCATAGCGCTTTTTCCCCAAAAGCTATGCTTGGAGAATTTAAAGGGTCTATCTATTGCGCTATTGCAGTCATTTATCTGTAGGAATGGACTTCTATAGTATGTGCTGCAAGGGACGTAGGCCTATTAAAAACAAAGTCGTATGGGAGGCACTGCTTTTCACTTATGTGATTGGCTTTAATTTGCTTTGCTGTATTCAATTTGATTATTTGACAGCCGTCTTCCCAACTTAACAGTCCCTGCTTAAACCTGTCAGGGGTTGCAAATTTGGTTTGGTTTCTGAATAGGAGTGTGTGAATATGAGTCTTCGTGTGTGCCGGCCAGCATGTGTTTGCGTATGTGGATAACGGTTCTGAGTCCTTACTACTGTTTCATTGTACCCGCCTTCCAGATCGTGTGTTCTGTCATAGCTGGACTCATACATTACTCCTTCCTCTGTGCCTTTGCCTGGATGTTTCTTGAAGGCATCCAACTCTACATCATGCTGGTCCACGTGTTTTCTACCACCTCCAAGATTTTCCCGTACTACCTTGGTGGCTATGGTAAGTCACCTACTGAGGGCGCTGATCATCTCTAGCGACAAAGAAGGCCCTATCCCTTTGTCGCAGTCAAAGCACCTGATAGGCTATAAGGTCTTAATAGGAATTATTTGTGTGTGTGTGTGTGTGTGTGTGTGTGTGTGTGTGTGTGTGTGTGTGTGTGTAAAATGATCAAACTAGAGACTAGCAGTGGCGTCGCTAACACCAGGGAGATGATTAGTATTTTTGCTTTTGTACTGTTACAAGAGTAAAACGAAAACCGTCAGCAGCAAACAAAAAGATTATACAAACGGTCTTGTTAGCATAATTTAGACTTAGTGCGGAATCGATTTCAATCCATACATTGACTGTATTGTAGATATGGGCATTCCAAAATTGACTTTGAAAGATGTATTAATGATCGGTTGTCCACAACACTAAATAGAGAGAGCTGAAACATTAAAACAAAATAATGTTACTGGTAATCTTACCATGCTTACCATGGCAATTATTAATGCCGATTACTTTGTTGCGACGTTCAACGAATCACTTTTTAAGAATGTGGTTTTATTGGCAATTTAGTGTATCATTCTTTTCTTCTCCTTTTTTAAAACAGGTATACCCGCCCTGATTGTAGGTGTAGCGGCAGGGGCGACACAGGGAAAAGGATACGGAACACCTAAGAAGTGAGTGCACTTACATGGTTGCAAGTACAATGAAAGCGCTGTCAAGAGGTTAGATTAGGGAGCTTTAGATTCTAGACGCGCGGACGTTCAGAGCGTGGTTCAGAGAGAAAAATATTTTTTGAGCATGCGCAGAAGCGCGCGTCAAGTCGATCTATTTTTAACTTGCGTCGCCTGAGTTTTTCACTACGCGTACTGGGGGTGTTTCATAAAGCTGTTGGTAAAGTTACGTACGACTTACGAGCGACTGTGATCAGTTCTTGTGCTGATTCATGGAAACTCTGATAAGTATAGCACATTAGAACTGATCACCAGTCGCTCGTAAGTTGTTCGTAACTTTACGAGCAGCTTTATGAAACAGGGCCCTGGGCTGCTTTTACGTCCGCACAGTTTGCAACGTAGAGAGCTACTTCATACACTGATCATATGGGGGCGCGATTTTATTTTTTATACGTTGCTTCCCAGCGTAATCTAAAGCTACTTTTCAACGCGACGCAGGGGAGAGGAGAACGTCCAGCGCACTCCTCGTCTCAAACGTCCGCGCGTCAAAATCTAAAGCTCCCTATTTTACTCGTCGTGATGACGTTGTGAGAGCGAATTGCGCGTGTTGTTCGTTCTCTAGCACGTCCACAACTACAATGTAAAGAAGGATTTCACGTTCCAATGGCACCTAAGACGGAATAAGTCATCAATGTGAAATGGTCGTAATTGCGAAAAACGGGGACAGGTCTGGCTGGGAAAAAAAAAATGCGTCGCCATAACATGTTAACATCGTGAATGCACACGTCAAGTATAATTGCAAGGGATTCAATCTAAGGTGGACATGGCGAGAATTACTCAGGTAGAAAAGGGGCGTCCAAGTCCAAACACTCAAATATCCTTTATTGTTATCGACGATTTCAACCTCACTGACAGATGAAATGCAGCTCTGCAGTCAAGGCTAGGCCAGGATCACAACGACCTCGTCTTGTTCCTATCATTATCAGCACTTTCTTATCATGAAGGATTGTGTTTTATTGTGCGATTGCTGATGATAATCATCACTCAATGACAGAACAATTACAGAACAAATGTACAACGAGGTTTTAATTATCAGCTTAAACCATACAGAACGCATGTGCGCGTGCATTAACGGGGAAAAAATAGCCAAATATCCATTTTTTAGTTGATCTAATTCTAGGTTACACTAATATCTAGACATTGAACTTTCTTGTGATAAAAAACAACAACTTAAAATTACAACAAAAACAGATTTACCACAGAATTATTAAGGAAGTATTGAGAAAGCCGACCCTTTCGTTTTGATGCGGTCAAGTGTGCAAGTTAGGTGGTCAACACGACAGACCATTGCAGAGACAGTATGGCAATCATTCATAATATCTAACAGTACAAAACATTCCGACACTTTAAATCTTAGTCAGGAACAAATCGTGAAAAGAAGAAGAAAACAAGACAAAAACGATTATACAACAGAATATTTTTTTTTTAAATCGCATTTTCAGCCAAATTGCCTTATTGGGGTTTTTTTCTCCGGTTTCATGTCCACGGCTTAATTGTGGCAGAGTGTTGACGGATTACAATCAGTATGCTATGAATGAATGAATGTTGTACTAGTGGAGATCCACACATCCCTCAATAGGTGTTGAACAATCCAGAATTTTGTAATATGTTTCACCAAAGAACGGGGGAAATTTACCAATCTCGTTGATCATTGAAAGTTGCTTGAAAACGTGATGAAAGATATATCATTGCATACGAAGCGGAAAAAGATAGAAGGCTGCGCTCTTGTCAACTGTCCTTGTAATGTTGGTTGTCTAAAATATCAACTTATCACGACCATTGTGAAGGACGTTACATTCACATATTTCTTTTGTACGAGATTTATTAATGAATGTCAAAGAATAGTGCAGCAACGTGGCATTGACGAAGTTCCGCAAACAATGTAAGACAAAAAAGAAAAACAAAAACAAAAACTCGCATTCATAGCCTACAAATGAATATCTACACACACATATAGGACCTACACGTGTGTGTGTGTGTTTGTGTGTCTGTGTGTGTGTGCGTGTGTGTGTGTGTGCGTGCGTTTGGGGTATGGTGTGTTAGCTTATGTATTCAGTATATCATTCTATCTTTCCTTGCCAACGAAATCTTTCAGCTACTAAATGTTTGTAGGCCCTATAACATTTGATTACCAATATTTCTCTACACATGATTTATGTTTTGCGATGGCCAGAAATTAAAAAATGATATGATAATTATTTACTCTCTACAACTCCCCTTCCCCCCCCCAAAAAAAAAAAGAGCGAGGGGAAAGAGAAAGAAACAAAAGACGAATAGTTGAAGATCAGTCCATTAATTTTTATATCAGTTTGAAATATTCGAAATATACCTAAAACCGTTTTTTTGTTTTCATTTGATCAGTTTTGTTTTACATCTGACATGGAAAACAAGTCCTGGTCGTTGCACCTCTCTTTGATTCAATAATCATTTCCAATCTCGTTTGCATGGACTTTTTCTTTTTCTTATCTTTCCAATTACCTTTCTTTCTCAAGCTGCTGGCTGACAACTGATCGTGGGTTTATTTGGAGCTTTGCCGGCCCGGTGGCCCTCGTCATTGTGGTAAGTAAGCGAGTGGCACCAACTTTTGTACCGTGAAAATTAAAAAAAAAATTAGAAACGCGAATTTCGCCTTTACTTCGTTGCTGCAGTGCAGAATGGAACCTGCACAAAGGATGTGGAGTCTGTGATAAAACTTGACCTATTTCTATTGAATGGAAAAACAAGAAAACACTGAACATGGTTTCTGTAATTTCTATTTCCCGTACTCTCTCATTATAGTCGTTGTGACTAGCTAGAATGAAATGAAGTGCGTTTCATTCATAACACTATCCCATGAACTGGCTTTAAGGGAATGTATAATTTAGGTTGAGACTTATATTAATTTTTTTGTGAGATAATGAGAAACCTTTTATGAAATATGAACGAGCATGTAATTCCAAGAAGGATTCAACATTTATTTGATGAAAATTGGTCTTGAAATGGCCAGGATATCCAAAAAAGCGATCCTAGTAATATTGACAGGCAGGCCACGCGGCCTTTATAAGGTTCTCTTTGTTTTACCACGTTTTTGGAAATCTCAGTCATTTCAAAGCAGATTTTCATCAAGCAAACTTTTGATCCCCCTTAGAATTGTATGCTTTTTGACATTTCATAGAGTGGTTTCTGAATATCTCGCAAAACGTTACAAGCTGAATCCTCACCTCAACCAGTACTTTACAGTCCCTTTAAGCTCAGTGTAGTACGTATAGGTCATTTGGTAGTGCTGCTTCCCGTTAAGCATGATGGAGACGCGGGTTTAAAACACAGGCTAATTTCTTCCCCTTTCCCCTATTTGGCGTTGATAATATCGAGCATTATGATTTTATTTATGAAAAGTAACAGCTAAAATGAATAGAAAAGAAAACCTCTGTAAATTACACTCTGTCCACAAAGTAAATTCTCTTCGATATGTGTGTTACTAAAATAAATTTCCATTTAAGTCATAATGTGTTAGTTACCTGCGATTATTTAGAAGTGATTAAAATCAATGGGCAGTTCAGATTAAATCGTCTCAAGTGCAATAGAGCCAAAAGAATATATTAACCTGATATATCAGTACTCTATTGAGGCTATAGAGAGTGTTAGAAGTGTTGTTGTTGTTTTTTTACTCAATCTGGGAAGCCACAAAAACTTACATACGGTAGAATTTTCGACATTTCGGCTCGACTGTGTGGACAGACTCTGTATTATTGTGTCTTTCAACCAGATATTGTCTATTTCAGAGGTTTTTCCTGGCATTGATTTTTCTCTCCTGTGCAGGTCAACATGGTGTTTTTGGTGGTTTCCATCCGGGTCGCTTACAGCGGAAGAGCAGCTGTTAGCAAAGATGCCACTTCCTCACAAAACATCAAGTACGAACTTTACTTTACATTGTTATAGCTGCTTGTAGGCCTACTGTTCACATTTTGCCCTTTATTTGAAGGTGATATTGACTTCATTCCATTGCGAGCATCATAAGCAGTGATTACCTACTGCGTGTTGCAATTGTTTTTAACCAAATAACTAAGGTTTTTCATTCATTGCCCTTGTTGTTGGTCTCATCGTTGCGTGTAAAATTGATGAATGCATTGATGAAAATTATCCGGTAAAATTTTCGCAAAACTCAAGACTCAATGTTAAGGGCCGAAAAAGAAAATGGGGTTTACTTGAGCCAATTTCACAATGAGCCCTTTTTATGACGCACATGATTTCCTAGCCAATTTCATGTATTGATAGAAGTGATATGACTGTTTCCATTACAATAGCAATTTGCATTAATACCTAACAGGTACATACAGCAATATCTACTTGAATAATCCTATTAAGAAACTACTAGAACTCATAGCCCTTGGGAATTTTGGACCTGACATATGGAATTGATTAATATACAGCGTATTGATGAATTTTCTGATTTCTTGCATGGTATTTATTCTATTATTTTTTACAATTTTCATGTATAGTTATATTGCTCGTTGATTTTAAAAAGCCTGTATGTTTTATCATCATGTTAAAATGTATCCGTATCTTCACAATATATTAAATATGTATCTTTTTTTTTTGTAAAATTTGTGTTGATGGAAAATCTACTAAAACCAATAATGAAAAAGGGTATTGGATGCAAGGGTGCACAGATTATAAAATTGTCACAGTGTCAAATGCACAGTGGAGTGGACCTAAGTATTTTTAGATTAAACTCTTAATCCTTAAGGACGCCGATCAACCGTACTTGCTGAAGGTGATCCGATTCTAAAACCCTGCATAATATGCAGAAATTTTTGCGAGACGCTGAAACTTCCTCAAAAAAGTGTGTTTGGAATGATTCACATCTTGCTATAAAATAAAGAAGAGTTGAATGAACTATACGTTCAAGGACTGTGGAGGCCGCGTGTGTTTCCATTCGATTCAAAGGGGGAAGAGTAATTTGTGTTCTCTGTCCATCCAAAAAATGACTGGACAACAATGAGTCAGAGTGATGGGTTGCTAAACAAAAAGCCAAAGGGTATACATTTAGAATACTTAAAAGTGACACATCAGCAGGCACTCTATACACTTTGTTGTTGTTGTTGTTGTTGTTGTTGTTCTTGTTGTTGGGGTGTTTTTTGGGGGGGGGGGTCAAAGTAGTTTTTTTTTTCAATACTTGGATTAAGGCTGAACAGTTTTTTCCTTGTTCCATATTTTACATTTTCGTACAAATTTTACAATTCATTTGATTTCGAAAAAAAAAAGATACGTCGAACACAAGTGTCAATTTGAGATAGAACTACACAGAATTACAAGGACATATAGTTGATGTGTAATAAATAATTATGTGGAACCTACTAAAGCTTCTAGGATGTTGGCTCCAAGAATAAGGCGTTTAGTACAATATGTCAATGACGAAAAATGACGAAACATGCAAGAATGCAATTTGTCGAGAATGTAAAAAAGTTTACGGAATGAACAATAGGTATCATCATAATGTTCATGATTGAACTTAAGGTATTAAAGCTAAAAAATATACATACATTTTATACTTGATAGATAGGCAGTTTCAGAATAGATTCTGTAACAAGAAATAATAATATGATCAATTTCAAGTAAGTCATTGTTTCAAATCAATTGTTCAAATTACCAATTTGATCAGCTAGCTTGCATGAAGAGACTCTGGACTGTAACCCATTTTTTTTTTTCGTGTTCGCTGCCCCATAAAGAGTCCGCGTCTATCCTTTAACTCCTGAAAAGGGGTCCTGATAAGTACCAGCTAAAAAAGGATGTGGTGTTGTGACAATTTAGAATGAATATTCAAAAGGAGGGGGTTTTCGCATTATGTATAATTTACGTTATAACCGAACTTCCGCGCTTTTCAGGCCTATAATAATTATGATTTGGTATGGGTTTCCGAATTGTCTTTCTTCGTTCATGTTGCAACAGGGTGTGGATCAAGGGAGCGGTTACCCTCACGTTTCTCCTGGGAAGTACCTGGGCCATCGGGTTCCTGAACCTCGTTGAGGCCACCCTTCCTTTGCAATATGCCTTTACCGTTCTCAACTCATTGCAGGTATAGTCTATGACACTTCTGCTTTACCGCTCTCTCTACTTCTAACCTACAAACCACTTGCAGCTGCACTGATAAACGGGGATGATAACGGGGAGTTTTCCGGAAAAACAGGTTTAATGATTACAAGCACATCAGAACCAAATTCTACATTCAAACGTGTGCACGTTTCTATTCCGCGGCTTAAAGATTCAAACGTTAGTTGACAACGAAGGTGTAGAATGTGTAACCCATGACGTGAAAGATGATCAATGAGTAACCATGACTTTTGAATGCACTAGCTTTTCTAAACGTTTTTGCCATCTCTTCAGTCACAAGACTTCTCGAGGACTAGTCATTATGAAGTTTAGAGCGACAATTTGGATGGGAGACTTGTCATAAAATCACAATGTACCATACAACATTTTTCCTTAAACCGGACTTTCCCCAACTAAAAAAGCAAAACAAAACAAAACCAAAGTCAAGCAACTTTAGATCACCATATACTCTTGAACAATGCAACGCCTTTTCCAAAAACTTCCATCGATTTTACCCAAAGCGTTTCTTCAAACAACAAGTAACGCTTCTTGTCCTGTTTCTCTTGAAAGGGTTTCTTTATATTCGTCTACCACTGCCTCGGCAACGAGCGGGTTAAGAAGGAGATGGCCAAACTCCTGCTCCGTCAGAAGTGGCTGCCGGGCTGGCTCCGGGTCAGACTGGAGCCACTTGCCGCCTCCTCGAGCACCACTTACAGCACTCAGCAAAGCCATGTGAGTGACTTGACTTTTCAACAATGCGTTTACTGATACAAGAAAACCCCGGTGTGATCTACAGTTCTATGTTCCTGTATGGGCATATGATAATGATCCTAAACATTACTAGTATAAGGAAATCTGTCAAGTGTATGCACACGTTGATCAAAAGTAAGAGTGTTGTAGTTAAATGGCGAGTTGCATTACTTTTTTATTTTGGGAGGAATGTTTAGTTTAAGTCGCAATTATGAACAGCATGACCTGTTGGCAAGCAAATAAAAACACAAAATCTGCTGTTTTCTTACGTAAAACTACACTACACTGTAAAAACATCGGTGTTAGATTTAACACCACGGGTGTTAAATCTAACACCGATCAAACTTCAATAAAGGACCACACCCACAGGTGTTAAAAATGCACTGTGATGGTGTTGAAAAGTGTTCACGTGACACTTCGTGGTGTTAATTTGACACTGTACCTGGTGTTATTTTGACACTGTACTGGCGTTAATTAAAAAATGACGCCACATGGTGTTGATTTGATATTAGTTGGTGTTAATATCAATGGTTTAACACCCGTCAAGCTTCAATAAGAGACCACATCAGCTGGTGTTACTTTGGTGTAAATTTATTTTCTCATTTTTTCAAAAATCTAGTATTTTAATGTAAAATTCCTGATCGTCTTGTTTAAATTAAAAATCAACAAGAAGTGCAGTTACAAAGAAACTCTTCAAAAAACAGTTTAAAATTTGGAAATGACACCCGGAGGTGTTAATTTAACACCATAAATGAGCACCGAAAATTTAACACCAGCTCGGTGTTCACTATTTAACACCGGACTTTTTGCAGTGTATGCATTCCAAACATCCACTTGCATGATGGCACATCCCAATCTGAGAGTGTTTACAGCGTGGGGTTATCTTGATCAGGCAATCATTGTATATATTCCACTAGTACAGAACTGTATTCTCATACCTCCAAAGCAACCATGTTTTGCTCTTCCGAAAAATTCTTGTGCCTTTATTTTATTGTGGAGGATTCTTTTAGGGTGATTTAGACCACACCTCACCTTGCCTATGCGTACGTGACTGAGATTTTTTGCAGTGGTTGACAAGAAAACATGGTAATGTAGGAGGCATGACAAGCTCGAAGAGTACGCAGCCTTTAATGTTGCAGAGACAGGAAAGAGCTAAAGCGTGATTATCCGTTCAGGAAAGGCAGCGTACCTTATTTCCTTTGCGATTGTGTGAATGCACCATGTGCAAAGATTGGCTCAAACCAATCGTCACGTTTTAATCATTCGGAATCTTTATGTTGTCATTCCCCTCATGTTTCTGTTTGACTGACTGTATTGAGCGGTAATCAAACTTTAGAAATATACAATACAAATTAAGATTTCAACATTTCTAATCCTTTCCAGGTTGAGACCAAGAGCAGAAACACCAATATTGACAGTAAGTTCCCAGTTGTGTTAATCCGAGTTTAGATTACTACAAACTATAAAAAAAGGAACTCATTGATTTTGTTCTGATGCCATATCTTAAGATACAGTTGCTTTTTAAGTATTACACTTTCATCATGGTTGATATAAAAGTACCAAAATGCAAGTGCTAACGTGTCCAAAAAATGTCCTTCTGTTATCATTCTGAGAGCCATGTCGTCTTCTTTATCGAATGGAAGATCGCAACCGAGGGTCATCTTATTGTCCTGTTTTTCTTCATGACAAGTGTGGTTGTAATCTCCAGACCTGGCTGAAGTAGTTCGTCAAGACAAGTCGTAATTTTTTGAATATTTCGTAAGGAAATGTTAAATCATGTTGTATTTCGCAAATAACCACTGAATTAGTCGACCTTATCTGGAATTATGTCTCCTTAAATTGTTTTGAATAACAACGGAATCTGAACAAATGAACTACTTTAGATATTTATTCCGTTGTTGATCATTAAACAACTGAGAAAAATTAGCAGTCATTGTAATAATCAGCCGTCTACCGGCCACAGACTGAGTTACTTTCTGTAGATTCTTGAGTTATTACATTTCCTTTCGTTTCTTTTTCAATTTCCTTTATATTATTCCATTTATTTCATTACGGGAAATGCGTTACTGAAACGACACCCAAAGAAACACATTAACAAAAAATAATAAGACCACTGTAGCAGTTACAATGAGTAAAGCAATGGAACAATGTCATCAAAATCAATTGGCAATGTGGTGGGACAAGCGCACGTCGACAAGAGCCTCGGCAAAAAGGTTATTTTAAGTTACAATTACAATTTGACGACATTCCCAGCCACTCCATATCATGGAAGAAGGACAAATAGCTTTTATTCGCTGCAATTGGTATGATTATCAAAATGGATTGGGGGGGGGGGGTAGAATCATAGAGACCAATAGAATAAAATTTATTGTTTAACCAAAAAACTGCCTTCCTGTCTTGCCTTATACGTTGCGTTTTCTGCTCGACTTTCTCGCATCCAGCCGTACCACTGGCGGAGAAGAAGGACACAGTGCACCCGGTAGTCTACGTACAAGACGTCGATGTGGACGATGGACGACCTCGCTCCTGGCTCTACGATAAGAGTGGGATATCTGAAAGCAAGGCTAACACGACTATCAACTATCCAGAACCTGATTACAATTAATTTCACGAGTTACAGTCAAAGACCTGTACGGGGAAAGGTGACGAATTCCGAGATTTAAAACACATTTTGTGTCCATTTTGTTGGGGAGATATAAAAATGTCATTCATTGCCCTTGAAATACACGATGTATTCATTCACGCAATGACTTACGAATATCTGGTTTAATTCATCCGTATTTCCATTTTCAACAACATTTGTAAAAGGAAAAAAAAAATCATTACAATTTCGAAGTTGTTAACAGATATCTATATCATTGGTGCGTGCACCTCGCCCATGCCAGAACGGAGAATGCTGTTTGCATTCTGACGTATTATCGTTTAGATCTGGTAGTGAATATATGGGTATTCAGTTCAAATTAAGTTTAATCCTCATTAAGAGAATTGAATATGAGCTATTCATGATCGAATGGTGAAAAGTGCAATGCAGGTTGCAGTACTATAGACTCCTTATTGACATAACTTACACCTTGCGATATTCTGATTATTACACCTTATCGCTTATAGGCTTATGTGCGTGCTGCAAAAAAAAAAAAAAAAAACCCAAACCTATATGCAACTGACTGATATGCTTTATATTTGGCACAATGTATGGGGTGAACAAAATTCTAAATCGGATTGTGGTATGTCATCCACATCAAGAGAGAAAAAATGTTCGAGATAATACAAAGCTGTTCATAAATGTGAGGAGTTTAGAAAATTAATCGCTATGATATTTCACGTGTGGGAATGTCTAATTTATGAAATAAGATTGAAATAGTTTGAACTGTAATTAATTTTTATCATGTTTTGTCTTTACTTGATAAATGTAAATATTTATTATCTATTGACTTGATTTTGCTTCAGCAGCTATGTAGCTCTGTCATAAATTAGCTAGAAACACTGCTGTTCACTGAGGCCCTACACAAATATAAGATTTAAAGATACAAACGAGTATACTTTAAAAATAAGAAATCACATAATGATACAGCTTCAATTGTAATCTTACAAGATGAATACACAGTTAAGTATTATTAAAATAACAGGAGATAATATTTTCAATTGTAACATTAAATGTCACTTATCTGTTGTGATCTCTTTTTTCAGTAAAGATGGTTGGCATAGTTTCAATCTTTGCCATTCTATTTTCAAGCGAAGTTGAGTTAAACTTCGGATTGACTTCTCACCTCGGATTCGATAGAATGTTCGATTGCTCATTAGTTGTCATAATAAGACAATCCATCAAACGATGATAGTTCAGTGTTTCCTATTTCAAAGTACGAATGCTTAGCAGAAACCAAGCCCTCTAACGCTCAAGACAGCAGTAAATGAAAATTATCTAATGATGGATGTAATTGCACATGACGCATACTTGATGAAAAGTAAGAAAAGTAGAATAAATATTTCGTTCGTCGTGCAGGCGTAAGTCGTAGAATGTTGCACCAGCACTTTAATTTGATTAGTTTAATAAGCTCATATGGATTATTTACAAAGATGATTAAGGCGCTTGATCGATTTTTTTTAATGCCTTCGTCACGAAGTGGTGCCGGAAGCATTATGTTTTCGGGTTGTCCATCCTTCCGTCCGTCCTGCCGTCCGTCCGTAATCAATTTTGTGGACAGCTTAACTAAAAAACCTTTTGAGGTATCCTAATGAAACTTGGCATGTATGTGTATGAGTGGGTGAAGTTGTGCCTATCATCTTTTGGGTGCACATGCTCTACAAGGTCAAAAGTTCAAGGTCAAATGCTCAAAATTTCACTATTTCCCCCATATATATGCAATGCCTGAAGACGTTTTATTGAAACTTGGTGTATACATGTATTACCCGATAAAGATTCTTTGGTGAGAGTTTCAAGTCATGAGGTCAAAGGTCAAATGTCAAAGGTCAAGTGAATATGTTAAAATTTCACTTTTTTCCTCTATATTTTGGAAATGGTTCAAGGCATCTTCATGGAACATAGTATATATGAATGTACTGACTGGCAGTGATTATCTAGGAAATTTGGGGGTCATCGGGTCAAAGGTCAGGGGGTCAAAGGTCAAGGTCAACTTTTCAAAATTTGACTATTTCCCTCATATTTATGCAATGCCTGCAGGATTTTTTTAAAACTTTGTGTATACATACATTACCCAATAGAGATTCTCTGGGAAGTCTTTTGGCCAAAAAGGTCAAAGGTCAAAGATCAAGTGAAAGTGTTAAACTTTATGTCTTCCTCCATATCTCGGAAGTGGCTCAAGTTGTCTTGAAACTTTGTACATATTAATGCATGTTCTGCCTGACAGTGATTTTCTTATGACTTTTGGGGTCATAAGGTCAAGGGTCAAAGGCTATGTGAAGATGGTAAAAATTTACTATTCAACACAGAAATTGCGCTTTTTCTCCATACCGTGAAAATAACAGTCAACGCATAAACTTATAACAGGGTCAAAGTCAAGTAAAAGACCTCAAATCCCCAAATAAATTGCATGCTCTCCCATTTATGCAATTAAACCTATGACATCGTAGGTCAAGGAAGGTGAGCATTCAACATATTTGTGACAAACATGTCATTTTAATATTTTGCCAATTATGTGAAACTGTCATCACACATTGTCCACATATACTATAGACCTATTAGGAGAATCATGCATTATGGCGGAGGCATACCAGTCGCCATAGCGACAATTCTAGTTTTTCAAATTATACGTACAATAGTGTGTGTATGTTTATTCTTTACATGTGTTCTTTTTCTGTAACGGATAACGAATAGTGCAATACATAAAATAGTCATAAGATCATGTAAATAGAAATAATCTATAATGCACAATTAATATGCATAATTCAGCAATAATGGTGTATATAATCTTTACAATCTATGTTCATTGAAGGTCATACACTAGAGAAGCACAAGGTTATAGTCATAGTTATGCTATAAAGTTTAAATTAATAGGCCTGTGTCCCCTTTGTGTCGTCATTGGTGACTTCATTTCCCGGATGTCGTCGATATTTGTTTCACCAGATGATCGAATAGTATCAGCCCTTGTTGACAGATCGGATTGTGTTACGGTTTAAAGGGGAAGGCTAGTAACTGATCAGTGGGAATCAGTGGAAATGCTGGGAGATGATTGTTTCAATCCTTATGGGATTCATTCAAGAGTTCATTGTATATCTATTGTTGTGTGAAAATGATTTGCTTCAGAATGGTCTCATATTCAAGTAATGTGCAGATTAATGCTTCCAGTTTAGCGTCCCTGGTCAGTGACGGAGCAGTAATCTGGACATTACTTGAATATGAGACCGTTCTGAAGCAAATCATTTTCACACAACAATAGATATACAATGAACTCTTGAATGAATCCCATAAGGATTGGAACAATCATCTCCCCGCATTTCCACTGATTCCCACTGATCAGTTACTAGCCTTCCCCTTTAACTTTCACCATAGTACAGCTCTTGTATTGAAAGAATACATCACGGCTTTATTCTCTTTCTGCATTGCAAATGGAAGATTGTGACATTGACCAAAATAAACCTTTCTTTTCCCTTTTGTGCAAATGACAAACTTGACAATTGACTCTAAACGAGATTGAAAGAGCATTGGATACATAACAAACGATTAAACTTCATTATTCAATCTGTCACTTATGGTTGTGCTAACTACCTGGTTTGCTGCGGCTTTTGTTGTGTTTACCTTCGCGTTTTTTTGAGGGTTGGTTTGGATGTTTGTATGTTTCTAAGGCGTACATGGTGTTGAAGAGGTCTAGCTCTGGCGTTCAATTGTTATCAATTAATTACAGTGGATGCAGCTTTGTTGCGTTTTGTCAATTGGATGCCTTGACAGTAGGCAAGTTGAGTGACCTTGCTATTCCCCCTATACATGATAGGAACTTGGTGTAAAACAATATTGTTCATTCGATGTTGCCTTGTGTTGTAAAATAACTGGAGAACACATTGCAACTACCACCTACGCCATGAGTATTTATTATTTGCCGCCTTATAATTTGTATACAATTGACCCATATCGCCTAGTAGGTAAGTAATTCCTCGAGAGAGTTGATATCGGGACCAGGAACAATTGGTTACATGACGTGAGGGCTCTTCGTTCATGTAAAATCAAATTTTCCTGTATATAAAGTTTCACTACAATTTCAAATTTGAAAAGAAAAATATACGACCAATGTAAGAAAAATATACACGAACACGAAAATTTAAACAGCGGTATTTATGAGCATTGAAAACTTCCGTTATGGGATGATCTCAGTCCAAATTTCCGACCACTAAAAATGAAAACCACAGACATTTCTAACTTTGTTATATCACTAGGCGATATGACATCACTTTCAGGATGAAAGAAAATAATATATTGCCTTTGTCATATCACATTTATAGTCAGATGTCTTGTGTTTGTTTGTTTGTTTGTTTGTTGTTTTTTTCAAATACATATACTAAAGTCCTGTAATCTCTATTCTTTTTATCTTTTCATCTCGGTCAGTACTGTTGGATATTGTCATTGCCATGATTTCACAATGACTAAATACAGCAATGCCATCATATTTGGACTGGTTTCGGGATGGATTATAATTACCGTGTTAATTTGAAAAACAGATGAACTCTAACATGCCTAGGACTTCGTAAAACACTTATTTAATACTTTACCTTCTGGACGTCGATGATATATTTGCCGTACGTGATATGCATTTTTTTTTTTGTGTGTGTATGTGTGTGTATGTGTGTGTAAACCATTTTTTAATGTTAAGGTTTATGTTCATTTTGAGTTTGATGGCGTAAAGACTAGGCCAAAATGTAATCAAGACGCCAGAAACTGTCCTTGGCAAAGCCTAATGCAATTTATTATCATATGTATATGAACATATTTCATACTTTGATCTACATGTTTCCACGGCGCCGTTCAACAGACCACACTTCATCATGAGGTCCTTTGCTGAGGACAGATATATCCCCGTTCCCACCCCCGCGCACCGTATCCACGTTCACAGTCTTGCACACACACACATACGCACACACACACACACACACAAACATCACACACAAAACACACGGCACATAAACACACACACACACACACCCACACACACACATACACACACTGTTAAACATTATACTCTGCTAACTTGACCACGAAGTGGCGAGAAAGTGAATAGGCACAAAAAATAACAATAAAACTTTTTAACGTTATCTCCACAGAAAAGATGAATAACGAATAAAGTGTGATGTAGCAAAGAATTGAAAATAGTGTTTTTTCAGCTTTCAAGGATATAAACTACAAGGATATTCATCTACAGATGCAAATTAGCGGGATGGTGTCGTGCTACGGAACATTGCGTGACCTTCATTTATGCCGTCAATCCAATTATTTATTTCAAGTTTTGAGCATATGCCAGCAAATAATGGGATAGGGTCGGTTTAACAGTGTTTAGTTTAGGAGGTGGTGGGAGGCAGTCCTTCATAATCAAGGGAAAAAAATGTATATATACACACGATATGCCGTATATATTTATATGTATAGACTGGATCACTATGTCAACCCACCAAAACCGAAATTTGAGCTTAGTCAGTCGTGTAATCTTGATTCTTCATACAGGGCGTATGAAAAAAAAAAAAACCCTTACAGTTTGGAAAGAATTGTCTAAATTACATTTCAAAATATTTGGAAGATTTTTCCATATTCATGGATACCCAATAGTCCCATCTATCAAGTGCAATCAATAAAACAAATGTTTGTTCACGCTTGGCTGAACACTGACGCTCTTTGTCCAGAGTGTGAAAAATGGCTTGCGCCAAATTGAAAGAAGAGGGAAAATTCAGCCAGCAGTCCAAATAAGTGTTCTCATTCAAATAAATTCTTCTTTTGCTCACAGTTTTGATTATGTTATGCTAGTTTAGGAATTTTCTTGCAATTTTCTGTCATGTTTTAAGTGATTTCATTGTGTTATGGAAGGTTGATTAACAACATCAAGACCTTTTAAGCACAGTTATCACAAATCATGCACAGACATATCGAACCCAAATGCCAGTTACTCAGTCAAGAAGAAAAGTGCAAAATTAAGATCATTCAATCAATACAGTCAATGCAATCAATCAATCAATCCAATCAATCAATCCAATAAATAAATAAATAAATCATTCAATCAATCAATCAATCAAGCAAGCAAGCAATCAATCATTCATTCAATCAATCAATCAGTAAGTCACAATTGTATGCATGTTTGAAAAACTGATTTATTTGTTAGTTTATTCGTTCATTCAGTCGATTGATTACTTCAATGACTACAAAAGTGATTAATTGATTATTGGGCTGATTCACTGATTGATTGAACGACTCAATGACTGACTAACTGATATATCGGTTGATGTATTGATCGGTTGATGTATTGATGGGTTGATTGATTGATTGATTGATTGATTGATTGATTGATTATTGATTGATTAATTGGTCAATCAATTGGTTGATTAATTGGTCAATCAATTGGTTGATTAATGGGATGAATGATTTGAATATTGATTAATTTGGTACCACTACCGCATTACTGAATAACTGGCATATGGTATTGATGTGTCCGTGCACTGTGAAAACTGTCCTTCAAAGATCTTGAAGTAATTACACACTCTAATTCTCACAAATTGATTTAGAAATGAAATCATTAAAATTACGATAAAGCTGACAAAAAAGTCTCAGACTATCATAACATAATCAAAGCTTTGAGCTAAAGAGCAATTTGTTTGAATGGGAGCACTTATTTGGACCGCTGGCTGAATTTTCCATCTTCTTTCAATTTGGCGCAAGTCATTTTTCACACTCTGGACAAAGAGCGTCAGTGTTCAGCCAAGCGTGATCAAAAATTTGTTTTGTTGATTACACTTGATAGATGAGACTATTGGGCATCCATAAATACGAAAAAATCTTCCAAATATTTTGAAATGTAATTTAGACAATGTTTTCAAAAGTGTAACTTTTTTTGATACGCCCTGTATACATGTCCATACACGCAGACACGCACACGACCGTACACACACACACACACACACACACACACACATACAATCTGATATATATATATATATATATATATATATATGTATAAATAAATAAATATATATATATACATATATATATATATATATATAGAGAGAGAGAGAGAGAGAGAGAGAGAGACATATTACAGGGCTTGACATTAGTGGTTACCCGGTGGCCCGGGTCCAGTAAATCTTGATGTCGGGCCACCACATTTTCAAAAAGGTTCTCTTTTGGTGGCCCTAGATAGAATTCCAAATTAATTACCTTTTTATTTCGGGCCACCGAAATTTCAAATTCAAAGTTTTAAGTGTGTGTGTCAGTGTGAGTGTGTAGTATAGGCCGTACTTCCAGTTTTGTTTAGAATACAATACTAGTTTTACAAATATTTCAGCATTGCTATGAAATTATGAAGAGTTTAAAAAAATCACAATCAACAACTACAACGATTAGTCGTGTAATTGATCTTCTAACGTACAAAAGAGGAGTATCATTGATATGTAGTGAACATTCAAAGATATTCAACGCTTCTGTCCAGAGGTATGTATCAATATAGATATGAAAGTTTATTGTTTATGGTATGCCTAACTTAAGAAGAAATCAAAATTCCAGGGAGGGCCGGGGAGCTTTTATACGACACAATTAACCTGTAGTTATTCATTGATACATACATATATGTATGCATGTATGTAGTTATGTATATCAACATGTATTACATTATAACATACATACATGCTTACACGCACATAAACTTGATAAAGAAAACTCCTTGCATTGAGTATCAAATGAGATGATGTCAAAAATTATATGGTAAGCTAGAGTGTAACTTTTTTTTTGATAGCAACTTGACGTTACTAGACAGTTTGCTTATAATTGCAATGAGACAAGCAGCAGAATCGGTGTTTCATTTGTCACTTTTATAACGTCTATAATACAAATATAAAAATCTGTAATTCATCCAGGTTATGAATGGTTATAATCATACGTAAACGCTTTGCAACTTGTTGGAGAAACAACAAAGACAGACTTCCCTTGATATGGTCAATTTTTGCAGGGTCATTTGTCTCATAAACAGAGCAAACCGATTAAAAGACAAAACGAGAATGGATCACTGCTAAAAACCTCAGTTGACGGAATACAAGCAAACCACATTATTGCTTCTCCAACGAAATGTGGTTTTATCATCGATAAGTCAACGCCATTAAAACGAAATAATAACAATAAACGTCGGTAGCCTAAAAAGCTTCCCTCACTGAGGTCACAGAGCTGTCAGATGACTGCTATTGTTCTGAATTGTTTTTTTTTTTTCTTCTTCTTCCTTTCATTTGCACTGCAGCTATTCTCAACTTCTCAGGCACAATTACTACCTTGGCGTTATGTCTGCATGGAGATAAGTTAAGTGTGCATGTCTGCAGAGATAAGGTGAGTGTGCATGTCTGCAGAGATAAGTCAAGTGTGCATGTCTGCAGAGGTAAGTCAAAAGTGCATGTCTGCAGAGATAAGTTGAGTGTGCATGTCTGCAGAGATAAGTTAATCGTGCATGTCTGCAGAGATAAGTTAAGTGTGCATTTCTGGGGGCATTTCGAGGAGCAGTTTGGTCGGATATTTTTCTGACAAACTGTTATGCGTACTGAAATCCTTGCATCTGATTGGCTTTCATTTGGCTTTGTCGGACAACTTTGTCGGACAAAATGCTTCATTAAATGCCCTCTGGTCATCTGGGCCACATTTCATGTAAGATTTTAGGATAGAAACTCTTGCTGGAATGGCAACTTCCCATAGCAACAGTCAATCACTTAAAAGCTGGATTCTTGTCATTACCATGATAATTACCATTCCAGCAAGAGTTGTTATCATTATCAACTTTTTTAAATGAAATGGGGCCCAGACAGGCTGCATATCAAAAAGATGGCAAGCTTACATGAGCGCGGGATTATTGATTAAATACACAAAGACAAAAGTAAGCACACCCACTCTTCCGCAAACACGCTAAGTCACACGCACATATTCATACTTGCCTAAATTTCCGCACTCCGTATAGTTTCAATCTATTCGACTGAATCGTGCTTTATTTTCATCCAAAAAGGGTAATACTAATACATTTCATAAATCATTTCATAAATTATCAACATTAATTGCCAGCACTTCACCCACTTGATTTCTAATCTTGTTTCCGGCAGTTTAAACCTATAGATGATACGTCGCAGTCATTTATCAGTTTTACGTGACAGTTAACATATAAAGAGTTTTGGTGAGGTGTTGAATATTTTTGTTATTCTCTGCGAGTGTTTGGAAGCGGGAAATAATGATGCTGATATACCTTAGACCTAGACCGGAAGTGGGAATAGGTCATGGAAAGTGCAATGCGATTCAATAGTTCCGGTACTTTCGATGACTAATGTGATGCTCAAAGACGACAACAGAGCAAGGCTATACAAAGGACAGGAGCAGCTAGTTTCGAACAAAGTTTGCCACTTGTAAAGGCTTTATTCCAGGGATCAAAATACAACAAATATTTGACGTCCTTTACAGACGGTCATGCTTCTTGTTAACATCATTTTAACATGAATGAAAAGATGAGTTACAGAGAGATGAGTTAAGGAGGCTATTTGGGGTAAGAGATACCATTATGTAGCCCCACAACGCATACCCCTATGTTAACATAATTATATCCAGACGCACTGCCCACTACAGTAGTAATAACAGCATTCATGCGACATGCTTTGACATTTTCTGACAGAAATTAATGCAGTGGTCAAAACTCATGGATGTATAAGAGTCTCCCTCCAAAATATTTACGTGGAATTGGGACACACCTGCGCACGTCTGCGCGGGTTTGGAGCCATAATCGTCTATTGTTTTCTAACAGCAGGTGGTTTTCCTTTGATGTGTAAGTATGGTTGGTAAATGGTAACGTACTTATGGTACGTACTTATGATTGATAAATGGTAATGTACCATGCAGAAAACAGCAAATAGAGTAATAAGCTCAAGTCTGGTCTACTCGGTGTGTGTTGCTAAGAAAGGTAGTATTCCAAAGCTAATCAGGTAGGTCCTACTAGTCTTATAATATGACATAACAACATGAAACTATTATGTCACTTACTGAGCCACGTTTCAGTGATTGTTGTACGACGCAAAGTATACCTACTCAACATTTCAATAATACCTGACTACGAGCATTCTGACGCATAAATACAGTATCAGAAGTTGTCAATCAAAACGAGTACTCCATTGCCAGAAGGGAGATATGTGTCATGATCTGGTAACTATTAATGTAACAATTAATCTACATTATAGTTAGTGATCTTTTTCTGGGGCGGATACTAACATCAAACACAATGGCGCAGAAATGGATATGCCTTTCTTGTTTTTTGCGTCCAGTCTTTGGAGATCATTATTATTTACGAGAACATTTTTTTTAAATGAAGTCCTTTAATGGCAGCAACATGACACACATAAATCAGTGATTATTAGGGAAAACGTTAACAACGAATAATTTAATAAAAACACCTAGAATTCTGTACACATGCCATGACTTTCTTTTTAACCCCTCTTGGAATCTTGGAATTCCTATCGCTCACATAATTTGCCTTGTTTTGTATTGACGTTATTGAACTTTCATTCTTTGTTTTCTTTACTTTTGTGTAAATATGTAAAGAATGACATTGATTACTGACTACCTGGTATCTATTTCGAAACAAAATGACACACACGATTCATAAATATTTCAAACTTAGGATTACTATCTACATATTTTACACATATTTCCAATCCATACATCACAAGTCATGATAGTATAATTTTTTTTTTACACTGTATACTTTTTTTCCATGATGTATGTTGGCAGTGCACGTATGTCTGTATCTTTCCTGCGGCTTATAGGTGCTCGCTTTCTCTCTCTCTCTCTCTCTCTCTCTCTCTCTCTCTCTGTCTATCTCTCCCTTCCTCTGATTTCATGTTCCTTTTGAACAAAAGGAAAAACTTATGGAATGTATCCGCTGGGGATAAACCAGCACTACCAACTTTCTTGGTCCACTTAAGCAATGCTTTCCCCTCTTTGGAATCATGACAGAATCAAGTATTGTAAAGTAGAACACTTGTGGTTAAGCAAGTTTAAAAGTCACCAAGTTTTCTTGAACTTTGTATCAATGTGCCAGACTATGACAACATATGAATTATGCTACCAGCTTGCACTCAGACCTGGACAACAATCGCTGATTAAAACAGAGTACCGAAGGCCAAGAAGCCCTTTCTCCTTTAGAAGCGGTGCTCAGAGGAATGCGTATAGCGTACACTTCCTGAAGACACAACTCTTATATCACGCTAAGTTTGACAATGTCAATTTCAGCGTTAAAGTGTCAGATCAATTTTTGTTCGATGGTTGATTTTCATACGCTTTGTTCCACAAACAGTCTACTCTTTCTCTTTGAGCGTGGGGGAGTGATAGGCCTACTTTCCATGTTCTCGTATATTCCATTGGTCGAGCTAGCACTGTAAGAATTCGGGACAAGACCAACTATTGAAACCCGGGGAGATTGATACTGACAATCTGCTGATCTCGAGTTGTCGATGGCAATAGTGGCATAAAACTCTCCATCTTGATTTGGGTTGGATCGATTTTGCATGTCCATGTACTCTTCATTGCTGATGGCACTACAATCTGACCGTTCAATGACCTTATTGCAACCCTTTTTACCGAGTTTTAATTGCCTGTATTTGTAAAGTAGCACCGCATTTACAGTAACAGAGAGCACAAACAGGATGATGAAGATCGATAACCACGTGGTGAGTTTTTGATACCTGTTGTTCTGAATGGGTACTGCACTTTCGGACTTGCCAATGTCTGGTGTTGGGGAAAATGTAGTCAATTGATCCTGGGTTTGAGTCCTAACTGTTTTCATCGACTTAGTCGATGGTGGAGCCGGAAACCTCTCTGAGGGCATACCTTCGTCCGCCTCGTTGACAGAACTCTCGCTGTAGCTGTAAATTGGCTCAAAGGCTGGAGCTTGATCTACTACCTCGATAGGTCCAACTTTACAGGTGGATGATCGACCGGGATAGGCGTCACTTGTAACTTTGCAAGTGAATGTCATACCATCGTGAGAAGCTGCTGCCGTGAAGGAGAGAGCATTTTCCACGTAACCATTATGGCGAGTTTCCTGGGCGAAGAGGACCATGTCATCTGTTCCTTTCCATCTAGTCCTGACTATGGGCTCACCTTCACCAACAGCACATTTCATTACCACAGGAGACCCCACGGCGAACACATTGCTGCGACCTTCATGATGACAGAGCGGAGGGTTGGGAAAGTATCGCACCCTCAAGTCCACTGAGTCGCTGGCTCGCTTCTTTGGGAGGGTGTTGTACCAATCCCGAACAATCACCATGCAAATATAGTGACCGGCATCGCTTCTGTTGACGCGATTGATTGTGAGGACGAAGTCGCGTCGATCGGAAACGCCGTCAATCATGACGATACGGTACCTCGGGTCCGGCGAAAGGAGCTGTTGTCCTCGGGATATGACCACGCCATCTCGCCTCCATTCCATGCGGAACGATCTCGCTCTCTCACCCGACACGTTGAAGACTGCACAAGACAGCATGACGGACGATCCTTCCTCGACAACTTCCCCTCCTACGACAATGGCTTCAGCCCCTGGATCGGCCAAACCCGACGCATGATGGACGCCGATGCAAATGAGAATTACCGTGCTGAAAAATCCAACCTGTTTCATTGTCCGTAATATGTGAGGCACTAACTTGATCAGCTGAACGGACGTCAACTTTATCGATAAAATTAGATGCAGTCAATCTATGACGTCCACCAAGGAGACTGAGGCAGCATATTTTCTTCTTCAGACGATACGGCTTCAGTAACTTCCCAACAAGAATAGCCAGTTGCTGGGAAATATTTCGTCGACTTCGCCGTGCGATGAAGAACCATTAGTTTCGATATACTTGCTAAAAGAGTGCATCGGTTGCAGGTAGATATAGAACGAGGTAATGTTTTGATTTCTGAGACCAGCAATTCACAGGGATGCGGCGAATAGTATTGTTCTCAATGCAAACATACAAAATGATGCGTTGCAGTGACATTACTATTAGTTGTTGTAATCTGCACGCTCTGACTTGCACACCACAGAATGAAGCTGCACACTTTGTGACAGCTATGTTTATTTTCAAGCATGAGACAGACGTTCTGTGTTTACGCTCAAGCGGGAAATGGCTATCAAATGCGGTGCGCAAAAAGTTCGGCCGAAGTCCTACGGAGAATGCTATTGGCTGAACGCGATTTTGTGTACATCCCTGAAGCGATTACAGTATGCTTTGTTTGAGTGCTTGATGGCAATCTGTCGACATCCAGTTCCATACTTCCTCTGGCCTAAAGAGGAACAATGGTGCAACCGCAGACCACTTTACACAGAGAAAATACATTACAAATGAGCCACTCTGTGCTCTGCGTTAGAGACGAGAAATATAGTAACACTTTTCAATCGCATCATCCTCTTAGCGACATGGTAAACAAAAGCTAGGTAAATATCAATTATTGAATCCGATTCTAAGCTCTCATGGAATGCTATATTACCACAGTTATTAACAATATTTGATTTTATGATTATAGGATGAAATATACGTATGTTTCCTACTCATACGACCGTGGATTTATGCATACACCCAAGGAGAGATTATGAGATTACCATACATTATACATAAGAGATAACACGTCGAATGCCACTTATTATGGTATATTATACAGATAGGTGAAATAGTACTGTAAAACGAGGAATGTTCCTATGCATTTTAATTTTCGCGAATTTCGCGAGAGCCAAGATTAGCGAAATCGAAATGCACGTGAAAGTACTTTTCTAAACTATACGCATTGAATGTTAGAGGCAACTCGCGAAAAGTTCATGCCGCGGAAAAGGTCGTCCACTCCAATTCGCGAAAATTTCAAACCGCGAAAGTATCGTGTTTTACAGAACTACATCTAAACTAAGCGTCATAGTAATGTCTTTCCTTTTACGCAATCCTCCAGTTTCTATTTCTTCAACACTGATGTATGATTGTAGTTGAAATAGTCTTCGTTTGCAATATGATATTACTAGATGATATTTTGTGCATTTGGTACATTTACGTCACGTTTTGGGTAGTTTTAGGTAACAAATTGCTCAAAATGGAGACGCATTTCTATCATGGTCAGTGCACGAACGAGTATTAATATACGTAGCCGTGCTCACTAGCATTTAGTTTTTTTGGTTTGTTCGTCTTCAAGGGAGCAACGGTCTTGCTGGTAGTTGATCTAGAAATAGCCACACAAATGACAAGGCAACAGATGAATCAAACATAAGCCTTTCCCCACCGAGGTCTCTAAATACGTCAGACGCGAGGAGAATTTCTGCCCACAGTTGTATTCGATTGTTACGAAAACTCACGAAACACCGAGACAGACTATTGCCTGAACACACAAACTTGACTGAGCTATGGGTGCTTCCGTTGCAGGTGGGCCTATGTCAATGTTGCCAGCAAGTATGTTTCGCTCAGAGACCAACCATTCTTTAAGGTAACTCCTCATTTTGGACATCTACCCCTAAAGGTCCTGGTCACACTTAGGCGAAGACAGGTTGCCGACCATTCTACGACCTCTGAAATCACTTATGGGCAGTTAGTTGTCACAGGTTGTCATAAGGTTTTTTTGGAAGTCGGCAAATTGTTGTCAGGGGTCGGCGACCGGTCGGCGACCGGTTTTGGTCGGCTAGAGGGTTTCTTGCTGCACCGAAAACATTTTTTTTTTTTTTTTTTGGGGGGGGGGTTCTTTAATTGGTTGTGAAAAGGTCGGCAACTTGTTGCCGACTGGTCGCATTTACTTCTTTAGGACTGTTCCTCATCGATACCTGGTCTTTGGTATGAAGACGTTTTTGGTCTGCAACCAGTTGCTAACCAATTGCCGACCATTTTGCCAAGTGGCTGCCTACCAAATTATAGCAATCAACACTATAAACCTTTTTCTCTAGAGTATCTGCGTCCGTGTATCTCGTCCACATGCCATGTATTGTAAGTGTTTCAAGCAGTCTACATTCTTTCATGCATCGTTTCCTGACCACACCAGGCGATCACTACGATACTGAAGACATGCTCAGGGAGCTCGAGCGAAGGGTAAGGGCGGGGGAAGATCACAGCCGAATGACAGTGACGGTATTCTTATATTCACAAGACCAAGCAATCTTGTGCTTCTGAGACTGAGGGAAAGAGAGCAATCTTTAAATTGTTGCCGAGCGCTAGACGAACATCAGCAACAAATCGTCAACCAATTTGTAGTGGACTTCCTTGAGTTGCCAACTAGTCGCCTACTAGTTGCCAACCATTTGCAAACTTCACTGCATGGGAGCAGTCGTCTATTCATCAGTAGGATTTTTGTTGCGATAAAGACGCTCGCCAGCCGGTCGCCAATTGCGCCAAATGGTTTCCAAACGGTTCGTAGCCGTTCGGGAACCAGTGGCCGCCAGTTGGTTGTCGATGATGGCCAGTCGGTTTTGGTTGCTGGAGGTGACTATAAGCCCTAAAATCAAGCTCACACTGTACGTAGGTCTACATAATAGTTTAGTGAATTTATAGCATACATGTGGTTTACTGAATTCATATCATATTGATACTTTGGTTTCGTTTTAAAGGGCTTTTGATGGGTTGTTGCTGTTGTTGTTTTTTGTTTACTCGTGTAATCCTGCTCTTGGATAGTCATACTTGCTATAAGGCATTTATAACCTGGTATAAGGACAAGTTGTTTTTAATCAGAAGTATATAACATGATAGGTCCAATCCCTCGTACTATTTTTGGCACCACGAGCACACGTCAAACCAACACTAACCTGATGTCAGGCGAATGAACTCCTAAGGCGGATAACCTCGAGAGTTAGGGATTCTGCCAGGAGGTTTCCTCGATTTCCTCGTATCCCAGGTACCCCTTTACCCCGGTAGTCACGGGGGGAGCGACGTTTCCTGTCCGGAAATGGGATTCCTCTGTGCAGGTTTGATTTGGTTTGTCAGAATTACTCAATGTTAAGTAATTATCTGTCACCCCTGCTTCATTGTAACACAAACATATGAACAGGGAGATATGCAATAGGATTGAAGATTTTTTTTCGAGATTGGCTCCTTATTCGATTCGGAAAGATGCAATTCTTGCGAAGACAGAGGATGGTACAGAAATACATCTCTAATATGGACCACGTCATATTAGAAGTTTCCTTGATATAACGCCTGAAAAAAGGTACATATCACTCTTATTTGATTTGATTTGATTTAATTTGATTTGATTACGTTCTAACTCCAGAAGATTGCCACAGGATAGGGGTTTACCATCGACACAACACATTTGGCTGATTGCCAGTTCAGGGTGACCGAACTTGAGAGCATGTGAACGAACGCAATGACAAATGGCTGCATTGGGAATGAGAAAGTAACCTGTTCACAAAATCATATTCCATTATGCTGTGGTTGTGAGCTGACCTACATTTAAAAGTTTGTAAATACAAGTGCCAAACACCAAAAGTCTAGGACACCTTACTTCAAAGAATAACAATAACAAACAAGTGTTCCAGGATTTCACAAGATAAGGATTGCAGCATTAAACCTAATTCTTTGTCACGAAGCTTTGAGGTCGTGTTGGCATGGTGTTTTCATTTTGGCCTTTTCTTAGACTTTATGCTTTATCAAATCCAACGTCTGTTTTTCAAATGAAGTGAAGTGAAATAGTAGTAGATCTTGAGCAAAAATGATAAAAATAATTACATGACTGAAAACACCGCAATTTTTTTTTTCCGTAAACGAGTGCCGCTCCATGATTATAAGATTATTTTGTGGAAATTAATTAATGGATGAAAAATTCTTAAAGGCCCGTGTTTTGGGGTTAAAGAGAGGAATGCAAGTTAATCAGACGTGCAATTACAACGGCTGGAATATCAATTTTAGAGGCGAAAATACTTCCGAGCGAGAATTACTCATGGCTGCGGTAGTTATAGCACATCGTTTTGGGCAAGGCATTGTCTCTGTGTTTAATTTGCAGGAAAAGAAGAACGCACCAGGTATATTATTTTTTTTTTTAAAAACCGATTGGGGCTAGTTTTCCATGCCCCTGGATAGTCTTGCTGGTGATTTTCCAACATTCAAAGGCAGATACACTGGCTAACTATTTGTTCTGCATTTCATCAGGATTGTGGTGCTCTGGGGAAAATTTTCGTTCCAGGTAACATGGACAACTGTTACACAATCAGCTCATATCAAATCACAATTATTGTCACTATCATCTCGCTCATATCAGAAAATATTTTCTTTTCCGAAGTGACTCACCTGAAATTTTACAAGTGGTTTGATTTATCTCTTTCTAGAACATCGTGCAGAACCACAATGGAATTCTTCAATTCCAGTCCCAGAAACGCCTGACATACACCTTGTTACGGCACATTTTGGTAAATCGGCACATTTGGTCAATCGGCACCAAAATGTGCAAGTTACCAAAATGTGCCGTCACTAAGTGACGGCACATTTTGGTAACTGCACATTTTGGTAATTTACCAAAATGTGCCGATAGTGCACCTATACCTGACGGAATCAACTGTTGCCAAAATGTGCAGTTAAAAGTGGATTTGCCTGCACATTTTGGACAATCTGCACATTTTGGTAACTGAACTAAAAACCCATGGATGGGCTTGAGATTTATAATACGGTCAAGGAGTTAAGGTGATATGGTCCTGCTGCAGCAGTAAAGACAGGCAAGACACTTATTTAGCTCACCCGAGCTGAAGGCTTGAGTAAGCTATTGCGATTGCTTTTCGTGTGGGTATGCTGTGTGACCTGCGAGCCAGGTGCGTGGGGCTGACAACTCAGTGAACGAATTCCTCTGAAGGAATGGCAGAAGTACCACAGAATGTCATTAATTTGGTCGCATACGGGGACTGCGAAATACATGCCTGGGAGTTGCTGCGAGGTGCTGCCGCTAAGGGCCTCCTACTGGCGATCTGCGTGTACCTCTGCGGGCAATTCCCACGACTCACCCGGAAAAAGTTTTGGTCATGCTGTAAACTTAGCTGCAGGTAAATCGGACTTGCGTGCGCACCTCCGGGCAAATACAAGCGAGATACGCTCTAGGTACTGTCAGGTGCGGACCAATTGCGGAGAGCTCCGGGTAGCTAATTTGCTTCCCCGCAAGTCAAACTTGCCCAGATACGGTATGACAAGGCCTTGAGCATGTTCAAAATATGTTCCGAGTGAGTTGCGGGGGTACACGCAGAACACCAGTAGGAGACCCTTACCGGCAGCACCTTGCAGACAACTCCAACGCAGGTACTTCGCAGTACCCGTAAGTCACTCGTAACAGAAAACGGATCGGTTTCAAAGTTCTCACGCAGATCAAACGGAATACACGCAAGCAGAAGGTAAGTAGCACGCGTCTAGCAAATGAGACACAAGTGCGAAACTCGTAAACATTCTTGTCCGCCCACAGAAAGTTTTCCTGCGTGCTGAAAAAATCCCTGCTCGCAACAAGCCCGCGTAGCTTGCGTGCGACTTGCGAAGAACAATTATGTTTTTTACTACCCGGAAGTCCCCGCAGATGACCTGCACATAACAGTACCTAGCACGTATCTCACCCGTAGTCCTTCACTAAGTTGTCAGCCCCCACGCGACTGGTACAAAGGTCACACAGTATACTAGTACTCGCAAGTATATCGCGTCCAGCAAGTAAGACACATGCGCTGACTCGCACAAATCCTTTTCCGCCCTCAGGAATGTCCGGTATGCTAGAAAATCCCTACACGTAACAAGCCCGAGTAGCTTGCCCGGAAAGGTGTGACAGGGCCTAAACTCGGTTGCGGGCAAAAAAAATATGCGTGCGCACCTCCGGGCTACTACTTTTGAGATACATGCTAGGTACTGTCATGTGCGGATATCTACGGGGACCTCCGGGTAGTCAAAATTGTTCTTTGCAAGTCGCACGCAAGGCTGGTGTGACACGGCCTTTACTCGCAACAAGCCGGCGTAGCTTGCCCGGAAAGGTGTGACATGGCCTTTAGGCTGCCGAACTCATTCGGTGGGGACAAAAACCAACTGCACTTACAATTTGTTTTTGTGATGATTGTGTTGGAGTAGAAAGTTACCAAAATGTGCCGTCAATATCCTGCACATTTTGGTAAATTTACCAAAATGTGCAATTTACCAAAATGTGCCGTAACACACCTCAATATCTCAACGGGATATATCAGATAACAATAAAACATTTCTTTCAATAACAAACTGAAAATGAGTTGCTATAAGAAGTCCATTCTCGGCACGTTTTAGGCCATAGGCTACATTCATATGAAGGGCAAATAGAAAGATAATTATCCACAATATCACCCTGCACATCCGACACCGTTAGTGTCAAGCATTTCTTTGTTGGATTGGGAATCTACCATGTACATCCTAACTGGACGATCCCAATGTAGCTTTCCAAGTCAGGTGTTCTCACTCGGGGTTAGGCCCCTTTAATAGTTTAATTATTCTAAAAGTATGTGTTTCTCAGGGAGTTAAGGAACCATTACCTGACAATGATTCCTGCCACATATCTGAACTAATTCGTCGTATAACACGAAAACCCCCTATTCAGTATCAAGTGCTCCCAATTGTTTTCGTCGGGTTTTTTTTTTTCAATCAATCTTGAAGAATGGGTCACCTGCCAGTGGTGGTCCTATCAACTGTCATCGTTTAATTCTGGCCCTTATTGCCACCTCCACACGAATAATTTGCCGGATGTTCAAAGCGGAACCAATACTGATCACTTCATTACAAATCGAGCGAATATCCTCTGCCATTTTTTAAAACCAGTAGCTCTGGGAACGGCGATATTTACTTACACCTGTGCGCACCTGTTCCGCACAAACAGAAAGGAAAACAATGATGTAAACCTGAATTGACTGGTCCGAAATTGGGACAATGCCTTTTCCTGAAGCTTCCAAATCTACCCTTTGGCCTACTTTCTTTATCCCTCTTTCTTTATTTCTTTATTTCTTTTTTTTTTTTTTTTGGGGGGGGGGGGAGGTGGGGGGGGGGGTTGACTCGAAATGTAGGCCAAGGACAGCTTTGCCTCGATAAAGTTTCATGACTTTTGTGAACATGCTTTCAAGTCTTCTGAAGTCCATTAACCACATTTCATGAGTTCGGGTTTCATTTTTATTGGATTTTTTATTGTACTTTGTGTATTTACATACTAATTTATCTTAGAAATTGAATGGGAAGTCGAACATTATAAATGTTTTGACTCCTCGAGCATTTTATAAATGTTAAGATTAACACTCAAAATGTTGGATTTCGCTTCTCATTTTCAGCTGAAAATAATAAAATTAAAATGATGAATGAGTGAATGAATGAACGAATGAAAGAGTGAATGAATGAAAAAGGTGAAGCCAAAATTTTGAGTGTTAATTTTAGCATTTATAAAAGGTTCGAGGAGTGATATCATTTGAATTGAATTTGTTAATAACATTTCATTTTTTAGAGTGCACTATTACTTAGAATTTGTTTCCAAAAGCAACACAGTTATGACATGTATGATGAATCATATCACTCTCGGGTTTCCTTTTTATTTGAATTGGATCTCATTGTCAAGATATTGTCCTATATGCAAATTTAACCCCCCCCCCCCTTTATTGATGGTTTCTATTTTGATGTTTATGATATATCTGCATGTGTAAATGTTGTTTATGTTTATTGCATTCGTTATTATGTAGGGCCTAGGGCTATGATTGTTACTTGCATTTTTAAGTGAGGTACTAATATTCCCTCGCAGTATAACAGACAGTATGTGTCTGTATGAGTGCATGTGTGTGTGTGTGTGTGTGTGTGTGTGTGTGTGTGTGTGTGTGTGTGTGTGTGTGTGTGATACTGCAAGTGATACTGGCCTTGGCAAAATGAAAACTCATAGAGTACCCCCCCCCCTCGAAAAAAAGAGAGACCAAAAATATAATGCTGACTTAGAATTTTGAAACAATACGTCGGGAAGAGTTCCCGCAGCCCTGTCTCACTTTGTCAAATCGAACTTTCATCCTCCATCACAAATGACGAGTGTGTATAGTTTCTCTCTTATTCAGCTTGCGAAGTTCATCGGTTTTAAAGAAGTACATGTATTATTCATCTCTAAACAAAGCAACAAGAGATGAAGGCAGACATGGATATCCCCTTCAGGCGTGAAAGACATAAAGCAAATACCCCCCCCCCCCCCCACACACACACGTGCTCGCTGGACATGGACGTACAACATTATGGTGTGTTGAATTCCCATTTCGTAGATAAATAAGCATGTGATAACTCCTATATAGTTTAATCTTATAACTGCTGCTACACTAGTGCTAATACTTCTTCTTCTTTTCCCTTATTTCTTAGTATGTTGGTGTATTTGTTTCTTGAGGGACTGAGATTTGAAAAAAAAAATGACAGATTGGCAATTAAAAGCAAGAACTCTAGTTTATAGATATCAAAACTCGTATAAGGAGACATACAAGCTGTTATTGAAACTTTAGCACTAGCCCATCCAAAGAAGAATAAAGCTTAGGAATATATACACAAAGAAACGAAAGTCTGGAGCTTCTTGATGATGAATAAAGGATGAAGGGTCCACAAAACATGGCAACATCATTCATAATTCTATGAGTCACGAGCGAAATTGATCAAAAAAAAAATTTGTGAGTAAATGTGTGTGTGTGTGTGTGGATAAGTTATAAATTGTACTTTTTTTTAATAAAAAGGACAGTTATAAATTGTAAGAAAGATATTGGTAGGATTGAATATTTAGGATGGATAAATATTTGTTTTGGTTGGGAGGGGAAGGGCTGGTTGGGTGTGTATGAATGATGTCATTATAGAATTGCATAATGTATTTTTAAATAGTTTTTTATGTATATGCTCTTGTAAGTGAGTATATGAGTTATCTGATTCAATAAATTCAAAGGATATACGTTTGGAATATATTAATATTTTATAGTTATTCATGTTGAAGAGAGATTATTTGCAGTATAAATTGAAAAACGGATTTGTTTTGTGTTTTGAATTGCATTTCTGCTGTTTTTGTTCATGTCACACCCAAAATGGGTTAATTCATGAATAATTTGAATGAAATCAATAAAGATCAAGGGGAAAAAAGGGTGTGTGTGTCTGTGTGTGTCGCTGTTTTCTATACTAATATTGAATTAAGCGTTTTTCCAGGAAGACCACATTGCATTTTTTTTTTATTTAACATGTCTCAAAAATGATTTTGAAATGAATTACTCCGGTTTCTCTTAAATATATTCATGCAATTGAGGAAGCAATACGAATATTCTTCCAGCATTTTAGCACTTTCCGATTTCGAGGGCTGTGCATTTCCAATCATTATTTTCTTTAGATTGCAGTAATTTTTCATTGGTTGGAGTACTAATTGTGAGTACAAATTACTATATTGATGATCTCAATTTTTTGTCATGGTTTTCTACTCGACATGGTTGTTTCAAGCTGTTAACAATAAATGATTTACTTATCTCTTTACTTATTTACCAGCCGTAATGATTTTTTTTTTTTTGTACAGTATCATTTACACTTTTTTTTTTCCTGTGCAAGCTGCTATCTGTGGGAAAGAGAAGCAAAACAAACAGAACAAAATATGATATTACGAGATTTTGTATTGACTACGAACAAACGCTGCTATGTTTGACACCGCATTTCTGTACAGCCTTGTAATTTCGAGTTGTTGTGGATAACCAAGGCCTCTAAACGTCATTTCGTCAAATCTGTTTAATAACAAAAGGATATCAAAAATTGTTACATCACCGACGCACATTGGCACAAACTTGAATCGGATGGGCAGAAACACTGCCACGTGTTCAAACACGAGTTGCTGTACTGCTTGTGTAATAGTAAAGAGATGTCAGGATATCAGACGCAGCAAACAAAAAATCCGTTAGAGTTTGACTTCCTCCGCCATTTTTCTATGGCCGGAAAGTTTAAAGGCCCATGAACTTCTCTCCTTCCCGTCCTGGTTGCTGGACGGCAATCCCTGGATTCCCGAATTCTGCAAATTTCCTCTATAGGCTACTTTGAAAGCGATATCAAGATTTTTACAGTCATAAAAAAAAACACTTTTCAAAAATGTGTTTGATATTTCTAATAGTCATAAAAGGTGTTGTTTTCATTGATGAGCTGTAGGTTTATGCCTCATTAAAGTGAGGAAGAACATGAAGAAGGGATAAATTATTGGTAGCATTCTCGTGGACATCATCAGTTTGGCACTGGTGGAAATGCACCTGTTGAGCTGTGTGGGCAGCATCTCAGTGCATTGACCGAGGGTGCCGAATCTTTCCAGGGGTCCTTGGGTGTATGTACCAGCTGAAAAGTTCATACACATAACCAATTTTTATGGTTCAAATGTTACCACTGCCAGCCTTCCTTTTTCCTCTCGTTTTCTCAAACTTTATGGAGAAATGGACAGAATAACAAAAGAAGGAGGATTTTCTGGGGGGGGGGGGGGGGGAAATGTCATTGAAGATCTCAAGGTGCAGTCAACAAAACTCTCCTAGCTTCCGGACACAGAAAATTCTGGCATTTGATTTCTGAATGCAAAGTTCTGATTTTTTTAGTAAGTGACTTGATGCATTATTTGAATGGTTCTTTTTTTATTCTTTGTCATTGAGTATTTACCATTATTTAAGGTAGTGAAATGACATTTGCCCATGTTTCTTTTAGTAGTGATTACAATTGAGAAAAACAAATTGCAATGCTCTCAGCTTATTTATAGAAGATAAAAAAGTAACAGTGAAAATTTATGATTTTAGATGTTAGATGTAGATTTTAGATTTATGACTTGATGCATTATTTGAATGGCTTTTTTTATTATTCTCTGTTATTGAGTATTTACCATTTCAGGTAATGAAATGACGTAGTAGTGATCATAATCAAAAAACAAAGTGCAATGCTGTCAGCTGATTTATAGAAGATGAAAAAGCAACGATAAAAAACTTTACTTTTATATATCTAAATATACAATCACGCGGACAGCAAAACACGTGGAGTGCTAACTAAAAGCTTCCAATCTATAATGAGAATAAGGCGATGGGTGGACTGATATTATATTATATTATATTATATTATATTATATTATATTATATTATATTATATTATACTATACTATACTATACTATATTACTACATAACCAGCATGAACAGCATATTATGGAACAATAAGGAATTGAATTCAATAAATTATTGGAACAAATGAAATACAAAAACCAACAAAATACTACATAGAAATAACAAAATTGATATCAGAACATAAGAAATTCTATACTTTACTATACTATAAATTATATACTGTTGATATGATATAAACACATACGATGCAATGTATATATTCAATTAAAACACTATTGTAACCCTGCATCATAAAACCACCAATAAGTCGAAAGACATGGAATTTATGTTCAAAGTAGATTCTGAAAGACAAGACTCTGAGCCAAATGTATAAGATCTATAACTCAATACAAATTACATTTTTTAATCTAAATTATAAACACAAAGTACTCACTTTGGAAAAATGTTTATTGTGAAAAGGGGCTTTGAAGTTTGAGATCTATTCAAGCGCTTAATCTCACTGAGCTGTTCACTGTGCAATGAATAGAACAAAAAAGAAACAGGAGAAAACTCCGCAGCCAGCACATTACAGGGATTATCAGATAAAGCTGAAATTAGCACATTTTAATTCATGACTAATGTTAACTCTCAAATCAGTCGCACCATTCTTTTTTTTCAAAAGTCATTAGATTTAAAACTGAAGAGTATACGCAGGGTTTTTCAAAGCGGGCTCTAAACCAACTAGTTCACACTATTCTAAAAAAGAGAAATCTATAAAAACTACGAAAAAGAACATTCCCATTCGTTTTACAATCCTAAACTTAAGAATTATGTAAAGGAAGAATTGCTTGTCTACAAAATGTTAAAAAAAAAACCACACAAAATAAAAATTTACTTGGTTGACCTATTTCACCTATTTTGATTATCACGGGGCGTGCGACTCTTTGTTGGTTTTGTGATGCACGGTCACATTTGGTTATTCCAATCAGTTTGAAGAGTTTGAAGAGTATATCGTGCTTAGGGCCTACGTGTGGTGATGTTTGATAAAATCTAACGCTTAAACTCGCTTTTCTGTTAAGCAAAATTTATGACACGTTTACTGGAGTCAATTCAGTGTTTAATGTTGAACTGAAGCAACCGACTGAGCTGTTACAATCGCTTTGTTACAAACTATAACCATGTTTCTCAAATTCAAATTTTATTTACGTACCACTCATGAAAACTGATTTGTAGGTTTCGGGGACAGTCAATAGTTTCATGGCATGCAAGAAAGAGTTAGTTGAAATCATGACTCAAGTTTTTAATGTGCTGAAAGAATTTCCTTTGTATTCAATGATACCTATAAAATTTCTACCAGCAAAGCTTCACGCATAACAGCTTAAAAATGTAGGATCGCGTGTATTTGATAGAGAATAATGTACGTGTCCATTTCGACATAAGAACCAAATACAACCCCAAAAGAAAATAAAAGAAAAACAGACCAGCATCCCTTTAAGTAATCTTTCAAGGTAAGGCCACACTAGATAAGGAATAGCGGAAGTGACTCACACACACAACAATGATTCCCACTTTTATCGACCCAGTTCCGATTATCCAATCGACATGCATGTCCTTAGATGCATAATAGTCTTTGATTTTACCGCGTCAGTCGGTCAGAGATACATCCGCTAATGAAAACACTAGCTTCTGCACCTACATCGGAAGCAAATGTGTTGTCTTGAAATCATCATTGGTATTTCTCATCATGACTTTTCAACATCACTGGCATTTGTTTGCTTCTGAAACAAAATATTTATGTATGATTTTTTTTTTTATTCCTGAGGCTTGTTAATCCGAAAAATGAAATAAGGTTCGTAATTCCAAAGATTCCTTACTCCGAAACACACGAAGTCCTTATAAGCTATAATTATAATGTTCGTTATGTCCGAAAATGGAATAGGGTTCGTTAAATAATCCGAACACTATTTTTTTCTTGTGGCGTTATTCCGAAGGCTTGTAAACCAGAGACTGCAATAAATTTGGAAGTTAGCTTTCAGTGCTTGAAGTCAACTTGGGGAAGACTACGGTTTCGCCACTCAAATTGTTTCACCATTGCAACTTTGGGTTCTGAACCCAAACTTCCGAATCGCACCTTCTTTTTCTGAATCTATGCCAAAACAAATAAAGTCCTTTGGACCATGGTCGTAACCAATTTTTTTTTTAAGTTTCTTTGTTCGATAGTGTGATATTGTAATTACCCATTACCTATATCACTGTATCTTTTAATCAAGAGTTTAAAAAAGAATAAAGCACTTTAAAGATATCGGAAATTTGAATGCTAAATACTTATTTCATACTCTTTTTACTGAAACTGCGATTAGTGCGGGGGGAAAAAGTCAGGGAACAGTATAATGACTATAGTATATTCACAAGCCCTCTCACCAAGGACCTTCGTTCTATTGCCATCATTCCAGGTCGTCTATTTTTCTTGGCACCTTCTAGGTTGAGCTTATTTCTTTCACCTATAAAGTCAAGGCTGAACTGACCTAGAATATTCCTGAATCTTCCTTAAATCTTCCCCTCAGGCTTCCCTTAGTCAAGGTTTACGTAATCAGTGAAAAAACTAGTGTTTAAATTCAATCAGGCTCGCTTTTTTTCTCCTCCTTACGATGAGATGTGTCACAAAATCACTCCCTCGATGACATTTTTTTTTACGGTTAAAATGAATGAGAATTGCTTAGATATGTCATTTGGCCTTTCAGGTGTTTTTTTTTTCTCACATTCAAAACTTGTTTTCAATGTTTTCTAGTTCAGTTGATACCTCTATTTTAATATGCACCTCTACAAAGGGTAGGTACCCATAGAGATTGATTTCAAAACAATTACCCGTTTTTTTTTTTTAATAAGCTTCTGATGATACCGTGCCGTGGGCATTTGACCGCCAATAACAAGACCAACCCGTGAATAAAAATGGAAAAAAAATGTCATTACTCTATTATTGTATCTTATACAGTATATGCGACATTTCCGACATTTTATCTGGTGTAAGGAAAAACGGAATTAAAAAAGGCGGAATCACCCGTTCAAGTGTTTATCTATAGAAAGAAACGCAGTCATCTGTTTAAATGCTTATCACAAATTAACTCCCCGTAGTATCTAAGATGTGCCTTTTGAAAAAGGTTAAAAAAGAGCCTTTCCAAAGGGTTAGTTCATAAGGTTATCTCAGCAAAGGGTTTGATTTTATTATCGGTATAACTGTTGAGGATACAAGTGCATGTACGACAACAACCCTTTGACGTTTTTTCTTCTTATTATTTATGTTCAAATGAGATTCGTTCCGTCATTCTTCTCATGAAATATCATAACGTAACGTTATTATTTCATCTATTCTTATCTAATAAGAAATGATGGAGAATAATATAAATGCATGTAAATGCATTCCAACCTTCGGAAGAGAAAAAGATCAGGTTAAATGTATATTTAGCTTGTGAGTTAAAAGCATTAGACGTTGCGATCTTACAAAATTTAGAGGGAGACAAATTGAACAAAACTCATACCTCAATCCAAGGCAGGTTTAATGAGCTGACAGCTAAAATGTTTTTGTCATATACATGATATATGAGGGGTTTGCTTCATACATGCTTTATACAATCCGTTTTGCGGAAAGATGCCCTGCTGTAAGAACACAGTGTTCCACAATGTCAAATTCAATGTGAAACACAGCGAGAAAACATCGTGAACACAGTGTGAAATCTCTTCACACTGTTAAAACCGAGCGTTTTAACAATGCGAACACATTGTAATCATCAATTCAGTGTGAAACAGAACATAATATATGAACTCTCTGTGGAAATCCCCACTACAGTGTGAAATCATCTCCACACTGTTAAATTCGAGCGTTTTCACATAGTCGACCATGTGAACACACTGTGAACACACTGTAGGACACTGTTCTTTTTAACAGGGCTGGACGGCCTGTGAGTAGCGTATGTGTCACTAGGCTATGTAAAAGAAGAAGAAGAAGAAGAAGAAGAAGAAGAAGAAGAAGAAGAAGAAGAAGAAGAAATAGGCCTACAACGAAAAAAATAATTGAACACTAAAGGGATGATTCATTTCCAGTAAACTAAGACATTGGAGGAAATCGGGCAGTGTTGCCAAAACATTTGGCCCGGTCTCTCGATCAATATCAATACGTGTAATGTTAGCAATGCATAGTAGGTTGAGAACTGAGACACAGGTATCATTCCATTGTCACTTTTGGACATGTTGACAGTGTGTGTGTTGCTTGGTAAACACAATCAGTCCAGCAGAAACAAATTGTCTGTAATTCGTACGAATGAACACACATGCAAGCAATGTTTTAGTTAGAAAGTATTACTCGACGGGTTTTTTTTTTCTTTTTTGAGGGGGAAAAGCGGACGTACTAATTGAATTTGACGACGTTTCCCTGATCTAAAGACAAAAGACGAGTTACAAAAGAAGTCAATTAAAAAAGAATACACTGCGGTTTTAAAAAAAAAAATACATCGTGATCTTCTGCGAATAATCATTCGAGGAAAACGAGGGGTCCAAAATCTTTGTTTCTTTCATATTAACTTCCTCACATCTTTTTCTTTAAAAAAATATCATATACAACCAATACCTTGACAATTCAAGAGAAAAAGATATGAATATAGTGTTAGTCCTAATGGGTAGTCATATTATGTACGGCTTTCTGGAATAAGTAATTTTGCATATGTTTTTGAGGGAATATTATTGTGGTGTGAGCCGAAACACTGAACAACTAATCACAAATTTGTAATCACTTTCAAATTTTACCATAATAAAACAAATGACGCCGTCCCAGCAGATGCTTTATTCTGGGTATTTTTTTTCTTTCCTTTTTCGGGGCTGACCTGGCAACAAACAACAGACGGTACACGTGGGAACTGGTTGTTTCTAATTGCACGCATTCAGGTGTTACATCCATCGGAAGTTCATGTCGCTGTTTCTCAAAAGTCGTGGGAACAATACACATTCGTTGCCAAATAAAACAATCAGATGTAGAATAAT